>NC_139218.1:223118539-223708539 GCF_055691185.1 Crinia signifera
TGTCCGTCTCCCTGAGGCGGAGACAGACAGGGTTTCCGTCGCGCTTGCGACGGAGACTGAGACGCGCGTGCGCGTGAGACGCACGCGCGTCTCAGTGTATTCGCTGGCGCGGCTGCTGGCGGGTCGCCAGCGCGGACGTTCTGGCGATCCGCCAGCCAGGATGGGACCTGCCCCATCTGTACCTTCACAGTTATACGCGTCCCCTCGCGGGCTTCCCAGGTGTCCATGGCGACGTGGACACCTGTGAAGCCCGCGAAGGGACGCGTTTACCTGTGAAGGTATCCGCGTCCGCTCGCCACGCTTCGGGCTCGGTGGCTCGCTGCGCTCGCCACACTATTCTATTCTCAACTCCACGCCGACGTGGATAGTGGGGGTATGAAAAGGTCGGAGGACGCGTACCGCCGCCCCTCGTGGGCTCGCTGCGCTCGCCACGCTTCGGGTTGACGTTGATCGTGGGGTGGCGTTAACAATTGTGGGGGCCATTTCAGAGTTCAAGGGCACTATTAGGGCTCTGTGGCCCATTTAACATTGTTTCCTATGGCAAATCGCGGGCATTGAGGCATTTAACAGTAAAATCGCGTCCAATCACAGTTTTAACATTGATCCCTATGGGAAAATCGCGGGCATCGCATTGCACCCGTTTTTAATGTGCCCGCGATTTTTTACCCCCGACGCCCGCGATGCCAATCGCGGGCGCCGTTCTAGGTAAAGAGTACCATAAAAATAATTCCTGGATAGTACCAAGTCCAACAGTTGAATAAAGAAATTTATGTCCGGACCAGTGTACATATTGCTGGAGATCACCGCTCGTCTGCAGGCATCCATCATTCCGCTGAAAATCAGTGAAGCTCTCACTGTACACCATCCTAAGATCCCCCTGCTATACACTTTGCCAAAAATCCACAAGGATTTAGTGCACCCACCTGGCCGGCCGATAATATCGGCGAGAGACTCCCTTTACTATATTGTCTCGCAATTCCTTGACTTATTTCTTCAACCTATTGTGACCACCCAATCCACATATTTGAAGGACACGAACACCTTTCTCATGGAACTTATAAAACAACCCGCTCTACCAGACAACCATCTACTATGCACCATCGATGTCGTATCATTATATACTTCAATCCCCCACCAACGTGGCATTGAATCCGTGAGATGAGCGGTGATCTCCAGCAATATGTACACTGGTCCAGACAAAAATTTCTTTATTCAACTGTTTTTTAAATGTATAGGCTGCACTACTTGTTCCAGCTTGGAAACGGGAGACCATTTCTTCCATCCCCACACGGGTGAAAAAATACTGATTAAATTCCCCTTGACATGTAGCAGCAAGTACGTAAAATACTATATAAAGTGCCCGTGCGGGCTACTTTATATAGGTAAAACCATTACTCAGTTCAAGGAAAGAATTGCTAACCATAAAACTAGCATAAGAGCTGCACTTTCTGACAAAGGTTCGGACCAACCGGTGGCTCGCCACTTCAAAGCCTACAACCACCCCCTTCCCTCTATCAGATATAAAATGATAGACTGTATCCCTGCCAGCGTGAGAGGCGGTGATCGTAACAGTCTGCTTCTCAGATGTGAAGCTAGATGGATACACTGTCTACAGACAGTATCCCCGCTTGGACTGAACGAGCAACTCTCGTTCACCAGTTTTCTATAAACTCGCCCCGTGCCCTGTCAGCATTCCAACACAGCCGTATGTGCTCCGCACAGTGTTTACATTCGACACACTACTCAGGTGGATTACTTTCCCCTTTGATTACCCTCATTAATTGTTTCCGTGCACCAAGCATTAATTGTTTCCTCCGCAATTGGCCAATTAATTGGCTAGGTCCTGACACACCTTTGCATCATGACTACGGGGTTGCTCCCTTTGAGTTCTGCTGACCTGAGTCTGTACCATTACGTATATTATTTACAAGATTGTGTATTGCATTTTTTGCACCATTAGTACTTTTGGCTCATGTCTCATTTTCCCGTCTTTTAGATGTATTCCACTTATGTCACCATGGTTACGGGTGCACGGTTTCCGGCACGCCCCCTGTGATGACCGGATTGATCGTCGCTAAGGCGCAAAGGTGACGTCATAGTACTCCAGGAGGCCAGCGCGAGACTGAGCACTGGGTGGTTTGATCACGATTTATCACCTATAAATGTAAGAATTGTATTTCATGTCTGTTATGTCTTGATAAAGGGTCTGAGACCCGAAACGTCGACTGCACCTCCGTGTGTAGACTCTTATTTGACTGATTGACTTGGTTTTGAATGCGAGTGCCGTCCAGCATCCTTGGTTCTATCTCTTATATATTTAGCCAGATCTGTCACTCAACCCCTGTGGAGAACGTTCCTGTGTAGAACAGTTTCATGTGTATGACGTTCCACCCCCTTGACATCACCTCCCGCCGCCCAGCCAGGGCTACAGTACACGCCCACCATCCACCATTACTCCACAGCCACCATCCACCATTACTCCTGCACATCCCTACCCTCTGCCAGGACCCCCGCGACCCCCCTTCCCGCGATTCGCGGGACCCCCCGCGACCCCCCCTCCCGTGATTTGCGGGGCCCCCCCCCCTCCGCGACCCCCCTCCCGCGAATCGCGGGACCCCTGCGACCCCCCGTCCCCGCGAATAGCGGGACCCCCGCGACCCCCCTCCCGCGATTCACGGGACCCCCGCGACCCCCCCCCTCCCGCGATTCGCGGGACCCCCGCGACCCCCCCTCCCGCGATTCGCGGAACCCCCGTGACCCCCCCTCCCGCGATTCGCGGGACCCCGCACCCCCCCTCCCGCGATTAGCGGGACCCCCGCTTTCCCCCTCCCGCAAATCGCGGGACCGCCGCGACCCCCCCTCCCGTGATTCGTGGGACCTCCGCGACCCCCCCCTCCCGCGATTCGCGGGACTCCCGCGATTCGCGGGACCCCCGCGACCACCCCCTCCCGCGATTCGCTGGACCCCCGCGACCACCCCCTCCCGCGAAACGCGGGACCCCCGCAACCCTCCCGCGAATAGCGGGACCCCAGCGACCCCTCCCTCCCGCGAGCCCCCTCCCGCGATTCGCAGGACCCCCGCGACCCCCCCCCTCCCGCGATTAGCGGGACCCCCGCTTTCCCCCTCCCGCAAATCGCGGGACCGCCGCGACCCCCCCTCCCGTGATTCGTGGGACCTCCGCGACCCCCCCCTCCCGCGATTCGCTGGACCCCCGCGACCACCCCCTCCCGCGAAACGCGTGACCCCCGCAACCCTCCCGCGAATAGCGGGACCCCAGCGACCCCTCCCTCCCGCGAGCCCCCTCCCGCGATTCGCAGGACCCCCGCGACCCCCCCCCCTCCCGCGATTCGCGGAACCCCCGTGACCCCCCCTCCCGCGATTCGCGGGACCCCGCACCCCCCCTCCCGCGATTCGCGGGACCCCCGCTTTCCCCCCTCCCGCGATTAGCGGGACCCCCGCTTTCCCCCCCCTCCCGTAATTCGCGGGACCTCCGCAACCCCCCCTCCCGCGATTCGCGGAACCCCCGCGACCCCCCTCCCGCGATTCGCTGGACCCCCGCGACCAACCCCTCCGCGCGGGACCCCCGCAACCCTCCCGCGAATCGCGGGACCCCAGCGACCCCTCCCGCGAGCCCCCTCCCGCGAGCCCCCTTCCGCGATTCGCAGGACCCCTGCATCCACCCCTCCCGCGATTCGCGGGACCCCTGCGACCCCCCTCCCGGCATTAAAAGGGCCCCCCGCGACCCCCCTCCCGTGATTCACGGCACCCCCCTACTGCGATTTGCGACCCCCCCTCCCGCGATTCGCGGAACCCCCGCGACCCCCCTCCCGCGATTCGCTGGACCCCCGCGACCAACCCCTCCACGCGGGACCCCCGCAACCCCTTCCGCGAATCGCGGGACCCCAGCGTCCCCTCCCTCCCGCGAGCCCCCTCCCGCGAGCCCCCTCCCGCGATTCGCAGGACCCCGCACCCCCCCTCCCACGATTCGCGGGACCCCCGCTTTCCCCCCTCCCGCGATTAGCGGGACCCCCGCTTTCCCCCCCCTCCCGTAATTCGCGGGACCTCCGCAACCCCCCCTGCCGCGATTCGCGGAACCCCCGCGACCCCCCTCCCGCGATTCGCTGGACCCCCGCGACCAACCCCTCCGCGCGGGACCCCCGCAACCCTCCCGCGAATCGCGGGACCCCAGCGACCCCTCCCTCCCGCGAGCCCCCTCCCGCGAGCCCCCTCCCGCGATTCGCAGGACCCCTGCATCCTCCCCTCCCGCGATTCGCGGGACCCCTGCGACCCCCCTCCCGGCATTAAAAGGGCCCCCCGCGACCCCCCTCCCGTGATTCACGGCACCCCCCCTACTGCGATTTGCGACCCCCCCTCCCGCGATTCACGGAACCCCCCGTAGCGCCCCCCTCCCGCGATTTGCGGGCCCCCTCGGCACCTCTCGCGATTTGCTTCCGCCCCCTAATTCACACATTCGGGGACCCCACCTCCCGCGATTCATGTCCCCCTCACGCAATTCACGGCACCCCCCACACCCCCTTCCTGCGATTCGCAACCCCCCACGACCCCCCCTCCCCCGATTCACGGAACCCCCCGTAGCGCCCCCCTCCCGCGATTTGCGGGCCCCCTCGGCACCTCTCGCGATTTGCGACCGCCCCGTAATTCACACATTCGGGGACCCCCCCTCCCGCGATTCATGCCCCCCTCACGCAATTCATGGCACCCCCCACACCCCCCTTCCTGCGATTCGCAACCCCTCACGACCCCCCCTCCCGCGATTCACGGACCCCCGCACCACCCCCCTGCGCCCACCCTCCCTTGATTCACACCCCCCTCATGCAATTCACGGCAACCCCCCACACCTCCCCTCCTGCGATTCGCAGCCCCCCCACGACCCCCCCTCCTGCGATTCATGACCCCTCCCGTGATTCACGGACCCCCGCACCACCCCCCCTTGACTCACGGCACCCCACGCGCCCCTCCCGCAATTCACGGACCTCCGCAACCCCCCCTCCCGCAATTCACTAACCCCGACAACCCCCCTCCCGCAATTTGCGGACCCCCCTTCCCACGATTCAAGCCCCCCGCCCACGATTTGCGGACCCCCGCCCCCTCCCCCTGTACCACCACAAGCAGGTACCGCCCCTAGGTGGGAAATCCGGCCCTGGCTGCCGCACTGCAGGTTTTCCCACTGCCCTCTGCACCAGTGCCACAACTTTTATCAATGTCTTGCCCACATACCACTATTATACAGCCTCCTGCTCTCATGCACGCTCACTCCCTCCCAGTGGGAGGAGACGCTCACCCACTGCCGGGAGCTGCATACTGTCCCCCACCCACCTCCAGTTCTAGGGATGCCCATCGACCATCAATGATTTTCAAATAATCGATGGTTTATGGCCGATGTTGAATACTTTTGCCATCAATGTGGGAGGACACTGCCCTGCCTCCTGTTCTCCTGCCCCGTAACTTCCGCCAGTGGAGACCCGCTCACCCTGTGTTGCCCACATTCCCCTATCATGCTTTACCGCCCAGCCTCCTGCTCTCATGCACCCTAACTCCCACCCAGTCGGAGGAGACACTGACTCCTGTATTTCTGTGCTGCCACGCTGGACCCTCACCCACTGGCAGAAGCTGCACAGTGTCCACCACCCTCTTTAGTCCCCCGTATGCCCACACACCCCTATCACTACCCAGCTTCCTGCTCTCCTGAACCGTAACTTCCACCACTGGGTAATCGCTGACGCTGTGTTGCCCACATACCCCTATTATGCCTCATATCCCAGCCTCCTGCTCTCATGCACCCTAACTCCCACCCAGTAGGAGGAGACACTGACTCAGGGCCACCATCCGGTACTCCTGTGCTGCCACGCTGGACCCTCACCCACTGCCAGAAGCTGCAATACAGGGCATCTTTCATACAATTCTAACCATATTTCTCACAATACAAATGTTCACAAATTAAGGGGCGTAGCCCCTTACGCCGGTGTGAAGAGCGCCCGTAGGGCGCGATGAATCACCTAGTATATATATATATATACATATATACACACACACATACAGGGCCGGCACCTACTATGGGGCGGCAGCTGCTGGACTCGGTCGCACATCCCAATGGGGGGGGGCAAAAATGTCATGCCTAGGGGTGACCTGACCCCTAAATCCGCCCCTGGGGGAGAGTCCCAGCTTTCGGAATATACCCTCAGAAAAACTAGTCAGACAGAATCTAATGCCCCTTTCCCACTGCAGGCTTTACACGGTAAAATGCCGTTTTTTTAGCCTTTTTAAATGGCTAGAGCTGCAGTGGGAAAGCTCCAGGTTGCTTTACACGGGTAACAAATACCGGTATTTGTTAACCGGGTAAAAAGCAGTGTTTTTACCGTGTAAGAGCCGTTTTTTCGGCAGTGGGAAAAGGGGTAGCCCTTTACCCGTTAAAAAAAAAAACGGCATGGGGTCCCCCCCCACTGCCGTAACCAGCACCAGGCTGAAGGAGCCGGGGCTGGTATTAAAAAAATCAGGAAACCAGCCCCAGGCACAACCAGCCAGCAGGGTAATGCCACAGCCGGGGGACACTTATTATATAAGTTCCCGCGGCCAAAGCATTAACCCTACCGACCAGTCAGCCTGGCCAGGGGCCCTGGGGGAGTGGGGACCCCCCCAATAAAGGGGTCCCCCCCCTCCAGGACTTACCTGACCAGGCTGAAGCCTGGTGCTGTCCTCGATGCCCCTGGGCGGTGGGCATCGAGCTGATGGTATGGTGTAAAAAATAGAATAAAAACCATTGTCTTTTACTGGTGAACTATGAGTCCCAGCAAGCCTCCCCCGCAAGCTGGGACTTGGAGAACCACAAGTCCCAGCCTGCGGGGCATTAATGGGCCCGCTGGGTCTTGTAGTTCCACAGTAAAAGAAAGAGTTAAATAAACACACTGACACACGTGAAAAATAAAAGTTTAATACATACATAACACATACATACTGATACTTACCTATCTTGAGCCCGTAGGTAGCCCTGGTCCTGATGTCCTGGTCCGTGTCGGCGTCTGTATCCATGTCGGCATCCCTGTCGGCGACGGCGTCGGCGGTCCGGAGTCCGAAGAAATCCATTTGGGAAGCTGTGGAAGGAAACCATACTCACCTGTCCCAGCGCGACGTAGTCCAGGTAAGTTCTTTGCAAAAAAAACAAACCGAACACCCGAACCAAGCGGACAGCTGAGACAAGCACGGTGTTTACATCGTGCGGCTCCGCCCCCGAATGCCGCTATTGGCCACCTTGGCCGCAAGGCGGCCAATAGCGGCATTCGGGAGGCGGAGCCGCACTATGTAAACAAACACCGTGCGGCTCTCAGCTGTCCGCTTGGTTCGGGTGTTCGGTTTGTTTTTTTTGCAAAGAACTTACCTGGACTACGTCGCGCTGGGACAGGTGAGGTCATTACCCGTGTAGGCAGTGGGAAAGCAGCATGAAATATCTGACTGGGAAGAGCAATTAACAGGCTTGGATGGGGACCACTGCTTTGAAGTCAGATATCTCCAGTTCCCAAGGGCTGATTTTTAAAATTCTTGTACCCATGGAAAGAGGGGACCCTTAGCTTTCAGACTAGGACCCTTAGACGCCTGGGGGGGGGGGGGGGTTTCTGGGTACTCAGAAACCCCCCTGCGTGCGCTACTGAGTACATTATAGATGGCATTGGCATTGCTATAGGTCACACAGTGCCTTTTTAAAATAAACTCAGCATTAAATTAGCAAGGACTTACAACACAAGTACCAGTCCTACATGACCACTATCACTTTCTGCCGGTTGATATTAGTGACAGGCTCTGCACAGAACGCCCGCGGTAGTAGCAGAGGAGACAGACGGAGGTCCCTGCGTCACATGACCTAATGTAGCTCTGCCGTGCCCAGTACCAGCAGGGTTAGCAACCAAATACCGTCCCGTACTATACCACTACCAGCCAGAGGCGTAGCTAGGGTGGTTCTGGTGGAGCTTGTGCTCCAGGCGCCTGCTCTGGCATACCTCCCAACTGTCACGATTCCGTCGGGACAGTCCCGATTTTCGGGTCCTGTCCCGACGTCCCACCCGCGGCAGGCATTGTCCCGCTGCGGGGGGGGTGGCAGTTGGGAGACCCCCCAATGTAGTAGAATAATAGACGCTGTGCACATGCGCACAGCGTCTATTCTCGTATGAAAATGAGGTCGCGGCTAATTAGCATAAGCCGCGCCCTCATTTGCATACGCCACGCCCCCTTTTCGGGCACTCGCGCGGCTTCGCCGCGCGAGTGTCCCTATTTCTTCCAATGAAAAGTTGGGAGGTATGCTCTGGTGATGGCGCCGGGCATTCGCTGAATGCAGTGCAGGGATGAGCTCTCTGCTCTGCATCCCCACGCTGCTTCTGCTGCCGCTGTACCTGTCACACTCAGGACAGCACAGCGCCGGCAGCCTGAAGATACAGTTTCGTCCCCCCCTCCTTCCGAGCAGTGCATTCAGGCAGCATGCCTGCTCACTCACTGACAGGACAGCCTTGAACTCTGGAGGCCGTGCACACTCCCGGAGTCCGTCCAGACAAGTTAGCCGTTTTCTGTTCCTTACTTACAAGAGGCAAAGAACTTCTCCCTGCAGTCCACTCAAGTTACGGAGCCCTCCCTCCGCTCTTCCTGCTGCTGCAGGGAGTAGAATGTGTTTGGGGCAGACAGTTTAACTGTTTGCATCCCTTGTTTTAAACAGTAAGTGTCAATAAAGGTGTGTGTGTGTGTGTATGTATGTATAATTAAAACAATATATATATATATATATATATATCATCTCCAGAGGGTCCAGCACTGCTGTCCTAGCAGTAATAAATATCCAGTACTGCCATCCCAGCTTTCTTAATGCTGCGGGTGTATACCCAGACCCCTCTGTGAAGCCTGCATTCCCTCCTGCCGCCGCTGCAGCCCTCTGTTATTGAAAAGTAAGTAGTTTTGCTCCAGCCCACTGTCCCTTCTGTCACTGTCCCCATGTCCCCGCTGTACCTGTCCCGCATTCCCTGCTGCCTTTCACTCTCCCCACTGTCCCTGTGCCCACATTCCCCTCTGCCACTGTCCCTGTGCCCGCATCCCCCGCTGTACCTTTACCCACATCCCCCGCTGTCTCTCCCTGTATTTTGTCTCATTCCGTGCAGCATAATGTGATTTTTACTCATTCCCTGGGAATTTTGTCTCCTTCTGTGTGAATTTTGTCTAATTCTATGTGGCATAAAGTGAATTTTGTCTCATTGTAAATGGCATAATTGTATGGCAATACTGCCCTTGGATTGGAGGGGGCGCCGTAGCACACACATGCTCCGGGCACTGTGGGAACACGCTACATCACTGCTACCAGCAGTCAGTAGTGTTCCCTAGTGCTGCTTGTGCGCAGTGCACTCCCCGGGTGACGTCATGCTCGCCTCCCTGCGCTCTCATTTGTGCCTGTCATAGGTCTCGCCTGGGCGTCGTGGCGCATGCGCAGACCGGACCGAGGCTCGGATCACTTCCTGGTTTGGAGTCTCCGGTCTTCTCTGACCATGACAGAGGGCTCCGCGGAGCCTCCCCCCTGCCCCGGGGCCCGGCGCCGCCGCCTCCTCCTGTCACTGCCCAATGTGTTCCCTGGACGAAGTCGCTCAGTCCCCGAACCTCCTGCACCCTCTCCCCCGCCATCACCTCCCTCCCCTCCGGCGATGCCGGCCCCGGTGCCACCATCATCCCCAGGAGGCCAGGACTCTCTCCTCGAGTGCCCACTGTGCCTGGTACGTCAGCCTCCGGAGGAGCTGCCCGAGATCCTGAGCTGCCGACACCGCTCCTGCCTACGATGCCTGCGCCAGTATTTGCGGATTGAGATCACCGAGAGCCGGGTGAACCTGCGGTGCCCAGAGTGCGCCGAGCGGCTCAGCCCCCAGCATGTCCGGGCCATCCTGCGCGACCCTCCGCTCACCCGAAAGTACGAAGAGTTCCTGCTGCGCCGCTGCCTGGCGGCCGATCCGGACTGCAGGTGGTGCCCTGCCCCGGACTGCGGGTGAGAGCTGCTGCCTGCGCTAGTAGCAGCTGTATGATGATTAGCATCAGCAGTAGGCGATGCTGGTTCATGTAGTTGTTCTAATGGATTCTGGTATATGATATAATTGCGGGAGGTGGGGGCTCTCGCAGGTAATACTGGTGGTGGCTGTCTGATCTCCCTGTCTCCCATCCTCATTTTCTGACTGCAAAGTGATGGGCATTGGAGCTTGCATCCATAGTGTCGGCAGCAGTATGTACCAGTGGAACAGGCCAGAATGTGTGGCCATGGGGCAGATGTATTAAGCTTTAACAAGAGATAAATGCCAGGGTGATAAAGAGAGATAAACGTCCAGCCAATCACCTGCTAACTGCCATGTTACAGGCTGTGTTTGAAAAAAGTCAGTAAGGAGCTGATTGGCTGGACGTTTATCTCTCCTTATCACCCTTGCATTTATCTCTTGTTAAGGCTTAATACATCTTCCCCAATGTGTCTACAATAGAGGGACCACACACAATACCATTTGTGTTTTACCAATACTATTTATGTGTAGTAGGCACTTAAAAAAAAAAAAAAAAAAGCTGACATACACTCAGAGACTGTCCTGGTATTAAAACGATAACACATGTGATCTGGGATAAGTATCCGGATCCCATGTGTAATCACGGCTCAATGGGCTGGTTTTTGCTTTGAGTCTCTGAGACACGCAAAGCTTAATCCCCAAACAATGCTTGCATCGGGGCTGATTGAATCAATTTGCTATGGTAAATTACAGCAGATAATTGAATACCTGCAAATATATATATATATTTTACAATTTCAATATAAGACCATGTGGCAGATAAAGTTTAGTAAATTTAACCCAAAGGGGCTAATTTGTTTACATTATTTTGACTTAAATAATTCGATAAAGGATGTTTTAACACGTCACATTATCTATGGCTATACCACACGCAGCCTGGCAGCCACTGATAATAATATTGATTACATGTATGGCTGTGTGGGGTACAAATTTTGCACCACACACACGCAGCCATACATGGTAATCATCATCAATTGCCAGGCTGTGTACCGTACTAGCAGGATATATCATCCATTTCTGGGGGCACAGTGTGTATTACAATTATATGATTTCCTTCCTTTTAAATCAAGGAGGTAACATAGGCTTTTGTAAATATGTTTTTGGGTAAAAGGTAAAAAAAAGTTTCCCTAGACTATTTGAATCGGTTTAACAAACTTTTTATAAACAAACACACTAGAGTCTAGACGATTTGGTTCATAATATTGCTCAGACAAGGCTTTCTGATCAATATTGTGAACAATATCGCCTAGTGCAGTGGTTCCCAACCTGGGGTACTAGTACCCCTGGGGGTACTAGTGTTCATTCTAGCACCCGCCATCTTTAAAAACCTATGCAGTTCCTATTCCCTGCCTGGGGTGTCGCTGTCTGCTGTGGTGTTTCTAGCACAGGTCTGGTTTGCAAATCAGTGCTGACATACGGACCACACTGTGCTAGAAGCACTACAGCAGACAGCGACACCCCAGGCAGGGAAGAGAAACTGCATAGGTTTTCAAAGATGGCGGGTGCTAGAATGAACACTAGGGTACTCTGCAGACCAGTTGGGGGTACTTGGAAATAATATTGGTAATGGCGGAAGAAGAAAGTCTCCCAATGGCAAAAGAAGTCTACCATTGACATGGAAACAAGCCACGTTGTGTCATTTCCAGTTCCATCTGCAGTGTCATCAGCGTCTCCTCGTGCTTTTGCCCAACCAGCAATTCACTGAGAGCTACCTGTGAACATCTGCCCTGCACTGACATGGGTGGAAGAAGCATTAATCCTACAGGCGTTAGCGGGAACTCTGGAGACAATACACAGCCAGCGGCCAGACAAAGGCGGACCTGATTCCTGACCATATACTAGTCCTTGGCTACTCCTTAATATTAGGACACGCATACTGCTCACATCCACTCATAAATACTGTGGAAATTTCAAATTGAGAGGAGGGGTACTTATAAATGAAAAGCCTAATCAAGGGGTACGGGAGAGAAAAAAGGTTGGGAACCACTGGCCTAGTGTGTGCACTCAACGTCGTTAACGAGGCCTGCTCCTGCATGTCTTTAATGTCCCCCTCTCTCGTCTGAACATGTTCAAATGGGGTGCGGTATAGGGTTCCAACAGTCGGGATCCCGACAGTCATTAGCCTGACGTCAGGATCCCGACTGGCTAGACTCAGACAGGTTGGTCCTGATGAAGCTGGTGGCGACATGTGCGCCGAACAAACACACGTAGTGTGTTATCCCCCCTTCCCCCTCCCCATTGAATGCATTTTGATTTATGTACTAGATAGGCAGCGCTCCTTTGGACTGAGGTGATTGATTGGTGACCGGACTTGGATCACGAGAGCACTCACTGCTGGTGATACCAATACAAATCCGACACCCTTCACTGCACGGGCGCACATGTAGTTAGTGTCCGGCGCGGCTCTCTCCAAACACTACAGGGAGAAGCCGGCGGACAGACTACACTGACACGGAGGCGCCAGTGCACGCGGCGTCCAGCGCGGCTCTCTCCCACTACCTAGGGAGAAGCCGGCAGTGGACACGATACTACAGGGATCAGCACTGATAGAGATCTTCCTGTGTGCTGTCCCTCACATTGTGGCACTGTGTGTCCAACAGTACATACAGACAGGTTACTTTCAGTGGATAACCCCTGGTGACATAAATAGCCAATTTACTCTAGGGGCAAACACCACTCTATTTTAATGATTATTCCCTGTGTTCAATATATGTACAGTGACACCAAACAGTATTGTTAAAAGCAGAAGTAAATGGTAGTGGACACCCACGGCATATTAAATTAGCCAGGTACTTGAGGTGTTTTTACCACAACCAACATTTGTCTGCTTAATTGTGCCAATTAGCTGGAAACAGCACATTATACATATATATCTTTCTGCCCTGTCAAAAATTAAAAACAAAAGAAAGATTGTTTAATGCGCCTAGCCTATCTGACACCAAGTACACACGCATCACAACAGATACATTGAGGATAGAGGGGATCCACTACGCGGGGTCATTCCCCATTTTTATACTTACCTTGTCTTACCCTTATATGTGTTTTATATGTCGCAGTTCTTAAAATAAAGAAAATAAAAGTTATATTTTATAAATTCCTTTCTCGTTATGTGCGCCTTACACGTGACAATCTCTCTTTCTTCCTTTTGCAATATTTACATTGTCCTTAGGCAGCACACCCCACAGTGAATACTGTTCTTTACTGTAATAAAGGGGTCCAACAAGTGTATTTAACTCCTACCTTCCAGTGCGATTGGCAAAACCCCCTTTTGTTGCCTAGACTTAGACAGCATGGCAAGCTCAACAAAGCCCCTTGCGGGCACGGTGGCTTGCCACCTCTTCTATTCTCCCTCTATGGGGGTCATGGACCCCCACGAGGGAGCATAGCCGGTGGCCGTCAAACTTGTCTGTCGGTGTTCTAACGGTCGGGATCCCGACGTCGGGTAAATGACGGGATCCCGTCCGGCACCTGTTCAAATGAGGGTAGTCCTCATTAACAACGGGCAAGCTGCAGTTTGACCGTTGTTACCCCCCCTTTTCCCTTCACTCGCACCAAACCTCGGCAAGTGTATGCCCTTGCCGATGCCTGGTCCCTGCCGATGCTGATATTGAATCGGGTAATGTGTATGGGGCTTTTTTTTTTTTTGCTATCTGGTTTATTTTTAACCAAATAAATTCAAGGTACCTGAATTGTTTTGTCTCAGGAAGTGTTCAATATGAAAGTCATGAATCACACAGGGCAGTGTTTTTCAGACGTGATCCTCAAGGCAGATTTTGGGGATATCCCTGTTTCTACACAGATGGTATAGACCGAGCTGCAAGCAGCTTAGCATAAATGATCTTTACTGAATCAAGCCCTGCTTCCCATGTAGGCTGATAGAAGGGATAATATAATACAGTATGTTATGGAGAGCAAAAGCCTTTCTATGGTTGTGCCTGCATTATGTTTGTGCGTTTAATCTAAAGGTCATTGAGCTGTTAGAAGAAAGTATTCCATATACAGGTTGAATATGTGATTATTTACTCATAGTGTATTTGACTTGTAACCTGCAGCGGTTTGTCACAGAGCCAGCATCTGATTTGAACAGAGTAACACAAAATCCTGTTTGCATTACGCTGTGTAACATCCAGTAAGATCATTTACATTTTAAATATTTTACATTTATAATCCTATAAGTGCAAGCAATGATCATTCTGCGTCCTGAGTGACCTTGGTCTGGTCACTTATGGGATTGGTAGTGAGGGCAGGTTTTCACGTAACAGTGCGACGTTTGTGGGATGAGTGTAGTGGTGACAGGTGAGGCTACATACTAAGCATTATATGGTGGTCTTCGCATGATTGTGATATACAGTAAGATGTCATTTTATATGAAATCAAGTTATTACAGCCATTTTGTAGTTTGTTCCTTTTTTTTTTATTTTGTGGGCTGCTCAGTGGTTAGCAGCTTTTGGTGTGATTCTGTTATGACTATAGTGCTTTCTGTGCAGTTGTAAGTTACTCCCCCAATGTTTGAGGGTTTCTTCTGGGTGTTTCATTTTAATTTCTGATTAAATCAGGCCCTATTATTTGTGTAAGCTCTGCTATGTCAAGTAGTGACATATCTATATAAGTATAATTGGGTTGAGATTATTTGGTCTACAGCATGATGGTCAACATGGGTCGTTAGTATGACAGGTCATTAGTTTGATAATGTCTAGGTCGCCAGTGAAAAGGTCGACATGGGATTTTTCACAGTTTTTTATCTGAATTTCAACACAGTCGACAGACACAGTTTAAAGTGCACCGCTGCGCTCGCAATGCGTCGGGCATGGTGCCTCGCTACGCTTGGCACACTATTTTATTCTCCCACCACGCCCTAGTGGATGGTAGGGCATAAAATACTGCCTGTCGGCTCAAAAAACAGTGAAAAACCCCATGTCGACCTTTTCACTGTCGACCTAGAACCATGTCGACCTTTTTCCATGTTGACCTAATGATGTCAACCTAATGACCATCTACCATAATGCTGTAGACCAAATGACCGCATCCCGTATAATTGAATGATATTTGTGTGTATGGATGTTCAACGATAACTCTTGAACGCTTTACTAATAGTCTTCAAACTTTGCGCACTACCTTATCTTCTTAAGGGACAATCTAAGTTCAGAGATGGCTTTAGACGAGCCCTTAATGGTGCTGTCATAAGGGTCCATGCTTTTTTTTTTTTTTTTAATGCATTGTGATATGTCGTTGGAAAGCTTATGACGTTCTGAATACAACACAATAAACATACTCCCTTAAGAGGACTCTTAAAGGCCTATAAGGGTCCATGAATTTAAAAAATATTCACTTTATAAAACTTTGACAGACTGAAATTAATAAGCGACTCATCGGTCTGTGAATCGAACACTGTTGATATCGTTGTGAGATCGATCCCCAGTCAGTTATTTTTTTTTCCTCTTGATTGTTTGCTTATTTGTTGAGGAATTTCGGGATCTACTGTACCTGCTGCAGCAGCTTCCGCCCTGCTGCGGTTGGGAAGGGAAGGTGGAACAAGAATTGCATTAGCATAAACTTTTGCCTGTCCGTCGGATGGGCCTTAAGACTAGTAATTAATAAAGGAGCTGCACTTTCCCTTTAAGCCTGGTATTTATGGCAGGGTAAGGTTACATTTACATGATTGTATTCTGCTCCTACCTTGGAGATAATAGCTGTCTGTGTTTCTCTGAATAAGTTCATATGGTGCATTGAAAGTAATGAGTATGTAGAATTGCTGCAACTATTGCTTACTATTTAAACTACCAGTCAAGTTAGACTGGGATACCTAAAATTAATGCTCATACGCACTTGGTGATTTTGCACTAAAAGTGGCTCAGTTTTGCGGTTTGAGCTTTGTTCAGCTCAAAAACCGCCCAGTGTGCACAGCCCAGCAATGAGTGGTGATGCGTGCTTCCGCATCATTGCCGGCCGCTGCCGCGCATCTGCTAATATTACCAGCAGATGAGCAACAGGGTGGACAGCTTTTCATAGCGTCCTGCTATGGAAAGCCGTCCACCCTTGTTAAAATCACTTGGACCGGTGAAAATTGCTCAGTGTGTATGCACTAAGCGATTTTTCAGCCCTGCATTTTTTCCCCCTCATCATCGCTGTGTATGCACCTTTTTTTAGGTAGCAGAAATCACCAATATGTGATTTTATTGGTCACTTTAAGATGGTATCCTGCTAGCTCATAGACAATGTCTAGGTAGACAGTCACTAGGTCGACATGCCCTAGGTCGACCTGGCAATGGTTGACATATGAAAAAGTCAACATGAGTTTTATATATATATATACGGAGAAGGTGCGGCACTCAGCAATAATATAGCAATAAATCACGGAGCCATGTGAGTGGACAACGTTTCAGTTGTATTAAACAACTTTTTTCAAGTCTTACATGATGTAAGACTTGAAAAAAGTTGTTTAATACAACTGAAACGTTGTCCACTCACATGGCTCCGTGATTTATTGCTATATTTTTGCTGAGTGCCGCACCTTCTCCGTTTGCATTACCCTTTTTGTGAGGGAACCGGACATATCATTTATCGTTGTTGGGAGTGCCTGACCTGCCGTCTTTTTTTTATATATATATATATATATATATATATATATATATATATATATATATATATATATATATATATATATATATATATATATAGTATTTTTCATCCACGTGGACTCAGATTGGGAATGGTAAAGTGTGCCAAGCATAGCAATGTGACAGTACACTCTACACTAATTACGTGCTCAGGTGTCGACTTTGACACCCAAAAAAACCTTTTTACAGCTCATGTAGACATTTTCACCCATTGATTTTTGTCAGTCGGCCTAGTTTAAGGTTCATTTTAGGACCCTGCACCTTTCAAAACCGGTGCAGTTCCTCCTTCCTGCCTGGGGTGTCACTGTCTGCTTTGCTGCTGTTATTATAGTCTCGACTATATTGAGAGATAGACGAGACTAGCTGCACCACAGCACAGAGCGACACCCCAGACAGGAAATAGGAACTGCTCAAGTTTTGAAAGGTGCATGGTGCTAGAATGAACACTACTAGTATATGTCGACCTGAACATTGTCTGTGAGCTGAACCACACTTCTGTCAGATACAGTTTATCTCTGTTCATGTGGATGTTTTAGGCCACTTTCAATTACCTGCGAGTTGTGTCACACGGTCCCGCGTAAACTGTCTGGACCTGGCAAATTAAAGACTGCATTTAATGCTGATATCATCATTTATCGCCAGAGGATTATATCTGCTGAGCCTATTTAAGTGGCTAAATAATTTAGCATTATTGTCTAAAGATATTACCAAACTCTGTCCTCCAGGAACCCTAACATTTCCATATTTGTGCACAGATGGTATAATCAAACTAACTGAGGTACATGAGGTACCAATTATGTCATCTGTGTTTAAGCATGGATATCCTTCAAACCTGGACTGTTAGGAAGCCCTGAGGACCATGGGGGGGTTAACCAGACCTGATCACAAAGCACATTTTTTAGCAAATGGACATAACCATGTTGCACTGTAGTTGGGGCACATGTAGTACATGCACAGAGATTTGGATCTGGGTGGGATATATTGTTTCTGTGCAGAGTAATGCAGCCTGCTTTCTTTTTACACTGCAATTTCGATTTTAGTTTGAACACCCTCCACCCGAATCTAAAGGGGTGTACACATGGTGTGATTTGGCCAGGAAATTTTGACTAGATAGTCAAAATGGCCTAGTGGGTTAACCAGAATTGGCCAGTGTGTAAACCAGGGGTGAGGAACCTTTTTTGTGCCAAGGGCCGTTTGTATGGGGAAAAAATCCTTCGGGGGCCATATGTAAAAATTTCTCTTACAAATTGTCCTGCTGCAGCCGTTTCACGCTCCGGCGGCTGACGCTGAATAGGGCTGACAGTCTCCGGCTGCTGTTAATTAAGAGGAATCTCGCAAGAACTACCTACTTCTTGCGAGAATTCCCCTGTACTTGACTCCTGGCAACGGGTGGGAGGGCCACTCACACCGGCTACGGGGGCCGCATAAGGCCCCAGGGCCTCAGGTTCCCCACCCCTGGTGTAAACTGTGGACGATAGCGATGTGTGGTGTCATTATCGCCCGGCCAAATAAACCGTGCAGGCAATGCAATCTTCACTAAGCCGCCGTGCACAGTATATTTGGCAGCAGGTGGGGATGGCAAGATGTAGTTCGTTTTCTATTCTCCGGAGGCTAACTACATCTTTATGACTCTGCATCGCCCAGCCCAAATCCTGTGTAAACATGGCTTAACTCTCTCAGCACATGTTACATTTTCCCCACCTGAAGTGCAACATAGTTTTGTCCACATTTGTGAAAAAAAGTGCTTTGCGATCCCTCCCCCCAAGATTGGGAGCCATCGGTCTAAACTATTCTCTGTATTTTTAGGGCAAGCTATAGGCACGTCTGAACAATGCCTATCTCCAAGTAACTCATTGTGCCTTTTGAAAAGGGTTAAGAACACCTCTGAGCAGAGCAGGGGCAGGGGAGGGATATACTGTACTGTATTTCTGATGGTGTCTTCCTAAAATACTTACTGGTTTTACTATGGATCACTTCTAAATGTAACATATTTACTTATTTCCGATTACAGTATCGGCCCACACACACTAGAACGATTTTTTTGTCCGATTTCCGACCGATCGATCTATCGGCCAAATTTTTTTAACGATAATTGACAATAGCCGACCGATTATTGCCAATTATCTGTAAAAATTGGCCCATATATCGGACGATTGGTCGGAAATCGGGCAATCGGCCAAAAAAATCGTTTTAGTGTGTGGGGCCTTTCTAAGTGGACAATCTAATTTGTAAACACTTAATTCCATTAATTTCCAATATTAAAATGTATTGTGCACCACTGCTATATTATATTAAATACTTAGGAATGTTGAATATTTAATGTGATTTTTAAGAAGTGTTTTTTGTTTCCTGAGCACTGCTCATCTGTAATAAGCTTGCTGACCAAGTACTTGTGTTTTAGTTATGCAGTGATTGCATATGGGTGTGCCAGCTGCCCCAGACTGACCTGCGAGAGAGAAGGCTGTCAAACCGAATTTTGTTACCACTGCAAACATGTGTGGCACCCAAATCAAACCTGTGACATGGCACGTCAGCAGCGGGCACCATCATTCGGTGTACGACGAAAACACCCTTCTGGGATCAGCTATGGTCAGGAATCTGGCTCCGGTATGTATTTTATTATGATGGCTGTATGTTTTTTGCAGTCTCACAAGGTTGAGTTACTGACCAGTGGTCTTAGTAACATGTAATATTTAGGTGTGTATGATATGATAGTCATTTACTTTAGGAAGTGTTACTAAGTGGGGACAACATGCTTTTACATGCTAACACTGTAATCGGCTTCACATGTCCATTCCATATTTGTGCCATAGTTTCCATAGAACATGCTATAAAGCATGGTCAGACCAAAGGTTAGATGTTGAACTGGGAATGTTGGTGGCAGCAGTGGCCTTCTGACAAATATCTACTTTTTCTCAGCTGATGATATGAAATCCTGCCCCCGGTGCAGTGCCTACATAATCAAGATGAATGATGGGAGCTGTAATCACATGACCTGTGCAGTGTGCGGATGTGAATTCTGTTGGCTGTGTATGAAGGAGATCTCCGACCTCCACTACCTCAGGTAATTATACAATATAGCACATCCTTACATAGAAACATAGAATTTGACGGCAGATTAGAACCACTTGGCCCATCTAGTCTGCCCCTTTTTTAAACATGTTACCTCAAACCATATTTGATCCTTATTTTTTTGTAAGGATATCAATATGCTTGTCCCAAGCTTATTTAAATTGTACGGGATGCAGTCAATTTGCCGGCAGTCGAAATCCCGAAACTTTCTCCCGAAACTTTCTCCCTCCGTGGGTGTCCACGACACCCATAGAGGGAGAATAAAATAGCGTGGCGAGCGTAGCGAGGCACCGGGCCCGCTGCGTGGCGAGCGCAGCAAGCCCACAAGGGGGGGCGCTCCACGTCCCCCCCCCATGTCGGGATTTCGGCGGTCGGGATTCCAGTGTCGGGATTCCGACCGCCGGGATTACGACCGCCGGCATTACATATCGGATCCAATTGTACTACTGTATTTGCCTCTACCACCTCTGATGGGAGGCTATTCCACTTATCTACTATTTCTGTGAAGTAATTCTTCCTCACATTTCCCCTGAATCTTCCTCCCTCTAGTTTCAGTGCATGTCCTCGTGTTCTGTTGCTCCTCTTCCTGTGAAGAATGTCTCCCACCTGTACCTTGTTAAAGCCCTTGATATATATTTGAAAGTTTCTATCATGTCCCCCCTTTCCCTTCCCGTCTCTGCTGCATCCTTATGTTCTAAGAACATTTTATTTCACCACTAAATGTGTTCTCATGTTCCTTTACAGCCCCTCAGGGTGTACATTTTGGGGTAAAAAGCCATGGAGCAAGAAGAAGAAAATCATATGGCAGTTGGGCACACTTATTGGAGCTCCAGTTGGCATATCCTTAATTGCTGGAATTGCCATTCCTGCTATGGTCATAGGGATCCCAGTTTACGTTGGGAGAAAGGTTGGTTAAACTTTATAGATATGGGTTCTTTGGAAACCATAGGCTGACCTCCTCTAATCTGTATTAATTTTCTATAGATCCATGGCCGCTTTGAGAACAAAAAAACTTCCAAACACAAGAAGAATTTGGCTGTGACAGGTGGTGTTATTTTGTCTGTAATAGCATCTCCCGTAGTTGCAGCAGTCAGTGTTGGTAAGTGATAGCAAATGAGAAGCCCATTTCATGTAACATAACCTTTTCTCTGCTAATTTGTTGTCCCTATGTATCTTCTTAGGAATTGGGGTTCCCATCATGCTGGCTTATGTGTATGGAGTGGTACCAGTGTCCTTATGCCGCGGGGGAGGCTGTGGTGTTAGCACTGCTAATGGCAAAGGTGTGAAAATTGACTTTGAAGAAGATGGACCAATCACAGGTATAAGTTTGTCAATATATTGCTTTGTGGTTTTTTTATTCAACTTATTGAGCATCTAGACTGGCTGAAACAGGACTTTTTCTCTGTAAAATAACTTTTTTTTTTTAATTCTCTCCACATAGTGGCAGATGCATGGCGGGCACTGAAGAACCCAAGCATTGGCGAAAGTAGCATGGAAGGTCTGACTAGTGTCCTCAGCACAAGTGGAAGCCCCACAGATGGATTAAGTGTTCTGCAGGGAAACTACAGTGAAACTGCCAGCTTTGCTGCTCTATCTGGGGGAACCTTAACAGGTGGCACATTAACTGGTGGCATGCTGAGTGGAGGCAGAGCCAAATATTGCAGGTATCTCTTGACATGTTCATCTGAATGAGCATTAAAACTGTAGGATTGGAATTACATATCCATTATTTTGCTTGGTTTTATGGAGGGTCACTTACGAATAAGCATTAAAGAACACTACCTCAGGACCAATCTGGCCACCATGAGCAGAAGCCCACTAGGGGTTTCCAGAAAATGAGTAGAGTGTTATTTAAAGAAAAGAAGCCTGAAGGACAAAGACAATTTCCAAAGTGTGGAACATCTGTTTTAACGTAGATTTATGTGTTCCATATACATTTAACACATATATACCTTTTTCAGTTGACTTGACATTTATTTGTACAGATAGAGATCAGTGTATATAGGCTTAATTTACTTAAGAAGAGACTACTTAATGTACACTTTGTTACCTACATACAGCCAGATATTATGTGGGTTGAGCTAATATTAATAAAAATACAGCCTATTAAATTAAATTAAGAGCTAGCACTTCATGACTATGTATCATGACATCCTTTATGAATGCTAGTGGCTGGTAGTAAGCTGACTCCACTTTAAGTACACAAGAAGTTGTTTACTTCATTCCCCTGGTCATCTACAGTCAGGTCCATAAATATTGGGACATTGACACAGTTATCGTATTTTGCAGAGGCGTAACTAGATATTCATAGGCCCCATAGCAAAAGTTTGTAAGGGCCCCCTATTTAGCAACTGATGGTGATAAATGTATGCAAAACATATTAGTTTGACAGCAAAGATGGGCCCCCTTCATCTCTGGGCCCCATAGCAGCTGCACCCCTTGCCCCTATGGTAGTTACGCCCCTGGTATTTTGGGCTCTATACACCACCACAATGGATTTGGAATGAACCAAGATGTGCTTTAACTGCAGACTTTCAGCTTTAATTTGAGGGTATTTACATCCAGATGAGGTGAACGGTGTAGGAATTACAATGGTTTCTATATGTGCCTCCCACTTTTTAAGAGACCAAAAGTAATGGAACAATAGACTCAAAAGCTCTTTCATGGATCGGTGTGGGCCAAACCTTATCTAAAAAAAAAGCCTTTATAGTTCTGGAACAACATCCTATGGACGGATGAGACAAAGATCAACTTGAACCAGAGTGATGAGAAGAGTATGGAGAAGGACAGGAACTGCTCATGATCCAAAACATACCACCTCATCAGTGGCGCATGGGGGTGGTAGTCTCATTGCGTGGGCATGTATGGCTGCCAATGGAACTGGTTCCCTTGTATTTATTGATAATGTGACTGCTGACAAAAGCAGCAGGATGAATTCTGAAGTGTTTCGGGCAATATTATCTGCTCATATTCAGTCAAATGCTTCAGAACTCATTGGACAGCGCTTCACAGTGCAGCTGGACAATGACCCGAAACATACTGCAAAGCAACCAAAGAGTTTTGTAAGGCAAATAAGTGGAATGTTATGCAATGACAAGTCAGTCACCTGACCTGAATCCCATTGAGCATGCATTTCACTTGATGAAGACAAAACTGAAGGGAAAATGACCCAAGCACAAGCAGGAACTGAAGACTTTGCAGTAGAGGCCTGCCAGAGCGTCAGCAGGGATGAAGCCCAGTGTCTGGTAATGTCTATGCATTCCAGACTTCAGGCTGTAATTGACTGCAAAGGATTTGCAACAAAGTATTAAAGTGAAAGTTTGATTTAGGATTGTTTAGTTTGTCCCATTACTTTTCATACCTTTTAAAAAGTGGGAGGCATGTATAGAAACCATTGTAATTCCTACACTGTTCACCAGATCTGGATGTAAATACCCTCAAATTAAAGCTGAAAGTCTGCAGTTAAAGCACATCTTGTTTGGTTTATTTCAAACCTATTGTGGTGCTGTATAGAGCCCAAAATATAAGAATTGTGTCTGTCCCAATATTTATGGACCTGACTGTACATGCACATAGATAATACTGTTTCATTTTTTCCTCCTAATTCAAATAAACAATTTTACGCCATCTGGTTTAGTATGTAATGGTATTACACTGGTATGATACAGTAGGATATAAATACTGTGCAATATGAAATGCTGTGCTTCATGTTTGACTCTGCAACTAATGATTGTTACCTTATTTATGCAGGTTAGAGGTCCAGGCAGATGTACAGAAAGACACATGCCAGAAGGACTCTGTTAGCCTGGGAGCAGTCAGTGATAGTGCCAGCACAAGAGCCATGGCTGGTTCAATCATCAGTTCATACAACCCACAGGAAAGGTAAACCCTTATTAATTTTGGGTACATTTTTTTCAACGTTCTGAAACCTCTGATACTTTTTTAATTGCACTTTGACTTTTTACAGGTCTCTATATTTTGATGGATTCAGTATGAAATCCCGGCGGTCGGGATCCCGGCGTTCAAAATCCCGACGCCGAAATCCCGACAAGGGGGGGGACGTGGATAGCCCCCCCCCCCCCCCCTTGCGGGCTCGCTGCGCTTACCACGCAGCGGGGCCGGTGCCTCGCTACGCTAATTTATTCTCCCTCCAGGGGTGTCGTGGACACCCACGGAGGGAGAAACTGTCGGGATTTCGGTGGTCGGGATTCCGGCGTCGGGATTCTGAACGCCGGGATTTAAACTGCATCCCATTTTGATGAGCCGTAACATTATAAATACCTTCTTAACATTGTGTAGGTCCCCCTGGTGCCCTCAAATCCGCTCTGAGGGACACTGTGTTTGTTCTCTTTGGATAGAGGTACTGGCTTGGAGTGTAGTGTTAATACCTCTAAAATCTGCCATGAGACCTCCATTTTTCATTGAATGCCTTGAAGTTAGGTACTGTATGTGTTTTCTTAGTTTTCTCTTCCCTTCTATTTATTGCTTTTTTTTTAAGTGCTGCAGATTGTTGAAAAGGGTCGCTGATTTGACAATCCTGCGTGCCTTCAATGCGGTCTGAAACAGCCACATTGAATAGATGTGTACAGATATTAGAGACTGTCCGAAATATCAGCATACATGGATATTTGCATGTTTGTTTCTGTTCTTCCTACACTTTTTCCTCTGTTGTCAAGATTGCTCAGACTTGGCTGGGAGGGAAGACAAGGCTTCCAAGAAACAAAGGGGTCCTTCTGCTGCCTCATACTATTCATGTTCCAGACGTAAGGCTAAGTTACATACGGATCCCATAAAACGAGTTATTCAGACCTGATCGCTGTTGTGGGAATTTTAAAACCTATTGATTATCGAACAATTGGGCATGCGTCTTTGTTACAGTGCACATGCACAATGCCAACGATCGACAAAAAGAAGGGATTAATTTATTTGAAATCCCCCACAGTCTATGGCAAAGTTACCGTTTGTGGCTAGTATCTGTCCATTTTCTGGGTGTGTCAGGAAAAAATGCAGGCGTGCCCAGGGAGGGTGTGCGATGTCCGCTCCGGCCTCTCTCTGTTGCAGACTTATGGAAGGTTTTAGAGTTATGCACAATTGCACAGACTGCTAAAATCATTACATGTGAGTGAGTTGCGAATTGATTTTCAGATCAGCAATCAATTCCCAAGTCATTTGTAGACTTGCACGGGGTGGGATTTTACTCTTGTCTGGGCAGTGGCTATCTGAATGCAGCCCTCTGCAAAATCGCATATCAGTGATCAGGTCTGAATCAGGCCCATAGCTGGTGCCCTCTGTATTATTTGTGACAGAGCCTCCCTGGGACAACGGTATGGTGCTATAGTGGACAAGACAGTGGTTTTGGAGTGGGCTAGGGCCATGACTCAGGCCTTTGAGGAGCTTAACCTACAGTGGTTGGTCAACCAGGTCGTTAACTCTTTCCTTTCTGTTGCCTAGTCAGAGCTTCTGCTTTAATCTGATTCGTCCACAGAGCTTTCATGGTCCCATAACATTGGAAAGTGCCTTTCCAAGGTTTCAGAATCTGTGGATAATATCCTTGCATCCTCTGGGTCATTATCCAGTAAGAAATGTTAATTTTGTACACAAGCTGGTTTTCCTGGTGATTCTAAATCAGGAAAAGGAGTTGGTAGTCCTTGCTTTTCAAAAGATACTATTGGCTAGGAGGAGGATACCTCTTCTAGTATTTACATCCAGGATTTGATTTGAGCTGCCCGACAGACCCTTAATATTTATGAGTCAGAGGTGGCAATAACTAGTTCCTTGCCCTTTTATTAAAGCAAAAGTAAAAGCAGTTAACTACATTCCCAGCTTATTTTAATGATACCAAAAAGTGGCCTGTTAAAAGACTTTGCAAAATGTTTGAGGTACACCCCTTCTTGGGTGCTGGGGTGCAGTTCCACAATCTTCACCTTCAGGGTCTTTGTTACGATATGGCATCCCACAGTCTCTATCAATATTCTTATGTTAAGGGTGGTCAGATTCACTCTGCTGCAAGACCAATTGCAGTTCCAGGGTTGACCCTAACGGATTCAATCAGACAATCTCACCATAGTGACCTACATAAACAAGAAGGGTCGGACTAGTGTCCTGGCAATGGAGATGGCTTATCCTTGGGTATTCCGAGCAAAGGTACATCAGTGGATTTTTCAAGAAGGCTGCTTTGGGGCCCATGCTGTCACCCACATTTATGTTATCTGTCTTTGACAGCATTACTTTTGAGACCCAGATCTTGTATGTCTTGTGTGGATTTCTACATCTGTAATACAGAATATGATCTGAGCCCAAAAATCTGTAGCTCAGATGTATTACTGGGATTTACACCTTTCCATAATCTGGTGTGCGTTTAGGAATATTTTGCAGATTATTAATTTAAATACTCTGTCCAGACTCTAGAAGGGTCTCTGCCAGGGCCTTTATCTTTCCTCTCTCAGGGGTCAGGTCTTGGCAATGCCAATTCTCTTTCAGAAGCCTTTACCTACAATTACAGAGGTACAGACTTTTCGGTACTCTTTACCTAGCACGGCGCCCATCGCGGCCATCAAATGCACTAAAAAAGGGTGCGACGCGATGCCCGCGATTTCCCATAGGGAACAATGTTAAAAGTCTGATTGGACGCGATTTTACTGTTCAATGCCTCAATGCCCGCGATTTTTCCATAGGAAACAATGTTAAATGGGCCACAGAGCCCAAATAGTCCCCCTGAAGTCTGAAATGGCCCCCACAATTGTTAACGCCACCCCTCAATCAACGTGAACCCGAAGCGTGGCGAGCGCAGCGAGCCCACGAGGGGCGGCGGTACGTGTCCTCAGACCTTTTCATACCCCCACTATCCACGTCGGCCTGGAGTTGAGAATAGAATAGTGTGGCAAGCGGACGCGGATACCTTCACAGGTAAACGCGTCCCTTCGCGGGCTTCACAGGTATCCGCGTCCCCTCGCGGGGCTCGCCACGCTTCGGGCTCGCTGCGCTCACCACACTATTCTATTTTCAACTCCACGCCGACGTGGATAGTGGGGGTATGAAAAGGTCGGAGGACGCGTACCGCCGCCCCTCGCGGGCACGCTGCGCTCGCCACGCTTCGGGTTCACGTTGATCGTGGGGTGGCGTTAACAATTGTGGGGGCCATTTAAGACTTCAGGGGGACTATTAGGGCTCTGTGGCCCATTTAACATTGTTTCCTATGGAAAAATCGCGGGCATTGAGGCATTGAACAGTAAAATCGCGTCCAATCACACTTTTAACATTGATCCCTATGGGAAATCGCGGGCATCGGGTCGCACCCGTTTTTTTAGTGCATGCGATGCCCGCGATTTTTTACCCCAGATGACCGCGATGGACAACGTGGGCGCCGTGCTAGGTAAAGAGTACCGACTTTTCTTCTATGTGTACTCTGCATCTAGCCTCCATACATCCCTCTGATTCCTCCTTGGGATCTTTAATCTTGGAAGATGTTCAGATGGTTCCCTTTGAACCTCTGGAGATGGTGGCATTACTCTGGTTTACCATGAATGTAATTTTTCTGCTCTCTATTGCGTCCATGTGACAGGTTTCGAAATTGACCGCTTTATCTCGTAAGGATCCCCTTCATTTCCGGTAGTGTGAGGTTTTGGACTAAGCCTTCCTTCCTACACAAGGTGCTCCCTTAATTTCCACTTGAAAGAAGATTTCATTCTTATGGCTTTTCCAGAGCAGTCTTTGACTGCTCAGTCTTCATCATTGGCTCTCTTGGGTTTGATTTGTATGCTTCAGCTTTGTCTGGATAGCATTTTGTCTCCCCGCCACACACGGTACACCTGTCAAACCGTAACGCAGGTGTCCTAAGGCGAGCTCAGGGAGGACAGAAACCTCCCGTGGAGCAGAAGGGCAATCCTGATTGATTCTACCAAATATGGTTGACCGGCATCTATAAACTCCTTTCCACTTCGGTGAAGCAACTATGCAGAAGGGTCTACCTGGTCTTCTCTACATACATGTATGGAGTCTTAAATATTCCATCATTTCAATTTCCATGGCGCTAGTCTCAAGCGTACAGTCTTAAGTGCGGCTTCACTGGATGAGGCCCCCCTGAGTGGCTTGCATTGAAGTTCCTCAGTCAGCAAATGCAGTGTCTCTCTAGATTGGATGAAAACGAAATGTGATTTTTGTCCTCTCTGTACGAACCTTTCCTCTGAATCCATCCATCTGGGAGATACTATGATTCCTCCTCCCTGTCTTGTTCCATGTTCGGACTGTTCTCTGGTTTTGCACTAGCTTTTAATACTTTCTATCTCCATGTGCTTTCATAGACAAATCTGAGGTCTTGCTGTGGTTAGAGGGGGCGGAGTTCCAGTCAACAGATGCAGTGTTTATATGTAACATATATTAGGTGACCTGTTCTAGCCTTACACAGGACCAATTTTTGGGCAGCTTCTGATTGGTTATTTATAAAACTCTGCTAATTGCACCACATCACTCATACAGCTCAATCTTCTTTGATACATGCTTTTATAAATTTGATCTGCTTCAACATCCATCCATTGGTTCTCAAGAATAGCACAAACACTAATTTGAAGTGTAAAGCACTCAAGGCTGCTTTATGCTAAGAGCTCAAACCTTCTGACAAGTGTCTGCTTTTTAAAAGCCACTTTTTCATAAACGTAGTTCTATGACTAAGTGGATTTTCCTCCTTGAAAATCAGTCTGGTCATGAAGCGGTTAGCAGTATGCCACAGCCAAAATGCCAGTGTAGCTTGCAAGTTATTGTGAGCACTATGTGTGAGTGAGATGTGTTTTATGCAGTTGACTACTTACCTCATATCCATACCATTTTAACCTCTTATTGTATACAATTTAGCACTACATCATTTGCTGCACAAGCATGAAACCTTATGCGTCATATAAAATACCCAGAATCCGCTTTACCTGTCTTCATGAGAGGTTTATTCAAATACTTAAAATGGCATTTAAGAACTTTGCAACTACACAAATATTGTCTATAAAAAAATATATATATATCGTTTTTTGTTTTGTAAAGAGTGACTGTAATCCTCTGATGGTCCCCAAGCAGGTGTTGTGTGCGATGCGATCTTCCCGTTAAATTAACAGGAGTGCTTGTACAATGAAATATCGCATGCGAGCAAAGTTTATGCGATGCGTTTTTGTTTTTTAATTGTACAAGCACCCTGATGGGTGCTTACAATGTTAAATGCACCCCCACTATCAACGCGAACCCGAAGCGTGGCGAGCGCAGCGTTACGCGTCCTCCGACCTTTTCATACCCCCACTATCCACGTCGGCGTAGAGTTGATTCTAGATAGTGTGGCGAGCGCAGCGAGCTACCGAGCCCGAAGCGTGGCGAGCGGACGTGGAATACATGTAAAGTAATCAGTGTCCCCTCGCGGGGCTCGCTACGCTTCGGGCTCGGTGGCTCGCTGCTCTCACCACACTATCTAAAATCAACTCCACGCCGACGTGGTAGTGGGAGTATGAAAAGGTCGGTGGACGCGTACTGCCGCCGCTCGCTGCGCTTGCCACGCTTCGCTTCCGGTTGGTGTTGACAATGGGGGTGCATTTAACATTGTAAGCACCCATTAGGGTGCTTGCACAATTAAAAATCGCAACGCATGCGATGCGATTGCATAAGATGCACTTTGATCAAAATCGGGGGCGCCGTGCTAGGAAACAAGTACCAAAAAAAATACTTTATTTCTAAGAAGATTTAACAAAGCTGTGAAAGATAAAGTACTAACCATTCAGCTTCTAATCAAAATGCTACGGAGAAGTTGATTGGTGTTTTACAGATGGAGCCAGACTTGTTATTGCTGTCGCCAACACGCCATTGCTGGCGGCAGTAATGAGCCTGGCTTCATCTGTATATCTCTCCAAGCTTCATTAAATCTCCTCCATTGTATTAACCCCTTCAATGGTAATCCCTAGTATTTTTCGGGCTATGCTCCAGTGCCCAGACTGGCAAACCCGGAAAATTCTCGGGATTACCACTGTCTGTGATGTTTAGTACTGGGCAGCGTCACTGATCTAAGTGCTGAGCTCAGAGTCAGCCACTGCTCAGCTCCTCCCCCCCCCCCCCCCTCCTCCCCTGCTGTGTGTGGCGTTTCTTGCTAACGTCACGCCGCATACAGCCAGGTTGCCGGGGGCAGGGCTCAACCACCCTGCCCGGCCCCAGGAGAGACAGTGGTGGGTTTTTTTTTTTTTTGTTTTTGTTTTTTTTTGGAAGCGCTCCCCTAAAAAACCTGCCCTGCTGAGAGCGCTCCCTTAAAAAAAAAAAAACACCACTTGTAATTCAGTGCACTGATTTTGTTTTGCTTGTTTAACTATTTTTGTCATTTTATCATGTCTTCTTTGTTCTGTGTAGGGAAGTCAATAACCTGGAAATTCAAGTTCACATAGAGGCCAAACCTTCCCGATACCAGTTGATGAGTGAGAGCAGCACTGAGGAATCGCTTCATGCTGCAGCCCCTCTTGTGGAAGGGGAGGAAGATGATGCTTGCAGAGGCCAAATGGCTCCTCGTGACATTACGCTGGCACAACCCGAGAGCATTCGCAGTGACTTGGAAAGTTCTGATGCCCAATCCGATGATGTGCCTGACCTGGCATCAGAGGAGTATGATTCCCCCCATCTTCTCCCACCATCTCCTCCTGAACAGCGTCATGAAAGCCCCCCACCACGCATGTGTGCACACCAAGAAGGCCTGTGTGCACGAGAGGGGGGCCTCTCCAAACTGGAATTCATAGAAGTAAGAGTCTGAAGAAAGCAACTAATTCTGAAAATAGAGTTTCCAACTTATTTTCTTTTCTTTTTTGTTTCCCAGAAAGGGAAATTCCTCACACTGCTATAATTGGACAGGGCCAACCAATGCACCGTCCTGCTATACTCCATAAACGCTTTGTCTTGGACCTTTATATTCTATTCTGCCCGTCACTGTGAAAGGCCTGTGTCTCGCTCCTGTAAATTCCTTTAATTTATTGACTTTGACTGGATGTATAATTAATTTGGTTCTGTGGAACATTTACAAAGGGATTTGGTGAATCAGATTTTTTTTTTGTGTTCTTTTCCTTTGTAAGGAATTGTCGATAAAAATAAAACTTCTTAAAAATCTTTTTAATTTCTTCAGATTTTTGCTTTGAAGTCAGTTATGAATTTATTACATTTTTTTGTTTTGTGAAATTGGATGACTGAAAGCTCAAAGCATGCAGGAAAGTAATAAGCTAATAGTGCATTGTGTCATTATGCTGTGTGCAATTATCTAGATTACATAAATCCTTATGTCCTGTACCAAAGTCTTATACAAAGTGTCCAGTGCTCACATTTTCCCTGTATCATACGGTTTATTGTAACTTTCCAGTACTAATTGTAAATCTGGGTACCAGTGGTTCCCAAACTGTGTGCCGTGGCACCCTGGGGTGCCTCACTATACTTGGGCTGGTGATCTAGGTACAATTCAAATTCTTTACGGTAATTTTAATATATAAAACCAGTTATTGAGGCAGTCAATTTACTTAATTTAATACATTTTAAATAAGAAATTCTTGACCATGGGGAGCTGTGAAAAAAATCTTGATACCCCAGGGCACCGTGGTTCAAAAAAGTTTGGAAACCCCTGAACTATACAATATGCACAATAACATTAATGATATCCTGTATATTGTCTAGTACAGGGGTCCTCAAACTATTTTGCTCTTAGACCCCATTGGACAATAAAAATAATTGCAGGCCCCCAGCAGATTACTGCAGAAGGTCATCACATCACATTGGGTAGTCAGCAGACAGCACATACATGGCAGCATTGTGGAGGCACAAAGTGATGGGAGGAGTCGAAAATAACAGACAATTCAACAGATTTTCCAGACTCCTTAGATCACTGACTGAGATTAGAAAAGTCATCAGCCTGATGGTCAGCAACATGGAGTCAGGACCCCCAGTTTGAAAACTGCTGGTCTAGTATGTACGCACTATATAGTTAATGATGTGTGCTCACACGGGTTTTTAATGACCCCAAAGCCCATGTCATCTGGACATGCTGTCAAATCTGCCTATATCGTCAATGACTGCATTCTCAGCGGGGGACGGATGAAGTCACTGAATATCTTTCAGTGTGTGTACCTGCTAGATCGTTCATCTAGGAGGACCACTGATATAGTTCATGATGTTGGCGGTGGGACTTCCTATATAGTGTGTACCCAGCTTAAGAAGTCAGAGGTATTCCATGCAACTTGCAGTTTCTTACTATTGAACCAATATGTTAACACTACAATATGGATAAGGCACCATGTTAACATCCTCAGAAGTTTAGGGACTGGTATAAAACAGACACGGCTGCTCCATCTGAGGTCTACGTTGGAAGTGATGGTCACATGACTGCCTTAAGCTATGCTAGAACCACTGCATACGTCAGGGCCAGGTAAGTGCTTTGTTGGCCGCAAGAGACGTTAGGTGAACAGTCTGTCATGTTGAGATGTCATCTGTGCATACATGATGAATGCTGACATGGTTAATATCGACATGCGTTCATGCCAATGTTTTGAGTGTCAGCATTTACATGTTGACTTGATGCATATCCACATAATTAAACCTAACCTACTGTGCAAGAGATTCATAGTTAACCTTTTCAGGTTAAACGTCTATTCAGGCTCCACAGCCCTAGTGCTAGTAGCAGATCCAATGGTGACGCCCTTTTAAAGTAAGAATATTCAATGTGGAACTCTTTTATACAATTAATTTAAACTAGCCCTGAATTGCAAGAAAAATGGTCTGCGAAGGGTTAAAGAGACAGTTTTGAGTGGAGTTACTGGGATAATAAATTGTGCTACTTGTTATGCAGTCTGCAAACATGCCTGATGGTTGTAACAATGCCATATCACAGTCCACTCTTGCCTGGCAGGCCCTGTAAGAGGTGCTGGAGTGGTTTCTTTTTTAAACATTACTAAATTTAGGTTGGATGGAGTTCTCTATGTTCACAGTGCTTGAGGGTAAAATCGAACAAGCCCAGGTGTAAACTTCATCTTGCTCTTTTGCAGCATAGTGGAAAATAAATTTACATACAAGTGAAATAAAATGTGTATGCAGAGAGACCAGAAGAATAAGTCTCTGTGCACCAAATGAAACCTAGTCCTGAACATCATGGATAATAAATCCCGGAGCAGACCTATGTCAACAACTACTGCTTCTGTATTTCACATTACAAATTGTATGTGTACTGTATGTTAATCCCATTTAATGAGTGCAAGAATTAATTAAAAAAAATAATTATGTGCTGAAAGGTAAAAAACAGCAGATTATAAGGCGCTATAGTAACAGAGAAAAGTTTCCAAATCCATTGTATCATTATGGTTAAGAGACTGCATTGATTAGGTATGCAGGTACAGTGTGTACTGGCATTTACATAGTGGCTTCTTTCTGGTATGGGTCATAGGGTCAACAGGCCATAGGGTGATACATGAAAAGGTCAAAATACGTTAGGTCAACATGGTAACAAGGTTTTCATGTTTTTGGTGTCTGTTTTGACATGGATACCGTATAAGTGTACTGCGATCCCTTGCATGGCCCTTCTCTTGCCATGCTTTGGGTACGGTGCCTTACTGCACTTGCACACTATTATAATTTAACTCTATGTCCCCTTGGATAGCAAAGTATGGGGAAAAAACTTTTCAGGAGTTTTTTTGTAAAAAAAAAACAAAAACATGTTGACTTATGCTTGTGTCAACATTTTCATGTGGTGACTTACCAATTATGGTTGACCTGATGACTGACTACCTTTATTACTGTCAACTGCATTCTGATTCTTCCCAGGCATCTAGTGGTCGTTAGTTTCAAAGTGAGGAGCCGGGGATGGTCGCACGCACATGGAGCTCCCTGGTCCCCGGAGAAGGGAAGAAGGGGCGCTTCACTCCGAGCGGTCAGAGGAGGTCGGAACAGAGGAGAGGACGGACATTGAGAAGTGGATGTCCCCAGCACGACAGCCCCCCCCCCCCCGTCCGGGAAACAGTCGGCAAGATGTTTTACCCCCCTTCCCCAATGGCACGGAAGAGCCTGCCCAGGGGGTGGAGGAGGTAAGCGGATACCCCCGGCACTGCGGTGGTGAAAAACCGCCCCCAATAGCAAGACGGGTTGGGCCCTCATCGGCCTGGAAGACATAGTGCTGCAGCCTGCCCAGAGGACGAAGGTGGGAAGCAGATGCCCCCAGTGCGGCCGGCCTGGAGACAGGTGCCAAAACAAAGGCCGCAGCCCCTACCCCCTCTCTCTGCACACTGGCTCTCCCACCAGCCACAGCTCTAGCCAGAGCCCTGACACGCTGCCCCCCCGCCCAGATGGCCTGTTGAGTCCTCCTACTGCTGCCTGCGAGCAGCATGATCAAGATGGCGCTGCTAATGGCTGCCTAGGAACTGTGCAACACGGCCACGTTTCCCCGTGTCTTCCCTGTCTCTCATATTGCACAGCAATCTATAATTGTACTGTCTCTGCTTATAATGTTGTCTGCCTGGATTTGTGGTTACCAATGGTGCCGCTGATGGCTACCTAGGTGCTGTGCAGCTCAGCAAGTATATGTTCTCTGTGTGATAACTGTAATGTATGTGCTTGTATTGTTGCCTGCCTGGCTGTTGTGGTGACCAGTGGTGCCGCGGATGGCTGCCTAGGTGCTGTGCTGCCCAGCAAATATATGTTCCCTGTACTCCCCTGTACCTGTCCATCACCCTCCCCAGGGTACATCTAGTGTATACCTGTATGTGTCATGTATATCTGTACTGTCACTGTTTTACTGTTACCTAACTGGCTTCTGCACAGCAATCCAAATCCAATTCCTAATATACTCAAGTCTACATACCCAATAAAGCTGATTCTGATTTTGATTATGGATCATTAGGTCACCAGCATGTTGGTCGACACCATTAGGTTGGCATGCATTTAGGTCGACATGAGTATCTCAACATGCTGGAAGGTAGACATGAGTTTAGTTCGACAGGGTCATTAGCTCGACATGGGGTTAGGTCAGCAATCAAAAGGTTGACATGGGGTTTTTTACATTTGTTTTGTTCTGAACATCAACACAGTCGACATGGACACTAAAACGTAGCACCATGTCCCCTTACATGGCTCGCCATGCTTCAGGCATGGTGCCACACTGCACTCGGCACACTTTTATTCTCCCACCACACCCTAGTGGATGGTAGGGCATGAAATACCGCCTGTCGGCACGTCAGCACAAAAAATTTAAAGAAAAACATGTCCACTTTTTGACTGTCGACCTAATCCATCTTGACCTAATGACCCTGTCGACCTAACTCACCTAGATAATGTCGACCTAATGACTGTCGACCAACATGCTGGTGACCCAATGGCCGTATCCAGGGTTGCCTACCTGACCCTCTCTTCAGGGAGAAAAGTCTCTGTTCCTGGACTTCCCTGGTAATGTAGGATTACCATCACCTGTGGTAAACTAGGTAATTGATAAGAAGGGTTTTTCACCACAGGTGATGGCAATCATACATTACCAGGGAAGGCCAGGAACAGAGCATTTTCTCCCGCATGGAGAGGGTTAGGTAGGCAACCATGTCCTACCCCAGTGTAACTAACTATATTCCATACCTCCCAACATGACCCTCTCAAGGATTGACGCATTGCTCTGCTCCTGCACTTTCCTCTTAAATTATAATTGTGATCACCTATGTTGAAGCACCTTTCTTAGCAATTTATCTGTTCAACACAGATGAGGGAAATCATACATTAAGACTGGGGTAGCCAACACTAGTCCTCGAGAGCTACCAACAGTGCATGTTTTGCAGGTCTCCTCACAGAATCACGTGAGCTAATTAGCTCCATCTGTGTATCTTTTAAAATGTGTCAGTGATTAATGAGTGCAGCTGTGCAGCAGCTAGGTTGTCTGGAAAATGTGAACTGTTGGTATCTCTCGAGGGCTAGGGTTGGCTACCACTGCATTAAGACATACCTCCCAACATGACCCTCTCTACAATGCTCTGCTCCTGGACTTTCCTCCTAATGTATAACCGCCATCACCTGTGGTGAAACACTTTTCTTATTGGTAAACCTGTTCAACACAGGTGATGGCAATTATACATTATAAGGAAAGTCCAGAAGTAGAGTAGATTGTCCCTCCTGGAGAGGGTCATGTTGGAAGGTATGGTATTTCCTACTGCTTGGACACATATTGGCACTAGGGTAACTTTATTTTTTCAGGTGTCGGCAGCCAATTTATCCTATCAGTATGGTTTTTGGAGGACTGCATACCCTCCAACATGACCCATTCCATTAGGTACAAAATGCTCTGCCTCTGGACTTCCTTAATTTTGGATTGCCTTCACCTTTGCTGGAACACCGTTATCATCACTGAACTAGTTCAACACAGGTGACTGCAATTATCAATTAAGAGGGAAGTCCAGGACTTCCGGTTCCGGTCCTGATGTGAGCGGCCGCGGCTGACGAGACCTCCGCTGCACCCCCGGTACCGACCACCCCCCTGCTACTCCGGGCAACCCTGGAGCCCTCCACCTAACCCCCGGACAAGCAGAGACAGCCCCGCCGAGCACAGCGCCGCGCGATCGCGGCTGCAGCACGTTCCCTGGCGAGCCACGCTGGACACCAGACACTGGGTGAATCCCCCATTCCCGGTCCCAGCGTACAGAGGCTGAGCCGGACGGACACCTGCCGCCTATCTGAGCTGCCTGACAGCCCCAGAGCCCCGCTCTGCCCCATCGGAGCTCCCAGAACCATAGACAGAGCCGCGAGTCTGCGGCAGAGGACACTCCAGCAACTCACACTGGGGGCAGGGCGCTTCTGGAGCCCAGACATAGCCCAAGACAGAGCCTGCTAGACAGGACACAGCGGGGCACAAGACTCGGCCCATACCATACCCCTACACCCACCACTGGCGGTGGATGGAGAGATTTCTCTCTCCACAGATGCCGAGGAGGTCACAAAAGCCAGAAGAACAGAGGGCCAGATCACAGTCCAGATCCAAGATGGCCACTGCACGTGATAAGAAGGGAGACACAGCGTCCCAGGTACTGTTTTCACAAATCCCTGACACCATTGAAGGACCACCTGTCACATATTCTGAGGTTGTTAAGGCTATACAAGAGACTATGGGTCCCCTGTTGGAGGCACAGGCAGCCAAATTCAACACAGCTATTAAGGATGTCACAGCCCAGTTGAAACAAGTAGCTCACATGCAACATACCACTGAATGCAGAGTGGGGGAACTTTTTCACGATGTGGCCACACTTAAGGGCTCCTCTTCCAGCCTCCAGCAAACCTGTTATGAGCTGCAAAACAAGATTGACGATCTTGAAAACCGATCGAGAAGGAATAACCTGAGGATTGTGGGCCTGGATGAAGCCATTAGGGGCCCTGACCTATACAAGTTCCTACAAATTTCCCTGCCTGAAATGCTTCAGATTTTGGAACAATGCAGAGACATGGTGGTCGAGAGAGCGCACCGCCTGGGCCTGACTCGCACCACGAGGGGCAACAGGCCGAGGGTCGTAATATTTAGATGCCTGAACTACCTACATAAGGACGCTATATGGTCAGCTTCCAGGAGACACTGCGACTTGAAATGGTATGACGCCAAAATATTCATCTTCCAGGACTACTCTGCGGAAGTCACCAGGGCCCGTAAGGAGTTCGCAACAGTGTGCACAAAATTATTCAACGCAAAGAAAAAATTTGCATTACTCTACCCGTCCAGACTGAGAGTATTCGAGGGAGATAAGGTTAAAGACTTCACTTCTGCTGCTGACGCGGACTGCTACCTTGCTGGACAAGCCGAAACAGCAGATGCAGCCAGTATTTACCCTGCACAGAAACAAAATAACTCACCCAAATCTAACTCTCTCTGCACATGTTAAATCTGCCCCACCTGGAGGGCACATGGTTTTGCCCATTTTGAGAACAAATTTGTACTGCGATTAGATCTGAATAAGGGCCCATATTCACAATACAAAACAGATGCGTGCAATCTGATATAAAATAAAAATGACAAGACAGATCCTCTTAGGGGGATATTTATGTTAATGCAGGTAAGAGATCTCCTAGGGAAAATTATACCCCTTCTTGGCAAGACTGAAGTCCCAAAAGCAAAAAGATGTTTAACAGATAGTTAGATAATGAGTATGAAGCAGTTCATGCATAAGCATATGAGTTGTTAAGCGCAGGAAAACAGCTGTTAGTTGTTAGTTTAGCCTGTATGGTCTATAGTAATTGCTTCTATGGACTAATGCCAGCATATAAGTATGGATGTTTATAGTAACCACTGCTTTGTATGAAGTTTAGTGGTCACAGCAATATTTAGGCACTGTTATGCGGTAGATACAGGTGGCCACCTGTTATTTTGGAGATGATGGTGGGTTCCTGGCTCCCGACTGTTCCCAGTTAGCACTCCAGACTTGCTTTATCAGGGTCCGCCCACCGGAAGGGGTTTTCCAACACAACTGATAAACTGGTACCAAAAAGAGCGCTAAACCAACGCGTTTCTAGGGTATATCTAGCGGAGGACGCTTTCCTGCGCATATTACATGCACTGACTCTTGTCCCAACTGCCAACAAAGCAGCCAACGCTGAGGATGACGCAGCTGCGTCGACATCATCTGCATCTGGATGGGCTGCTGTGCCGGAGGAATAAGTATTTTTGACCTTTCTGGGACTTGTTGTTCTATGCTATTATTTAACATTGCTCATTGTTTTTTTTCTTTATTCTTTATGACCGTAAAATCCATTTGACAGTTAACACGTGTCATCATTATTGTTTCAGATGGATGACATGACAGGTGTGAATGTGTTTCTTAAACACCCCCGCCACGTTCATACCCCCACTATCCACGTGGGCATGGAGTTGATTGTATAAAGTGTGGCGAGCGCGAAGCATGGCGAGCGAAACGTGGCAAGTAAAGCAAACCTGAAGCGTAGCGAGCGCTGAGAGGGACGTGGATTACTTGAGGTGTATTCCGTGTCAGCTCGTCACGCTTGAAGCTCGTTTCACACATCCACTCGCGGGGCACGCTGCGGACGCCATGCTTCGGGCTTGGTGGATCACTGCGCTCGCCACACTTTATAAAATCAGCCATTGGGCTACGCTGACTATGCAGGGCTGCTGCTGGGACACTACACTAACTATGCTAGGCTGCCGTTGGGCTACGCTGGTAGCGTAGCATAGCCTGCCGCCCTGAAACTACACAAGTACCCCCAAAAAAAATGTTTTTGTTTTGACACATAAATAGTTCTGTCTTCAGGGGATGCTTCAAATATATAGGTTTCTTAGGTCTAAGATGTGTAGCCAAATGGACAGAACTATGGACAGCCATTCAGGAAGACCTAGCATGGATAAAAGGGTGTTGGAAAAGTATGCACATAATATGGCATAGCATCAAACCTAATTGGAGAATAGCATTAAGCAACACACAGGTCTATAGAAAAGTGACAAACATGTTGGGGGTCAGTCCAATTGGGTGTGAGATTCTAAGGCCACATAAAGCCCCATACACACAGGGCCACCCGGCACTTTTGTGTGCTGAGCAATCGTGCATGAACACGTCGCTCAGCAAAAAGCCCTGAGATTAGCACTGGCTTTCCCTGCAGGCGATAGCGTCACGCCAGACCGCACATCGCCATTGCTGCAGGGCATACACAAAGTGATCTGTGCTCCTTTTCTAAGCAATCAGATCACTTAGAAAAGTGGCAGAACTCGCCCCAAGTGTATGCCCCTTTACCCCCATGAGTTAGTGTGGCAACATCACTTGAAGCAGGGCAGCATTAAGTGATTGCAGGGTGTAAGGCCCCAGTCCATTGAAAAAAAAAGAGAAAAATGGAACAGCGCTGTGCTGAATAGAAGTAATATTTATTTGAAACTTATATAATATTGTTGCCAACAATAAGACAAGACTTACAAACATAAATTAAGAACTTATTTGTTCCCCATTTCTTTCATAGAGGTGTTATTTGGTTAGTAGCAGCATGCAATTAAGGTGGATTATCCTTTGCTATAAACGGTTAGCATAATTAATTTTGCAGTTTATATTTTACAGTCCCCACTTTATGTGCACATTTATAAGTGGTATATACTTAAATAAGTTTCCAGAAATAACAAGAGGGATCCGGCTTGCAGTCACTAACACAATTCTCTGACCGCTGGTACCATCCTATGTGCGGTCTTATCCGAGATTGGATCGCTGGCTCTGTCTCAAAGGCAGCCCACTGTGTTCCAAATCAAATATCAAATCAAATTTTATTTGTCACATACAAGTCATACATAGTACAAAATGTAGTGAAATGCCTATACAACTGTCCTACTTTACGTTAGAATAAGTAGGCTGAGGAAGAGTGTAGATAGAGAGATTGTGTGGGGTATGTCTAGAAAGAAGGAAGGAAAGTCCTAGTACTAGGAGGTCTGGTTGAGGGCTCTAATGGCCTGCGGGAAGAAGCTCCTTCTCATTCGCTCTGTGTTTGCCTTCAATGAGCGGTATTGTTTCCCTGATCGCAATAGGGAGAAGAGTCCATTGTTGGGATGGCTGAGGTCCTTTATTATCTTCCTGGCTTTTGTCCAGCATCGCTTGCTGTATATCGTGTCCAGATCTGGAAGCTCGATACGGATGGTACGCTCTGCCGATCGCACAACCCTCTGGAGAGCTTGTCTGTCCTTTTTGGTGCTGTTACCAAACCAGGCCGTAATATTTCCTGTCAGGATGCTCTCAATGGTGCAGGTTCTGTATCCTCTACGCGTTTCTCCGCCTTAATATCTTTCACCGGCTTCCTCAGTCACCTTTAAGTCAAACATTCTGTTATGTCCAGAGACCTTTGTAGTGAGCGATCTCAAGACTTGACGACTTTTGAGCAATTAGTATTATCTAAGAATTATTTTACTCACCTGTTATCCACTATCTATAAGTATCTGATTGAGGATCGTTTCTCCACCCTTCCAGATTTTTACAAACAGTTAGGTTAGGGACCTTGGCATGGAGGTTAGTGCTTCTACATGGAAAGCCATTTTTGAAAAATCATGGAGCAGTTCTAGTAACATACTCACTTTAGAAACCCATTTTAAGGTTCTTACTAGGTGGTATAGGTGTCCAACCCTTTTATCAAAAATCTACCTGGGAGTGCCATCCAACTGTTGGCGATGCCATGCCGATCTGGGCAACCCACTTCATATATGGTGGTCCTATTGCGCCATGCGTCCTTTCTGGGACAATGTTATTGCAATTGCCTGTGAGATTCTGGGCTCAGAAGTGCCAGACACACCTAAATTCTGGCTGTTAAATCTTCACACTTTATCAGCTTATAAGAAATCATTGTTAAAATATTTCAATAGTGCTGATAAAGCAGTTCTTCCAGTACACTGGAAATCTACCTCCCCTCCAACTCTTATCGAATGGTTCCAAAGGTTAGAAAGATATTGTTCGATGGATGATATAATTCTGTCCTCTCATGATAGGTTTCAGTCTTACTCAGTGATATGGACCCCATGGCTAACCTTCACTGATTCACGGGCAGGCTTATTAAGCTCGGTGAAGTGATAAAGTGTCTTTTATCACCGGCCAATCAGTTCCTACCTGTCATTTTTCAAACCAATCCTGTAACATCACAGTTAGGAGCTGATTGGCCGGTGGTAAAAAACAGACACTTTATCACTTCACCAAGCTTAATCTGCCCCTCAGTTAGAAATAAATCCCTTGTGGGAACCTCCTAACTTAACGCTTTGTTCAATTAGTCTGAAAAAGCCCAAATACCTCCCATAGAAGCCCAGTGGATCCTCGCACCCCCACCCCCCCCCCCCCTATGGCCCCCCTCCTTCCTTCTCCCACCTTTAGAAACATAGAAACATAGAATTTGACGGCAGATAAGAACCATTTGGCCCATCTAGTCTGCCCCTTTTTTTACCCTTCAGGTAATCTCAACCCTTTTTAATCCTTATTTCTTTGTAGGGATATTCATATGCCTATCCCAAGCATGTTTAAATTGTTCTACTGTCTTAGCTTCTACCACCTCTGATGGAAGGCTATTCCACATATCCACTACCCTTTCTGTGAAGTAATTCTTTCTAACATTTCCCCTGAACCTACCTCCCTCCAGTTTCAGTGCATGTCCTCGTGTTTTATTACTTCTTTTCCTTTGAAGAAAATTTCCCTCCTGTACTATGTTAAAACCCTTGATATATTTGAAGATTTCTATCATGTCCCCCCTTTCCCTTCTCTGCTCCAAACTATACATGTTAAGATCTTTTAGTCTATCCAGGTAAGTTTTATGATGTAGGCCATGCACCATTTTAGTTGCCCTTCTTTGTACACTCTCCAATGTATTTATATCCTTCTGAAGATATGGTCTCCAGAACTGGACACAGTATTCCAGATGAGGTCGTACCAATGACCTATAAAGTGGAATTATTACGTCTTTTTTTCTGCTACTGATTACTCTCCCTATGCAACCAAGCATCTGACTTGCCTTCCTCATTGCTTTGTTTCATTGCCTCCCTGCCTTTAATGCCCCTTTCAGACCGCACTTTAAAAACGGTATATTGCCGTTTTTTTAACGTTTTAAAACGGTAATGTGTGCGGTCTGAAAGGTGCAGGACCACTTAACCGGTTAGAAAAAAACGTTTTTTCTAACCGGTTAAAATGCAGGGTCCTACCCGTTTCAGAACCGGTATTTTAGGCTCAAAATCGGTTCTGAAACGGTATTTAGGACCCAGCCAATGAGCTGGGTCCTAAATTCAGCACAGTGAATACTTAATGAGCGCTCATTAAGTATTCACAGCACTGGAGCCCCCCCCGCGCGTGTCGACACCCCCGCGCGCGTGTCGACACCCCCCGCGCGTGTCGACGCGCCCCCCCCCCCCCGCGTGTCGGCGCCCCCCGTGTCGACTTACCCCATGCCGGTATCTCCGTTGTGGTTCCCGGCACTGCAGCTCAGTATGCTCGGAAAGCACTTATGATAAAAGTGTCTTTCAGAAAATGGCTGCCCCCATACGAAAGACAGTTTTTTTAAACAGGGTTTCCTATGGGGCAGCCATTTTCTGGAAGACACTTTTTTCATAAGTGCTTTCCGAGCATACTGAGCTGCAGTGCCAGGATCCACAACGGAGGTACCGGCACGGGGTAAGTCGACACGGGGGGGGGGGGGCGTGGGGGCGTCGACATGCGCGGGGGGGCGTCGACATGCTCTCGGTCGACACGCGCGAGGGGGGGGGAGCTGAACGGAGGGGAGGGCTGAAGGCTGCACTGGCTTTGACCCTGTATTTGGAAAGTTTCCAAAAACGGGTCTGCCAGTGTCAAAAAATCGGCACTTAAACGGTAATATACCGTTTAAGTGCTGCGGTGTGAAAGGGGTTTTATCTGGCAGACCCGTTTTTGGAAACGTTTCCAAATACAGGGTCAAAGCCAGTTATGCGGTCTGAAAGCAGCATCAGTCACTTAAAATAGTGACTCCTAGATCTCTTTCCTCCTCAGTAGTTTCCATTATAGTACCCATGATACTATATTGAGCCTTTGGGTTTTTGAGTCCCAAGTGCCTAATTTTGCATTTTTTTGCATTAAACTGTAGTTGCCATGCTCTTGACCAATTCTCAAGTTTACTTAGATCATCAGTCATTTGATTTACCCCTCCTGGTGTGTCATCTGCAAAAAGGCATACTTTCCCTTCAATACCATTTGCAATGTCTCTTTATCTTCCGTATTTGGGACTCTTTTCATGTCTAGACTATATTCTGTTTTCTCTTTCTCTTGTTATGTTAGAGAATACAAATTGTTTTGTGTTTAACTATCTGTGTATGCTTCAGCTGACACGTCATGTTCACATCTTTATCTTATTTTGTTATTGCTTATTATAATGATAGTTCAAGGTATACGTGTCCTACTATACTGGTCGCCTTTGGTAACTTTATCTCTCATGCACAGAATTTTTGATTGTTTGCAAAAATGTAATAAATAGCACTTGTGTAATTTTGTTGGGAGCCAATTAGCCTACCAGTATATTTTTGGATTGTGGGGGGAAATCGGAGTACCCGGAGGAGCTACACACAAACACGGGGAGAATATACAAACTCCACACAGCTAGAACCATGGTGAGAACAGAACCTATGACCTCAATGCTGTGAGGCAGTAATACTAACCATTACACCATCCGTACTGCCCTAAATCCATGTGAACAAATAAAGATGTAACAAGAAATAGAGATGTGCCTTATTACAGAGCCTCACTGATGACCTCTGGATTGAACTTGCTGATAATAACTATCATCTCTTACAGCAGCAGCAGTACAGGGGCTCCTACTGTTTCTGAAATGATTAATGAAATAAAACAGTGGTGCAGGTGGAGCCTTCAAACCAGTCAGACTGGTTGAGAGGAGTGGAGCCGCCCCCAGGAGCATTCTGTCTGTGGGGAGAGAAGAAGAGACTGGGACTAAAGGAAGCAAACAGCAGCAGAAGAGATACAGCAACAGGAAGCATGTGCGGACCCAGTAAGTTACCTATACTCTGATCAATTAGTATTGTTGTCACAAAACAAGAGATGGGATGTCTATTATCTGATCCTCCCATACAAGTGTACAGGATACTGAACTTCTAGTGGTTTCTAACGTGCATCTTGTCGGTGATGAGCTGATGCTGTATTAGGTAGCACTATCTCCATATACTGATATCCCAAAGATGTTTGCTTCTTTGATTTACAGGCTATAGACAGTTGACAGGTGGTCAACAGAGATATATATATATATATATATATATATATATATATATACTTGTGTATGGATCGATGATTCATAGGACATTATAAACTGGTTAAACTTGTTAATGACTGCTGTTGCCTTTGGTATTATTTCATGTAACGAAGAGCATTCCGAGACACAACCTAACCCTATGCACATGATGGTACAAACAAATATCTGACATTTGTTACCAGCCATGTCCTTGCATGGAATGAATGGTTAATAATTACAGTCTGTTTATTTTACGGATAGATTGTAGTGAGACCCTGAACCTTCCATATACAGTATGTCTCTTTACATAGTCACATCATCCACTTGTTAACATATTAGCTGGCGACACATACAGTATATGCATTGTAATTGGTATAGACCGTATAGATTGTAAGCTTGTGAGCAGGGCCCTCCTACCTCTATGTCGGTCTGTTACTGCCCAGTTTGTTTTCTCACTGCTGTTTCCACAACGGAAATTGTTGCGATATATAAGAAACTGTAAAAAATAATAATAATGGCTCAATATCACTCTGTAGCTCAAAAGTGCATATGATGCCTGGGCTCTGTTGTAAATCCATAAGATCCATTTACAGATATCCACTTTAACATTGTGGAGACTGTGCTATACAGCTTCCAGGGTGAATGATTGATGTACCCACAAAAAGGAGACAGTTTGAGACCCTTCTTCTATCAGTGCTCCTATTATATCTTCTGATACTTACAGCTACAGATACCATTTATTTAAAGAAAAGCATCCAATTTATTGTTTAACCTATGTTAGTATGATAGGCTTCACAACCACATATGTTCAGGAATGTCGCAAACGAACCACCTTATGGTAAGGGCTCCTTCCTACGATGGCCAAATTGTCTTCCTTACATTTGCAGTAGGTGACATCTTGACCTTTTCTTATATATCCTGATAATCCTGATTTTGCCCGGGAATGGTTCATACAGTATTTCCGTAGATTTCCCCACAGCACAGTGAATGGGTGGTATTCCACTGTCGCATGCAGCAAAGGTTGGTGCCTTCATGTATCGCAAAACATTTTTTTAAATGCTGCCCATGGGGTCATGGTCTCTAAGATTTAGTCAAACCCTTGTCTTTATATGAATATCTCCTGAAGATGAGAGTTGGGCCTTCTGTACTGTCCATGGTACAGATAATTTGTCAAATATTTGTATTCTACTGTAATTATTTTTTCCTTATTATTTTGCCTTTTCTTGCCAAAGTAATAATGATAATGTGTCATTTTTGTAATCCGTTTATAATATAGGGGGCAATATAGGCGTAGCAATCCCCGTAGTAGTGAGGTTTTCCTAAATTGAACTCTGTTGCATTCTTCTATATTTTTCTTACAGTAAAAATATATACATTTAGATTTGTATGCATCCTTTTGTTCTAATTGCCTAGCATGATCAGAGACCAGGGCCCCAGTAGTCAGTACCCAGGCCCTTTCTTTCTCAGCACCCCTGTATATGGTATTTTATTTAATTGACAAAAAAACAGTCACATTGGGTAAATGGGCAAGAAAATATGAAAGTTGATGCAACCATTAAATTGATCTTGTTGTGGCTGTAAACAAATACATGTCTCCCAGGAATTTCTGTAAATCCCCAGTGACTAGTTGCTGTAAACAAAAAAAACTGTGATTTTGATTTTCCAAATGCCCTTCTGCAGTCCTTTTTCACTGTACAATGGTTTATAAACCCTACCCCCTACACCCTTTATTCAAGCTTCAGAGGACTGTACCCCCTGCCTAGCCAATACTCCTTCACTTTGGAGCAGCTAAGCATTCAAAACTGTGGAAACACAATTAAATCTTTTTACCAGGCAGACCAGACGGGCTGACAGGAAATACGTACTACTCAATGAAATACAATAAAAACAGCAGTGTGTTATTCATAATCAATTAATTTTACAACCTCATAATAAAATCCCTTAAGATAAACTACAGATAAACTGCATTAGCTATTCCAGGGTTGCCGACCCTCCCGGAATTTCCGGGAGTCTCCCGAAAATCGGGTACCCCCTCCCGGCCCCCGGAAGGGTGGGCAACCCTCCCGGATTCAGGGGGGACCCCCGCTGACCCCCGGATCGCGGCATTAAAATGCCGCAATCCTCGGGTCTCAGAGGAGGGGGCGGAGCTAAAACGGCACAATCGCGTCATTTTAGCCCCGCCCCCTCCATGGAGATACCTGAATTCGCGGCTTTTAACAGTATGGGGGCGGGGCTTAGTGATGTCACTCGTAAGCCCCGCCCCCTGAGCGGCTGCTGAAACTCTCCTCTCCGGGCTTCTCCCGGAGAGGAGAATGTCAAAGTCGGCAACCCTGAGCTATTCATAAATAAAAAGCATATATAATATATATATGAATTATTCTGCATGCATCTCTTCAAATATATTACTCCTTTGAGGCATATACATACAGGGTGAGATTTAATAATGAGAGATTCAGAAAGTGAGAGATTTGGTAAGAAATCTCCAGTTTTTTTAAAGCGGCAATCATTTACACTGCAAAATCCAACTAGTACTGAAGTGCAAATGATTGCCACTTTAAAAACTGGAGATTTCTTACGAAATCGCTCATTTTCTGAATCTCTCATCCTATTAAATCTCACTTGTAGTCTCCTGTTATGCCAGACATTGATAGTGTCCAGCTAGATTACAGGCTTTTCTCCCGTCTCTGGTGTGTGAAACCAATATTTGTTATGCCACTGTTGCGGGATATCCTATTGCTGCTGCATATAGGGAGTAATTAATTCACACAGAACTACAACTTTGTTATACCCCTTTTACACCAAGGCAAAACCCAGGTCGGACCCAGGTTGGACCCAGGTCAGTGTTTGTGTAAAAAGAGCCAACCCAGGTCCAGTAACACTGGTCTCCTACCCAGGTCCTGACCAGGGTTGAACACTGGTTGGACCTGGGTCGTGGGCGGTGTAAATGGTTCCAACCCAGGTTGGGACATCCGGGTAGTGCTGAAAGGATACCAGAAGTGCCGGACACCTTTCCGAAGTGCGCTGCAGTAGCAAAAGACAGCAGCCAGGAAGGATACGGGCAGCGCACACAGAAATCATAATTGGATGCAGTATCATTTATGTTAATTTTTTTTTGTTTGGGGGGGGGGGTGGAGTACATTGGTGATGCTGCACTTTTATACCACTATGTGTGCTTGAGCACTGAATAAAACTTTTTGAAAAATATTTTATGTAAACAAACCAACATTTTTCAATGCTAACTAGTCATGTCTTTTAATTTTTAAAATTTTGAAAGAAGGTTGGATGGCAGTTTATCAGTCCTAAAATGTTTAAGGTCATCCATAGAGAAAAGCAGGGCTGACCCAGGTTCAGTGTAAACGGCGCAGACCTGGGTCACAGTGCTGTGGGGTAGGAAGCTGGGTCCAACCCTGGAAATTCCCGTGTTCAAAGACCAGGGTCCGACCAGGGATTTTGGTGTAAAAGGGGTATTATTTGGCCAGAAGTCCTCTCTAAGGGCGGGATGTACTAAGACAAAAATGCGGTTAAACCCCCATTTTACTACATTTTTAAATGTACTCATCCCGGCCGCGTAATCGCAGGGCAGGGTATCGCCACCTTTGGGTGGTGATACCCTATAGCAGCCTATGGGCTTCTATCGCCGCACGCTGCCCACCGTCCGCTGCCCACCGTCCGCCGCTGTCTCCTACCCCCCTCCCCGTCCTCCGTGCTGCTTCTCCTCTCCCAGTAGCATGTCACAGCCGGTGATGTTCTTCCGGCTGCAGGGGGAAGAGGAGAGACGCAGAGGACCACCGCAGAGCCCAGGAGGTGACGGAGATCCCCCGCACACCACATCACAGGTATCACGTGGGGGGGCCTCCGTCACCGCACCGCAATGCTAGCCACATATGTTAGTACATATGTGCTAGCATCGCAGTGGGGGCGTGGCGAGGGGTGGCGATGTATGTTAATACATCCCGCCCTAAAGGTGCATACACACTGTTCGATTTTTTAGCCCTTCTGAACGATATTGGTCAAAATATCTTTCAGTGTGTATGCAACGAAGGACGAATGATGATGCACACCCGCCAGTCCTTTATCAAGGTTGTTCATCAACTGTGCATGCAGCTCAATTTGGACATCTATATAAAAAAAAAAAAAGCCTATAGACTGTAGCACCACATACATCGTCCAGGACACTGGTGAAGGTCAAGGAAAATGGTCATCAATGTCTTTCAGTGGATACATTGAACAGTGTAAATGCACCTTAAAGTTCCGTACACATTTTGTTTTTATTTATTAACAGTTTCTTATATAGCACACATTTGCAGCGCTTTACAGAGAATATTTGAACATTCACATCAGTCGCTGCCCCAATGGAGCTTACAATCTATATTCCCTACCACATGTACACAAACACAAAGACATTCATGGAGCGACTGGTCATGGGAGTGCGCTCTCAGTGACCGTCGCCCCGTAAACACAAAGAAATTGTCACTCAGCGACCATATCCCCGGCGATTGTGACTGAAATTGCCCCGTGTGTACGGGGCTTAAGAGATACAATTGCTGGCAAAAGTGTCCCCTGCCGTGTCTCAGTAGCTCATAATGCATTTCTCTGCCTGGTCATGCTATTGTCAGCTTCCTCAGCATGACCAGGCGGAGAAATGCATTATGAGCTACTGAGACCTGGAGGAGTACACTTTTGCCAAAATCTATTAGAGAGGACCTCTGGCTGAATAATTTAAAAATAAGACCACCTGCGTTCCACTTGGCTGTATAATAGGATGGACAAGGGCTGTGGATGGTTGTGAATTACCAGAAGGAGAAGCACAAAGGTTATTGCATTTTAAACTTATGTTTAGATGCATGTTTGCCACACATGTAGTGCTGGGGATTTTCTGATTGCTATTAATAAATATGGATCTAAAGTAGATTATTATTTGAACATAAGGTACAATAGGTTCCACCTGCCATGCCACCAATATGGCACTGGGAACATTACCACTAAGCGGAACAGAATATAATATCCAGATGTGCCTTGCATAAATGCCCTACAATTATATTTTAGTAGTAGGCAAATTTCTTCACCAGTCTGAGAATGTGTTACACAAATCTGAGCAGGGATGTGAGAGAACGAATGGCTGTTTAAATTTGGAGGCTTTTTCATTTTCTCTATTTAAGTATAGACAAATGAATTTACACATGCCCAACATTGTCATTGCTTCGGTGCTGCAGAGTCTGCCGGAACATCCTATATTATGATTAGCCACAGACCCTGTTTTCTGGAACATTTCCGTCCAAGACAGGATAGTATTGCTTTGGTGATGCAGGACTCTGGGTATTGGGGCAGATATATTAAGCCTGGTAAAGAGATAAAGTGGAGATTAGTAGAAGGTGATAACGCACCAGTCAATCAGCTGTGTTTCAAAAATGGCAATTAGTGTTTATTGGCTGGTGTGTTATCACCTTCTACTTTTATCTCTTCACCAGGCTTAATACCTCTGCCCCATTGTCCTGGAACTCATTGGTTACAAATTCAAGTACGGAAATAGTGTTCCACAAACCATGCATGTTCCTGAATGGTGTATTGTGGCAAACTGGCTATCACTCAATGTCTACTGTAACACATAATATACATGATACACATACAAGTTACAAACACTCTGTATGAGCACGATGTAACCCTACCTGTTTATAGTTGACATTTCCCAACCTGTCTCCACAGAGATACTGGATGGCGCCCAGTTTGGAAAGATTCTGATGAAATTGGGCCTAGGACTACTTGTGGTCGGGCACCTCAATTTTATAGTGGGGGCGATTTTGCACGGGTTAGTGCTGAGACATGTGGTTCATCTGCAGGACACCGTCTCACTGCAGTATTCTGTAACTAACATCACTGCTGTGGCATCTGCCGTTCTGGTAAGTTGATGGAATAAGCTTGTCTAAATAAGTAGCTTGTTGTGTGGACATGTGCACTGTAATTATAACTGTATATCAGGGCTGCTGTAACCCAGAAGAAAATGATCAAAGATGGAGGGAGATAAAGTGGGGAGAACTAAAGGGGCCCATTTCTCATTGATCCCATTTGCAATGCGATCTGGCTGTGATATTAGCGTCCAAGTTAGCATTGCAGAATGCGATCACATCGGCGGGATCTATCATCTGATATCTGCATAGACGGCTTCGAGAAAAATAAGAGCTGGTCCCTGTGATGTGCTGAGTGTGTTTCCAGGGTTGCTGCGCAGGCGTGGGCTCGCTGACCGCACTATCACAGTGGCCATTCACAGTGAGGGTTCTGGGAGATCCCTCAACCATCTACAAATGCGAAGCGTAGCCAATGTAGCTGTGGGGTCAATCTTTGGAGTGCTTCGCATTCTGGATGTTGGTAAGTCTGGCAGCATCATATCTCTCATAGAAACCTAAAGGGGATGCAGCTCCAGTTGGGAATGGGGAGATCACATAAGGTATCAGAGATACAGTATCTGCTGCAGTCCTTCCAACATATATTCAAGTGATACATAATTTATGTGGCCACAAACATTGTGATAAATGGGCCCCAAAGTAACTACCAGCTCCTAACTAGCTTCTAACAGCCTGTATCAGGACAATAGCTGATCGGTTGGTACTTTATCTCTCTTCGCTTTATCTCTATCCAGTCTTTGATAAACCCCCGTCTACTGTATATGCAGCTACTAGCTTACATGGGGATGTTAAACCCTTTCTGAAATTAATTGTGCGAGGCTGGATTGAAAAGTAATGCCTCCATGGCTATACGTTTTTTAGTTGTGAACACATTTGAACACTTTTTTTGTACATGATAACTCAGTTTATCCACTATCAACATAGTCCCATCCCTTTCCACGCATGTGCGCCAACACTTGGCGAGTCAGGCAAACCCGTCGGAGAAGAAAGCTGGTGGTTGTTGGTGACACCAGGACCGAACTGCAGCTTTCACCTCATCATCAGAGTTGAAGTGTTGACCCTTATCTTTCATCTTTGCAAAGAGGGTTGCAGCACCTGCAGTTCAAGGAGGTTCTGCCACACCCGACATACAACCCCGACCTTGCGCCCTGCGACTTTCACCTCTTCCCAAAGATGAAAGAGGACCTTAAGGGTCAACTGTGAGGAGGTGAAAACAGCCGTTCGGTCCCGGCATTACTTTTCAATCCAGCCTCGTGTTAGAATGTTTTGTGAGTGTATGAATTTATAATATATATGTGATAGAAGATTTTGTAAAAAAAGTTATATTCTTTGGAACTTACTGTAACACTTTATGAAGGGCAAATGACATTGCATGACCTGTGCACCTAATCTAGGTTTCCACCAGGTGTAAAGAGAGCAGGAAATTGCAATTTTTTTCTTTTTGATCAATTGCTGTTCTTCATAAAGTGGTGGATGATATCAAATTTTGACTTTACATTTTCACTTTAAAATTGTGTCTTTTTTAGATTTGACTCATTTAGTAAATTGGGCAGGGGTCTTTTGGTTCAGTTACTGATTGCACTGCATATAGTTGTAGAGTTAAGCAACTTCTTCTCAGACTCATGGGCACAAATGGCTTCATGTATACCAGTGGCAGCCAACTCCAGTCCTAGAGAGCTAACAACAGTTCACATTTTCCAGACAATCTAGCTGCTGCACAGGTGCACTCATTACTCACTAACATATTTTAAAAGATCCACAGGTGGAGCTAATTACTTCACTTGTGATTCTGTGTGGAGATCTGGAAAACATTAAGGGGGAAATTTACTAAAGGAAATTTGTAAAAAAACAGGTGTATTTGTATTTAGAAATACACTTATTTTTTACATTTACTATCCCGAAAATACGGCAATTTGTATTCGTATTGATGTGCTATCAATTCGAATACGAATTGCCGTATTTTCGGGATAGTAAATGTAAAAAATAAGTGTATTTCTAAATACAAATACACCTGTTTTTTTTACAAATTTCCTTTAGTAAATTTCCCCCTAACTGTTGGTAGCTCTCGAGGACTGGAGTTGGTTACCCCAGATTTATATAGTATAACCACTCCCACTGAGCAAGTACTAAGCTTGAAAAGTGATAAAATGGGGAGTTGAAAAAATGATAGTTATGACCTGATTGATTGGTGGTTTAATACTCTCCATTTTATCAGTTTTCAAAGCTTAGTACATCTCGCCCTCTGTCTTCCTGCAGGAAGTGACTGTGGAGGTGTCTCTAGAGCCATCTTTGTTTTTCTCTTCTGTCACTTTGCCAAATATTGCTATGGAGGGTGTTTCCTTATAGTGTGTACACACAGTTAGATTTGGCTTCCGATGTTCCCTATATCGGGAACATCGGATGCCAAATCGCATGCAAATCGCATGCTTTTTTAGGGCTTGCGAGCCCGATGCGCGCTCCCGTGTGAGCCCATATCGGCAGCCAGATAGAGAGGGCAGGCAACACTATATAGTGCAGATCTGCCCTATATAGTGTAAATTGTGCCCCTCTGGCATGCCGTGAGATGCGAGTCCCGATGCTATCTGATCGCACCGGGACTCGCATCTCACGGCAGTAACTGCCGTGTGTACACAACTTAACACTGCCAGCTTTAATTGTTTTCAATTTCACTTCATCTGATTTTGTACTTTGCGGCTCCTTGTGCTGAAGAGGCACGATGGGAGTAACCTGCATGTTTAGTACAGGGAGAGCATGTCGACACAAGTTATGCATGACCTTATGCTCCTTATCTGAGTTACAGATCTTGAAGCTAAAAAATGTAAATGTAGCATCTACATAAATTGTGTTGACGATGGTAGTCTCATCTTGCTAGATTTAAGGTTGCAATAAAAATGTTAAACTCAGAATACAGATGCATCTTTGTTCAAACATACTGTATGCTTCTTTCATTTAATCGTACCAAGCAACATCAGTTACATTCAGTTGCAGTTTTTACCTATGGGCTGCTGTAAAATCCACCACTGTGCTCTGCCTAAGTTGCAGTCTGTGAGACTGCACTGGCTTCACTGTGACTAGCATTGACTTCTTATTGGAAGTCCAATCTGTCAGTCACCCAAGGCAGTCCAGTGTTCCCTCCCTCAGGGATGCCTCTATGGGCTGCTTTGGCTGCAGCCCATAGGATCTGGGGTATGTGCATGTGCTGGTCCCTGTCATTTGCAGTGTACAGGCGTCGGGACAGTGATTTAGCTTCTATGAGCTGCTGTCGAAGCAGCCACATGAACCGGGACCACAGCAGGGACCAGCTGGGGGCAGTCACAGTGACCAGCAGTGGAGGGGGAGGGTGGCATTGTGGCCAGCCCCCCTCCTACACTGCGGTAGGAACTGCCGCTGGTTACATGAAATTGTGTGTGAGACTAATTTAGAGCCTGATTCAGACCTGATCCCTGCCGGGCAAATTTGCAGAGCCCTCCAAACAGTCAGTCACCACCCGGACACAGTGAAAACCTGCCTGTGCAACTCTGCAAATGACTTTCAAAAATATCACAGATCGGTGGCCAGCTGCAAATCCATACGCTCCAAAACACAATCACCATCAAATGCTTTTCCCAGTCTGTGCAAGTGTATGTTTTCCACAACTGTGTGACAGAATCAGGCTGATCGAGGCCGGAGCTGATGGCACAGACCATCCCTGAAAATGCCTGGGTCCTGCATCTGGGACTGCATTTGTATTGGCACTTACCACCCACACAGCGGCATTCTGACAGTCAAGTTGCTTGGGAACTGCCCATCCCTGTAATCCCTTTTTTTTTTTTTTTGCTGTTTGGCCTCACTGATGCGCACTACAATGAGTGCGCATGTGCATTCGCGCGATAGACGATCATCTTGCAATTCGCACAACAGCGATCAGGTCTGAATTGTTATGCTTAGTTATTGTTAGCTTAGTTGTGTTATTTGGTCAAATATGTTTACTTATTTGTTCTTAACCGAATGAGATTGATTGTTCCCTCTGTTCTGGGTTTGTATTTATTCAGAGGTCATTCTTGCCAGTGTAGTGTTCTCCAATGGTTCATCTGATGCAGCAGTAACACCTGGAAACTCAACTGTTCAACCACCAAAATCCATGGCACCTGCTCCAGCTGTGGGAGTCTGAGTCCACTCCTTGGTTGTCCTTGGCATGGCAGTAATTTAGCCTTGTTATTCATACATTCAGTGTAGAACAATGACCACTACATGCAAACCTGTTGCGGAGTGCGCACCAACTGAATCTAGGCAAAGTCACAATGGGTAGTAAGTACATGTGCAGTATTTTATTACCATCAGGGCAGCCACTTCTTTATGTGTAAGTCATCAAGAACAGAGGAGCTTGTGTAAGAAGATGAGGGCGCCTCTTGCTGAGGCTGTTGGGTTTAGATGCAGATACTTCTGCTAGACCTGCAGTATTTGTGTCTTCTGTTCCATTTGTGCAAGCTACAAAGTCTGGTTCATAGAGGACAGTTTACTGGAAGGGTGTATTATTTTCTTAAAGTCTGTTTGAGAACCACTGCCTGAGGGGCCGGGCATACATTTATCAAACTGTGGGCCGTGACCATCACTGCATGGGGTCGCAACTCCATGTGGCTGACCATCAGGCTGATGACTTCTTTAATCTCTCAGCCAGTGATCCAAGGAGATTGAATTAACAGTCAATTTGGTACTTGTGTAGTTTCACGGCGGCCGATATATCAGATGCGATATCGGCCGATATATCGATGTGATCCGAAGCGATTTTTGACCGGTTCATAACCCCACTATCCTCTACGCATGGAGTTGATTTGATATAGTGTGGCGAGTGCAGTAATCCGCGTCCTATCGCGGGGCTCACTATGCTCGCCACGCTTCAGGCTTGGTGGCTCGCTGCGCTCGCCACACTATATGAAATCAACTGCATGCGTAGTGAATAGTGGGGTTATGAACAGGTGAAAAATTGCTTTGGATCGCATTGATATATTGCCCAATATCGCATCCAATATATCGGCCAATATCGCATATGATATATCAAGCGCCGTGAAACTACATAAGTACCGACAATTTAACTGATTTTTCAGAGGCCTTGCATAATTTTGTGCCTCCACAATACTGCCATGCATGCATGTTGACCATTCTGTGATAACTTGCTGGGGTCCCTTAATAATTTTTATTGTATTGTAGGGTCCCACAGCAAAATAGTTTGACAACCGCTGCCCTAAGGTCACAGACTGTTTATGACATATAAAAACACTGCTTTGGCCAGTTTGCTTTACTCTATGATTTATTTATTATTATTTATTAACAGTAAACTTATATAGCACAGTATATTCTGTTGCCCTTTACAATAGGAGGCAGTGATAAAACACTGGGTATTTACAGGCAGTCAAAGGTATGAGGGCCCTGCTCTCAAGCTTACAATCTATAGCTAAATAGGCATTGATACACAAGCATTATTATTGCATTAATTCCACCAGAATGCAAAGATTCCTAGGGCGAAATGTAATAGAGTGGGATTTTTTAGACATGTGCGATTTTTGGTCAAAAACGGCCGAAATCGCACATTTTCCGAAAATCGCACATTTAATAGGTTGAAAATCGCGGTAAAAAATCGCACTTTTTACCGCGAAATCGCACTTTTAGAAGTGCGATTTTTAGTCACATTTCAATTCGCATCCAGATGTTTTCCCATTATAAAGTATACAACTCGCAAATGTAATAGGGTGCGATTTTTGGTCAATGTTACCAAAAATCGCAAAAAAAATAGACCAGGTTCTGACAGGCGAATTTGACAGAACCATGCACAGATCATTGAGATCTGTGCATGGTTCTGTTAATAAAAATGTGTAAAAGTGTTTTTATAAAAAAAAAAACGGCGTGGGGTCCCCCCTCCTAAGCATAACCAGCCCCGGGCTCATTGAGCCGGACCTGGTTCCAAAAATACGGGGGAACAAAAAGCATAGGGGTCCCCCGTATTTCTGAAACCAGCCCCGGACTCTTGGACCGGTCCTGGTTCCAAAAATACGGGGGACAAAAAATCTGGGGGTCCCCCGTATTTTGAAACCAGCACCGGGCTCCAACAGCCCGCGGTGTCATGCCACAGCCGGGGGACACTTTTTATACAAGGTCCCCCGGCCAAAACATGAGCACCGTGGCTGGTCAGCCTTGGACGGGGTACCTGGAGGAGTGGGGACCCCCCCAATAAAGGGGTCCCCCCCCCCCAGGCTTCACCCGTCCAGGGCTGAAGCCCGGGGCTGTCACCGGCGTCCGTGGCCAGTGGACGCCGGCCTGATAGGGTTAAATCCATCATACATATCATTACATTGCTTTTTACCGGCGAACTACAAGTGCCAGCAGACCTCCCCCGCATGCTGGGACTTGGAGAACCACAAGTCCCAGCATGCAGGGCATTAATGGGCCCGCTGGGACTTGTAGTCCACCTGTAAAAAGAATGTTTATAAAAAACACACACACAGAGAAGTACAAGTTTATTACACACACACACCTCAATTTTACACCAGCATACTTACCATTCCTGGATCCAGCGCTGGTCTGGCTGCTTTACAGCCGGCTCCCCCCGCACTGACAGGCAGCGGGGAGAACCGCTTTCTCCGTTGCCTGTCACCGGCTTTCTCCGTAGCTTCTGTAGCTCTGTCCCAGTGCTACAGAGGCTGAGAGCGTGATTGGCTGAGCTACAGTATGCGTCTCCATGGAGACGCATAGCTCAGCCAATCAGGACTGAGCTATGCGTCTCCATGGAGACGCATACTGTAGCTCAGCCAATCACGCTCTCAGCCTCTGTAGCACTGGGACAGAGCTACAGAAGCTACGGAGAAAGCCGGTGACAGGCAACGGAGAAAGCGGTTCTCCCCGCTGCCTGTCAGTGCGGGGGGAGCCGGCTGTAAAGCAGCCAGACCAGCGCTGGATCCAGGAATGGTAAGTATGCTGGTGTAAAATTGAGGTGTGTGTGTGTAATAAACTTGTACTTCTCTGTGTGTGTGTTTTTTATAAACATTCTTTTTACAGGTGGACTACAAGTCCCAGCGGGCCCATTAATGCCCTGCATGCTGGGACTTGTGGTTCTCCAAGTCCCAGCATGCGGGGGAGGTCTGCTGGCACTTGTAGTTCGCCGGTAAAAAGCAATGTAATGATATGTATGATGGATTTAACCCTATCAGGCCGGCGTCCACTGGCCACGGACGCCGGTGACAGCCCCGGGCTTCAGCCCTGGACGGGTGAAGCCTGGGGGGGGGACCCCTTTATTGGGGGGGTCCCCACTCCTCCAGGTACCCCGTCCAAGGCTGACCAGCCACGGTGCTCATGTTTTGGCCGGGGGACCTTGTATAAAAAGTGTCCCCCGGCTGTGGCATGACACCGCGGGCTGTTGGAGCCCGGTGCTGGTTTCAAAATACGGGGGACCCCCAGATTTTTTGTCCCCCGTATTTTTGGAACCAGGACCGGTCCAAGAGTCCGGGGCTGGTTTCAGAAATACGGGGGACCCCTATGCTTTTTGTTCCCCCGTATTTTTGGAACCAGGTCCGGCTCAATGAGCCCGGGGCTGGTTATGCTTAGGAGGGGGGACCCCACGCCGTTTTTTTTTTAACTTTTTTTTTTTTTGCACAAAAGCGCATTTATAAAAATGCGCACATTTTCATGACTGAAAATGCGCACATTTTCATGACTGAAAATGCGCACATTTTCATGACTAAAAATCGCGGCAAATCGCATTTTTTTGCCGCTAATTCGCATCTCATTACATATGCGAATTCGCGGCAAAAAATGCGATTTTTAAAGGTGCGATTTGGTGCGATTTTTTTTTAGTCTAAAAAATCGCACCCTATTACATTTCGCCCCTAGTGTGCTGTATGATACGGTGACCCAGCAGTTTGGCCAGGGGTCAGGAGGATGGAAAATGTGAAAAAGAAAGAGTAGATATGTGTTTACTGTACAGTGGGGATGTGATTAGATAGGAACGGTATATGAAGGTTAAGTGTCTGGTTCTGGAATTTGATAAGCTTGCCTGAAGTGGTGAGTTTTCAGGGAACGCTTATAGGTTTGGAGACTGGAGGAGAGTCTTATTGTGCGGGAGAGAGGACTCCACTGAGTGGGTGCAGCCTGAAGAAAGTCCTGCCATCGGGAATGGGAGCGAGTAATGAGTGTGGATGAGAGACGTAGATCTTGTGAGGAGTGTAGAGGTCAGGTTGGAAGATATTTTGAGATAAAACAAGAAATGTATGTTGGTGTAGTTTGGTTTGTGGCTTTGTGTGTAAGTAAAAGGATTTTGAATACAGTAGAATACAGGTAACCAATGAAGTGACTGACAGAGTAGGTTTGCAGACGATGAATGCTGTCTAGGAAGATTAGCCTCGCAGCTGCGTTCATGATGGACTGTAGTGGTGAGAGTCTGTATTGGGGAAGGCCAATAAGGAAACTATTGCAATAATCAAGGCATGAGATGATGAGAGCATGGATTAGAGTTTTTGCAGTGCCTTGTGTAAGGTAGGGAAAATTTTGAATAGGATTTTTAGGTGCATGTGACATGATTTCAAGACAGATTGAATGTGGGGAACAAACAAAAGTTCAGAGTCAAGGATAACACCTAGGCAGTGAGCTTGAGACATAAGAGTGATTGTCATATTCTCAACAGCGATAGATATATCTTGTTGGTAACTACTATTTATTGGTGGAAATATAATTAATTCTGGTTTTAGAAATATTCAGTTTGAGGTGTCAAGATGACATCCAGGATGAAACAGCAGAAAGGCATTCAGAGACATGACCCAATACAGATAGGGACAGGACCTGGGAGGATAGGTAGAGCTGAGTATCATCTGCATACAGATGATACTGAAATACAAAAGAGCTGCCAACAGATGAGGTATAGATTGAGAAAAGCAGAGGACCTAAGACTGAATCCTGAGGCACTCCAACTCATAGAGGTAGTGAAGAGGAGGTGGAATCAGAGAAACAAACACTAAAGGAGAGGTTAGCTAGGTAGCATACCTCCCAACTGTCACGATTACAGCGGGACAGTCCGGATTTTCGGGTCCTGTCCCGCTGTCCCACCCGCGGCAGGCATTGTCCCGCTGCGGGGGGTGGCAGTTGGGAGACCCCCCAATCTAATAGAATAGACGCTGTGCGCATGCGCACAGCGTCTATTCTCGTATGAAAATGAGGTTGCGGCTAATTAGCATAAGCCGCAACCTCATTTGCATATGCCCCGTCCCCTTTTCGGGCGCTCGCGCGGCGAGTGTCCCTATTTCTGAAGCACTGAAGTTGGGAGGTATGAGGTAGGATGAGAACCAAGAGAGGGCTCTGCCTTTAAGACCTAGCTGTATGAGAAGTGTATGGTCAACAGTGTCAAAAAGCAGCAGAGAGATCTATAGAATTAGTAGTGAGTAGTGGCCTTTAGACTTAGCAATGACCAGATCATTCACAACTTTAGTGGAGTGGAGTGTTCGGAATGAAAGCCTGACTGAAGCGGGTCCAATATGTTGTGCGAGTTAAGAAAGTGTGTGAGGCGAGTGGAGGCAACCCCTATGATGGTGTTGGTCTACTTGACCCTGCAGTGCATACAGTCATGCTGTCAATGGGAGTGTAGAGGACCAAGAGGAGGGCGAATGCAGGTATATGGTTACTTCAGCTGATAGGAATGGCCTTTACATAGGTTGGCTCTAAGAAGTGTAAAAAATATCAGATGATAATAAGAGATTTGAGGGCTGTCAAAAACAAAGGAAACATGAACACAAATATTGAGGTTCGACTATCAGCCTAGAAGAAAAGTCATGTATATAAAATTTGCATAAATACTAGAATAAAATGGTAGCATTACAGCGTGTTTATATAAATTCAGTCAGACTAGCCCTGTTTCTGCACCTGCTTAAGTGTCATATTTGTTATAGCTTGCCTCACTTTCTGATATATTAATATGAACAGGTGTCTCCATCTCTGATAAAAATACTGTATATTGGTTTAGCTTATTGCTGAGATTAAGGGTAACATTAAGGGTAACATGGTGTGAAGTCTTGTCACATAATGTAGAGAGTGCATGGTAAACCTTATCTTAGAGAAAGACAAGTAGCTATGGCAATGACATCACTGTGAGCACATCATTTTATAGTGGGCATCCTATAGGGAACAAATATTGTGAGTACAGTATTTAGAGGAAACACAGATTGGCCCCAGGAGGGATATAACACAGAAAATAATGTGTCTGGGGCACAAACCAATGTATGCTGGCCCGATGGGAGACTGACTAAGCAGTTAAACATAGCAGGGGAAAAAATAAGAGGACCCAAACGTCAGTAACTGAATTGGGCCTAATGTAGACTTAAGTCAACATTAATCATGTTAGGTTGACATGTCTACCCACCCACCACTATTAGGACTAACAATCCTCAGCATGTCATGTTTTCAGGGTTTCATTTATACTGTACAGCTAAGATAGTATATTTTTCTGGGATTATTATTATTATTATTATTTTATTTATAAGGCGCCACAAGTGTTTCGCAGCGCCGTACAAAGGAACAATACAGGGAGACAAAAACTTGGCATAACATTGAATAAATAACAAAAATACAGTACAAATAAAGAGCACCACAGTTCAATACACATTACAGCTTAAATGTAAGTAGTGAGGACCCAATCAACATACAACTAGAGGCTTGAGGCCAATGATGGAGATGAGTATGAAGATGGTCACTGAGTGTTGGAGTAAAGGAGAGCTGTGAGTGAAATGTGAAGAGAAGTGGGCTTTGACAACAGGAGGGAAGAGGGCCCTACTCGGAGGAGCTTACAATCTAGTAGGAAGGGGAGACAGACAGATTACAAGAGGTGCAAGCAAGGGGGTGGTGGTTAGATAGCAGGATGTAAACAGGAAACAGGCAAGGGGTCGGAGAACCAGCTGGTTTATGCAGTGGAAGGGTACGCTTTGATGAATAGGTGAGTTTTCAGTGCCCGCTTGAAGCTTTGCAAGGTCGGGGAGAGTCTAATGGAGCGAGGGAGTGCGTTCCACTGAAGGGGTGCAGCACGGGCAAAGTCCTGTACTCTAGCATGGGAAGCAGTGATCAGGGTGGAGGAGAGACGACAGTCGTCAGCTGACCGTAGAGGGCGGGAGGGTGTATGAATGGAGATGAGGTTAGAGATATATGGAGCAATGGAATTAGAGATGGCCCTGTATGTGAGTGTGAGGTGTTTGAAGAGGATTCTGTAGGGGAATGGAAGCCAGTGCAGATTTTGTTGAAGGGGAGTAGCAGAGTTAGAGCGGCGGGAGAGGAAGATAAGCCTGGCTGCAGCATTGAGGACAGATTGGAGAGGAGCTAGTTGGGATTGAGCGAGGCCAGTGAGAAGAGCATTACAGTAGTCAAGCCGTGAGATGACTAATGAGTGGATGATCAGCTTAGTTGCACTCTGTGAGAGAAAGGGCCTGATGCGAGCAATGTTGCGTAACTGGAACCGGCAAGAATGGGCCAGGGCTTTGATGTGGGGTGCAAAGGAGAGGGAGGAGTCAAGTGTGACACCCAGGCAGCGGAGTTGGGGAACAGGGGAGATGATGGTGTTGTTAACAGTGATAGAGATATTAGTAGGGGGCATAGCTCTGGGTGGGGGAAAGATAATAAGTTCGGTTTTGTCCATATTCAGCTTCAGAAATCGCTCAGACATCCAGGATAGTAATGATCAGGGGCTGGATGACAGCCCAACAGTCGGGATCCCGACATCGGAATCCCAACTGCTAAAATGCCCGACGGGATCCTGACTGACTGGGGAAATTCTCCCTCGTGGGGGTCTATGACCCCCATAGAGAGAGAATAGAACCTGTAGCAAGTGCAGCCAGCCACAGAGCCGGCAGCATGGCGAGCCCCCCTGTTGGTGTATTGGATTCTGATGCATGTATACTGAATCCCAACTGTTGGCCCGTCATGCCACACGTAGTTATATTACCTGTTTTTTTTTTTACAGACGAAAATCCTTAAAACTTATTTGGGGGGGGGGGGGTGTACTTGAGTGGGGGCTATTTAAGGATAGGCGATAGAACCCCCAAGGTAGCATGTACATTGTACTATTATCCCTATACTGTGCATTTAAACATAGGAAGCTGGATGAGTGAAATAGACTAATATACTAATAGCCAGTAGGCACAACAATTGTAGTGTTTGTTTAATTAAAAAGTTTGAGTAAGTTTATTTTCTGCAGAGTACTGATGCATCCAAAAATGCAATTTGCATTGATGCATAAGCTTATATGTATTCTATTTAAATGAAGGCTTATGCATCAAGGCAGATTGCATTTTTGATGCATCAGTACTCTGCACTGTAACACTGTAGTGGAACGGCCCTTTAGCTATTCTGCTGTCAAACTGGAACAGCTTCCTACTCATCCCTACATAGTTAGGCTTATTATACTATCAGGGACACTTATGCATTACACAGGTTCTGTGGCTAGCTGACTTCAAAATACATTTTACCTGGGTTTAGTCAGCCACAAAATCTGTGTATTTTATAATTGTACTGGTTTAAAGGGATAGTATTGTAACGCAGTTTTCACCTGAGGCAGTAGACTAGCTAAAAGGCCATTCCGTTGTCATGTAGGGGACACTTGAACAGGTTTTAAAATGACATATTATGATAAAAACAAATGGAAGTTTTGCTTTAAAAAAATCAAATAAAGTTGTATGTAATATCAAAGGTAGAAAATAAATATAAAAAATGTAGTTGTCACGTACAGGACAAGTCCGATGGTCTGTAAAGGAAACTTCTGATAGAAAATTCTCCTCAACTTAAAATTAAGAGCCTGTGCTATGTTGTAATTTTTTTTAATTGAAAACCTATGCGAAATCCCAAATATTTAACGTATCATCCTGTGTGGGCGGCAAGACACACAGCTAAAGGTTTTTTTGTGTGTCATGTATGGGACATTTTTACTACTTTTCATGGAATGGCCCTACAGTGTATTCACCCATGCTCCCTTATTACAACATGGTGACCGTTTCATTTGCAAGATTTCAAACAAAACAGATTGACCCAAAACATGTGAGTGAACTAAAATTTCAACTTAGCAATTGGGAGGAGACTTATCATGCCCAGCCAGGATGGGTTAAGACCCATAAAACTGCTAAACCCAACCAAAGTGCAGGGCATGGCCCAAAAAGTGTCTCGCCATGGAGCCATCTAGTGGCAGCTGCAGGGAGTACCAAATTCCCTCTATCGACTCCCTCAACTCTAATGAGAAATCAATATGTGGGAACTGGCACATAGATGGACAAAGTGCTGAACTGCTTTATTGAGATTATGGGTGAAATTTAATAGGATGAGAGATTCAGAAAGTGAGAGATTTGGTAAGAAATCACACGTTTTTTTTTTTTTAAAGCTGCAATCATTTACACTGCAAAATCAAACAAATTTTGTTAAGGATTGCTGCTTTAAAAAAAACCCTGGAGATTTCTTACCAAATCTCTCACTTTCTGAATCTCTCATCCTATTAAATTTCCCCCATTATTTTAGTAAACAATGTTTACCATTTCAATGTACAATCCTGTGGATTATGGCATCTTTTCCAGTTGTTGAATATGCTACCTCTAGTTTACACACTTTTTTTTCCTGACACTTTTTTTCACCCTCTACAATTTGTTTTTTATGTTTGTATTTCTAATATTCAAAATCAGCACTTTTCATCTCAAGTACCATTAACATGGCACATTTATAAGGATATCATCCATAGTAATTTTTAGGATACTGACCGAGCTATATAAATGTAATCTCCTTTCAATGATTAACACCCCTTTCACACATAAACTCTGGACACTGAACATGGCTTGATGGACCCAGATAATTTTCGTGTCCTGACCATTCACACCGTACCCGGGTCTTTAATATCACAGTGGACACTTAGAGATGCCACCTCCACGTGCTACTATCCCTACCAGTATGCTCCTTTTAGGCATGAACTGGGTCATTGTGACCTGGATAAAGCATTTCAGAACACAGTCAGGGGCAGATGTATGAAGCAGTGATAAGGAAGGAGAAGTGATAAAGTGCCTGGTGCTTTATCACCGGCCAATCAGCTCCTGATTGTTAAGTTACAGGCTGAGTTTAAAAAGGAAGAGCCAGGAGCTGATTGGCCGGTGATAAAGTACTAGGCACTTTATCACTTCTCTTCCCTTATCACTGCTTCATCCATATGCCCCTCAGTACCAGGAGTAACCCTAGTACCGAGCAGGGTCGTGGACACGGGATACCTGCCCGGGTCATGTCTGTTTTTCATGCGATAAAAGTACTGTAATGTTTGGTGAAGAAACACATGCTTGTTATTTTATGAATTAAAAGTTTTATTGAACCATTTTTTTTCCACAGATAAGTGCATTGCTCAGTGTAAAACAGACATCATTATTATTAACAGACCTTTAACCAACAGAGCTATTGTTTGTCATATGTGCAAATGAAAGAATTCCCATCCTGATGGGCTGGTGTCAGCGTGACATCAGAGTACATGAATGAATACTTAATATATAAATCAGAAGCAAGAAAAGTTAAAAGCCTTTAATATATATAAACATATATACAAAACAGAATGAAATGATCTCACATAACTACCTATTTAATAATATATAAATACTAGCCATGAGATTGTAGGAATGTACATAGAAGGAAAGACATCAAGTTGTAGGCAACACCAAAATGGGAACTTTGTGACAGATGTTTTCTGTGATGATATGAATTATCGGTCACCATCTGAAGAATATCCATTATCAGATCACATGCCCTAACACCAAATGGAAATTTGTCTTCAGTAGAATTTGGTGTTGTAGGTCATAGAAGAGTGCGCTGTTACAGAGAGGTACAGATGTGTCCTCATACATTGCTGCAGTCACGCCAAACTTCCCTTCTCAGAGTGTCAAGTTCAATGCGACTCAGCTTGCATCGAGTGCCTTTTTCCCAAATGGGAGTCTTAATTCATGTGACAAAATGACTTCACAGGATTGCACTCATTAATTTGATATGTGACAGACGGAGCCTGAATCTGTATGAAGTGCTACAATGCAATGGCTTTTTTCACACCAATTTCCGTGGTGCTTAGTTTACAATTCTTAAGGTCCATACACACTGGGTGATTATGCCCATCATGTATGCACAGCGATGACTGTCCATACTTGCTGTCCATGGGAGGGGCGGATGGCTTTGCATAGCTCAGCCGTTTTCCGGCGATGATCACCACTCACCACGGGGCTGTACACACTGGGTGGCTTTGAGCTGAAAGCCACTCAAACTTGGTGTTCTGAGCGACTGTCAACTCAAAATCGCCCAGAGTGTATGGGCCTTTAGACTGAGTCACATACAAGTGTTTCATATGAAATGAATCAATGCAGTCTTGTGAAGCAGTTTTGTTGCAACACACGGCACGGTGAAAAAGATGCTACATCGCTCGCCACTGCTCCCTTGCATGAATCGTCTCATACCACATGGCATATTGAGCGTAGGTGTATGCAGACATATCTGTATGGTTGGAAAGTTCTGCCCCCTAGAGGCCAGTTAACAAACAGCTGAACATGAAAGTGTGTGCTAGGAGACTGTGCAGGTCTGAATACAAACATTAGTGGCCTGCCTGGAATGCCTTGGGTATTTTCAGTGCACTTATACACAGGATCATTTGTGTGTGGAATAACATACTTCTAATGAAGAATGGTTTGTTGTCTATGAGAACCAAGTGATGGATCAATACTAGAAAGCAGTGCGTGATCATGTTTATACACATGACCAGGTATAACAAATAAGCATCCATATAGGTCCTTAAGCTGGGTACACATTAGATGGCCATTGGGAAATTTGTCTTTTTAAGCTTTTGAAATGAGAAATCGTCCACATTTTCTAATGTGTACGCACTACTGCACGCTCTCGTGTAACGTTCCTCACATCATCTCATCCAATGTGTACCCAGCACTACTGGCAACAACAATACAGCCGGCCAGGTTCTTCCTGACTGTATATGCACAACATTAAAGTCCCCAACAGGTAAAATGGCTGATTAAATCTTCTTTATATTTATGAATGCCTTATGTATTATAGCACCCACTCTTTTTTTGTGAGTAATTATTACTGACTGTACCACAATGTCATCTATTCTGTGGTTTGCTAAATCTTTGTGATGCTTCAGAATACATAAACATACCTCCCAACTTTGGATGTTCAACAGCCGGGACGCTGCTGCCTCGCGCCGAAATTTTCGGGGGCGTGGCCTATACCCGCGGCTCCCCCGCGAGGCCACGCCCCCATTTTGCCGCTATGGGGGCATGACCCAGAGGCTCTGTGAGCCTCTAGCCATGCCCCCAGCCCCCTGGCTGCGGGAATAGACGCTGTGCGCATGCGCACAGCGTTTATTCCCCGCTGCTTAGCAGCTGACAGGGGGGACTCCCAACAGCCCCCCCACACCGCGGGACACTGCCGCCCGCGGGTGGGACAGCGGGACAGGCCCTGACAATCGGGACTGTCGGGAGGTATGCATAAAAACTATTTTGAAAAATAAATAAATAATATATACACTGTGTATATGTATATATATATATATATATATATATATATATATACATACATACTATATATATGAAATCATTTTTATCTACTATAGAACCTTTTTTTTCTTGAATTCACACACCTTTCTGACAGAAATGATCATAATACCCTGCTTACTTTACACAAATAGAAAAAAATAAAAAAAAATAACTAAAACTCATAGTATAACTAAAAATGTAGGTGCCAAACAGATTGTATGAAGCCAGTGGAGTATAGTCAAAGTTCAGGGTAGACAGCAGACAAGATTAACCTCAGGCCTGGCCAAAATGTGGCTCTCTAGCTGTTGTGAAACTACAAGTCTCGCTATTAGGAAATGCTTAAACTGTTGCAGGGCATGCTGGGATGTGTAGTTTAACTAACTACAACTGGAGAACCAAAAGGCTAGCCGGGTCTGACCTACCTAGAAAAATCCTACTCCTATCATGTAAATTAAGAGACTATGGGGCCCATTTATCAATGATCGCGTTTACAATGCAATCTGGGTGGAATTGAGGGCTAGATGTATGAAACAGTAATAAAAGAGAAGTGATAAAGTACCTGGTACTTTATCACTGGCCAAGCAGCTTCTGACTGTTAAGTTACAGGCTGGGTTTAAATAGGAGCTGATTGGCCGGTGATAAAGTACCAGGCACTTTATCACTTCTCCTCCCTAATCACTGCTTCATACATCTACCCCTGAGACGGTTGTAGATGCATAGAAAATCTGGTAGCTGCAAAACTCAGCAACAGTATTTGATGCAATTGTTCACATTTGGCCTGAGCCAGATGTGGGTGGAGAATGCATCGCGGCTGCTTACTTGGAAGTAGCAGCGTCGCACAGATATGTTAATGCAGCAAGAGGTATCTGGTATAAGCAGACATTTCCTGCATGCATTTATGAATCTGCTATATTATTTTGAGAATTGTATAGGTGTGATGTATGACCAACTTTCTTTCTTTTTGTCTCACAGAGCATATCCTGTGGAATAGTGGCCATTGTCCTCTCACGCTTACTTGCACACACTACTTTGGTGAGAGAACATATAACGTTGGGTGCTATTTACATGTTGGCATTGGTAAAAATGAATGGGGTTTTGCCGCTTTTTCTACCCTTTTCATGTTTTAGTAAACGTATCCATGTTCATAAGTATTAACGGTGTGTCTTGTCTTGCAGCGTTGGTCAGCAGTGATTCTAAATATAATTAATGTGGTGCTCTCTGCTGCCTGCACGGTAGGCCTTGCTGTCTCAGTCATAATCACTGTGGCCAATGGAGGTCGTACATTACTGTCCTCATGTACGTTCACCAATCTGCAGCTTATACAGATTTCACATGAGTGCCCTTTCGATCCTACACGAATCTATGTAAGTAATGACAGATTATAGCACAACTGTTGTGTGAACACAGATTGCACACTATGGCCTACATGATGGCTACTTTCTTTTATATATATTTCAGAGCACTACACTAAGTCTGTGGGTGATTTCAGTATTGCTGGATGCTGTAGAGGTGGTATTCAGCGCACGCTGCTATTTTACTGTAATCCAGCTGATGAATGTCCGCCTGTGCCACAAGAGGAGAAGGAAAGTGAGTGCACATAATAGAAATGATAGGTTATGTGGAATAGACAAATGATTCTTTGTTCTTGCTTTTGTGCACTACCCTAAAGGAAACTTTATTCAGCAATGTCAATAAGCCCACAAGACTTGATCATTTAACTTGTTATTAATGGATAGATTTTTATATATACACCTGTTTTTTTTTTTTTTTCCTGTATTGGCCTATAAATGCTTTATTAAAAATGTAACCACTTATATTACGGATAAGTGCTTAAACATAATTAGTTTGTTTGCAGGGCTGTGCTTTTGTACACCCTCACCATGCCCCCTGCCCTCTATGCAGAGCCATACAGCTTAGTACTGGGGTAGCCAACTCCAGTCCTCGAGAGCTACCAACAGTTAATGTTTCCCGATCTCCTCACAGAATCACAAGTGACGTAATTAGCTCCACCTGTGGATTTTTTTAAAATGTGTCAGTCAGTAATGAGTGCACCTGTGCAGCAGCTAGGTTGTCTGGAAAATGTGCACTGTTGGTAGCTCTCGAGGACTGGAGTTGGCTGCCACTGGCTTAGTAGATATCTTGATGTGCTTAAGAATAGCGTAACATCACAACATCCTTAGTAGACTTTGCTGCAATTGCTAAAATGATCATCATTGACAATAAATAATTAAAACTTTAGACAAGCCTGGTTTGACCAAATTTTAGCCTTTGCCAATTACATGTGCTAATTTTTCAGCCAACAAAAACAGGCTGATGGTCATTATCAGGCTATCAAATTGCAGGCCATTTTTGTTGACTGGATAGGTCAGGTTTTCATGCTAAATATCCAGACCCGTGAGTTGTCGCTGAAAAACCAAGCTGATTATGTAGATTATGCTTTGCGTAATATATCAGGGGCTACTTGGACAGCCCCCAGCAAATCCATCATCTGTGGTAAATTACCACAGATAATTTGATATCCCCTCATATCATATACAAAATAAGTAAGGTTTATTATAAAGTTGTTTTTTTTTTTAAACAAGAAACCTGAATAGAGGATCCTTATATTTAATAGTAATTTAGGGTAACACAGTAGCATGTTTAATCACTCTGCCAAATGATTAATTAATAATTAATACAATTTCCAATGACAATAGATAATTGTTGTAAATTAGTCTAAATGACTCATTAATCAAGATTCTGATGCCTTAATGATGAGCCAACATTTTACAACAGAAGAGATCCTTGTCCCTCAGCTAATACCCTACACTTGTAAGCCCATGTAGATGACAGTGATTAGATGGTTAATTGGCAACTTGGAGCAAAGCAGTGTATTTCTCTCATTCTATTATAGGTCAGAATACAGATTCCTCAAGAAAAAGAATGTATGAATGCAGAACAAGAAGATCTGAATGGGAATGGCAGCCAAAGTGAGTGGCTTTGATACAAGGACTGTATATGGACTCGTCCCACTGGCTGCAGGCTAGATTACCAAACAATCCACAGGATTATACAGTTTAAATATCCAGCATTGAGGATCCTCCAGAAGAATATTTATGCAGCAGGACCCTATTTTTAGATGGTGCAGTGTAATGGCATGTTGGCTGTGTGGGTAAGATTTACATCATAATATGCTATATGGTACAAGCTGCATTTGGCACCAGTATTGTTTCTGCAGATCCAATGTGTGTTTATGGAGTATTAACATGGGTGCTGCCTGGAACATGCACTGAGTAGATCTACAGTACCTGGTATTCAGGACATGGACATTAACCTTCATTTTATACAGAAACGTCTACAGCAATGCACCTTTTCTGGGTATTTAACAGTGATAAAACGGTATGATTAAGGTCAATCTCTGAACAGAGAGTGTGTGTGTGTATGTATATATATATATATATATATGTATGTATATATATATATATATATATATATATATAAATAAATAAACAAGCTATGCTCATTGCAAAAATATAGCATTGATGGACTTTGGCTATAGTTTCCAGCAATACTGCTGAAATCCGCTGTGCAGGGCAAACACCCACTGGGAGAACGAGCGATTGACAAAAAACAAAAACACATGACCAGGCTATGTTCTCCGCATCCAGTTTGTTCAGGACGTACAGTCACATGAGCAAGATAATAGTATGTAATAATAACTATTCACTCAAATGCAGTGTAAACAGTTCGGTATGGCTGCAGTGTTCTGTGTGGATGTGCCATTTCAGTAAGATATAGTGTTCGCTTCCTTGCTTTATGGTCAACTACTAAACCAGCAGAAGGAGTGATACAGATCTGTGAGCTGGGAGTCAGTTCACATGTGTTGTTTTGCTCATAAACGCAGGAAATCAGTGGATGTACACATTTCTTAACCACAGAGGGACAAACACTAGTGTGGGAAGTGCAAATCTAGACAATATAATAATCTATAATCTACCCACCCCATACCCTAATAAATATATTAAATGTAACGTGCATAGTTACTCCCTGCATTAGTGCAACCAAACCCACTGCTGCTCCCTCGGAATAGCCCACTTTCTCCAGCAGGCTGTACTAAAGCAAAACAGCTGATGGCCAGTTATTTTACTTAGCAAAATACTGATATCGTGCAGTGTGTGTCTGGTCAAATTACACACTTCATAATGCCCACCCCACCCTTCCCTTGTGCCCATTTTCTCCATGCAACCCATGGTTTTTCCATATAATAAACATAATACGAGATTTAAGTAATAAATAAATAGGGGGTAGGAAGTGGGCTGATTGGTTGGCAGTGCAATCATGTCCATCTAATGCCCAAAAGGATTCTGGGACATGCCGCTGTGCAGAGGCGAGGCATTGCCACTGGAAGAAATTGAGATTTCCCAGGGTGCATCAAGGCTCAGAATTGTGAGGCCGTGCTGGGATCGCACTGCAGTAACCGTACAATAGATGGGTCACTCTTGGCACCTTTAATAAACTCCTCCAAGGATAGCTTACCTGAATGAAGCAAAACAAGAGATGAGAGGATAATAATAGTGCAGCAATATAGAGACAATTTAAATGGCCCTGTAAGGTTTGTGAACATGAACAGTTTCCATTTTATACAATATACAGGTATCCTGTTTGCATATACTCCGAATAACCCCAATAAGAAGCATTAACCTTTTGAGTGCCAAGTGAATTTGTCAAAATAGGTGTAAAAATTGGCAAGCAAACATCACAATGACCTGTAATGTTTATAGGAAATACAGATGGAGCCCCTCTCATTCTTGCTCAGCTCTCGCCAGAAAGTCCCCCTTTTCGAGAGCCAGCAGAGAGGGACTCCATCAGACTGGGACGCACGTGCGTCACAGTCTCTCGGCGGCGGGACCCTGCCCGTCGCAGGGTAGGGGGGTAAACCGGGACGGCGGTGGGGGCCGGCAATGGCGGCGAGCTCCATCTCTACGGGGCGCACGAGTGTCCCGTGCTTGTGCGCCCCCTGTCGATGGAAGCGCCAGCCCCTGCAAGAACGAGCGGCGCTCCATCTGTATAATCTTTTTTTACACATTGTGTGTTTTCATTTATATAACAATTGTGAGCGACGCTGGTATTTTTAGCGGATATTCTGAGTTGGCAATCAAAAGGTTAAATATTGTTGCACCCTAAAGTACATGTCAATGAAGTGTTCCTGCCTCAGTGTCACTCATGTTCCTGGTGGTTTCCTCGTATATTGCATCAGACAGATGCTGTGATATTGCAGGAAACTGAAATGAGCAGAAGTGATATTGAGGACAGCATAGACATAGAGCAATATGGTTAGGACGTACCAACCTCTTGTAGTACATCGTACCACACATTGCATCAATACTTATTGCATATGTACTAACATATGTGATTAAGAACGCATAGGGCAGCTCTCCCATTAGGAGCTGCACTTTACTATGAGCACGGGTCCTTGGATTTCTGGTTTTATGGCCCAGGAGTCCAATTGTGCTCACCCAGAAGGATACAAGGGATGCTGGGAAGAATACAGCACAGATACAGAAAGAAGCCCATAGGCTTCTATAGATTAGTACCAGGTTTTGCTGGCATTACCCTCAGCCTCAGCGTCCAGGCCTTAGTATATATGGGAAATGCAGCTAAGGCCACAAAACGGGCTTTTGAACACATTTTCCCATAGTGCATCCCTCCTTATATAAAATGTTCTGTCTCACAAACCTGACAGATACTTTTATGTCTAGTTAAGAAAGGACTTTGGTCTATGCTTCCAACTTACCATCATTATTTGTGTCCATCTGTCTGAATATTTTCTCTGTACGTTTCTCTGGAGTGGATTCGTCCTCTGGCATCTTCATTACAGAGGAAACCATCTTATAAATTGCCTGTAAAATAAACACAAATGTTGTAGTATGGATACTAAAAATCTTCTCCAAAGATCTTATTCTGCCCATACGCGATGAGCTCCATGAATTTTGGATTCGATCGCATTGCATCTAGTTTAAAACGCATGCAATATGCTAAAGCAGTGTGTGTTTTGAACTAGATGCGATGCAATCTAGTACAAAAAAGTACGTGCTGCACATACTTTTTGTACCTTGCGATATGATGCACGCGATATGATGTACACAATATGATGTATGTGGGAGCGCGCATCGCAAGGTAAAATAGCACCATGTAAGGGCACCTTTAGAAAGGTTTTTTTTTACACCTAGCTATAATAATGATAATCTATATTTGATCACTGTGGGTGATGAATAAGGTGTAAGCCATGGCTGGGCAACACCGGCCCTCCAGATGTTAATGAACTACACATCCCAGGATGCTTTGCATTAGTTTTGCTATGTGGCCATGCTGAAACTGCTGCAAGGCATCCTGGGATGTGTAGTTCATTAACATCTGGAGGGCCGGTGTTGCCCAGCCCTGGTGTAAGCTCTTAGTATAAACTACTCTGGTGTGCATGTTCTCACTACAGTTAGCAAAATAGGGGCAGAGGGCCTTGGAGAGTGATAAAGTGGAGAGTTAAAGAGCCAGCTCCTGTCATTGGTTTTCAAACACAGCCTGTAAAATGGCAATTAGGAGCTGACTGGCTGGTACACCGCTTAGTAGACCACCTAGTACACCTCCCCCTTATTCTTTTTAAATAAAGCTACATACAGCCTTGACATTCTACACTATGGATTTAGCAGCCACTGCAACCGTTCAGCAGCAAAGGAAAGTCATAAAATGTGGACAATAAAACATCATACAATGTAACAAACACTTTGGAATAAATGTATAAGTTTTATTATTACTATTAAACGTTTCAATCCAAACTCAGGAGTATATGAAAGGAATCATTAAGAATTCCTCCAAATTGTTTGAGAAAATATGGAACCCATGGTTATACCATCAACAAGCCCCTTCCCCTTTTGCAATGTGATAGTCTTCGCATTAAGTGACTTTTCCTAATGCTGCCCATACACTTATGCGATCAGACAGCTGCTGATTGGCTGAGAGAGCTCTCTCAGCGGCCTCAGCCAATCAGAGGGCCATCCAGCGTTTCAAAGTCATATGCTGCCACTGCTGAGTCCTGCCGCCTGACAGCTCCAGTTCCCAGCCAGGTATGTACCCCGCTCCCCACCAGCGCTCCTGTCCCGCTCCTCCGCCACTGCCAGCTCCGGTCCCCTGCCAATTGCATCTGAGCAATCGCATGTGGTTAAAAACCAATTCGATAAATATTATGTGCAGCACATAATATCTATCGATGCGACATTTGACGGCATGCCTGCACATCGAGTCGAATGTCCCCTTCAAAATGCATGCAATCATTAAATTTATCGGCCAGATGTGGCCGAAATCAAATGATTGCATGCAATATCTCACATATGTATGGGCAGCATTAGTCCTAATCTAGGAACCTCCATATAAGATTCACCCATCTTCACTCTCTTTCTCTTTATTTTCTTCTCTTCCCTTCCCACTGCCTTCTTATGGCCTGCTTAGTTGTTGTGTATGCCAGAATTCTTTCTTATGTATTACGATTAGAATAGATCATAGTATTTGTTTAACTTTGTATGGATCAGTTTCTATACTACTTCATTCTTATGATATTAAGGGGTGTATTCAATGTGGGATCCTGACAGTCAGAATCCCAGGATGTTTTCAGTCAGCTCACCTGCAACTCAACAAGTGGAATTCAATGTTCCACCTGCCGAGTGTTGAAAACTGGGCGCATTGGCGAAAATGGCTGCAGATTGTCGATAAATAGCAGTGAATTTGACATTCCACATCCGTTTCTGACACAACAGATCCGACTTGTTTTAGAGTCGGATCTGTTTTGCCAAAATCCGCCTTCAATGCTGACAGATACAGCAGCATTGAATAGGCGGCGGGCGCGATTTACGAATACTGCACTGAGACTTAAATTTTATGGGTCTTGTTGTTCAGTGTGAACTAACCAATTAAAAAAACTTTACTTGTGTATTATCACGGCACCCAAATAATTTTTTTGTACGTCGGTGCAGGGATCGCATCGCATGCAATTTGCGTGCGATGCAATGCGATGGTACTTGTTCAGTTTCACGGCACCCCTGCCCACGGATCGCATTGCATGCAATTTTAATGTGTGCGATGCAATGCGATTTAGTGGAATACACATCAAGTAATCCGCATCCGCTCGCCACGCATACGCTGTATGCTTAATCGCATTGCATCGCATGCAATTTACGTGCGATGCGATCCTGGGGCAGGGGTGCAGTGAAACTGAACAAGTATCATCGCATCGCACGCAAATTGCATGCGATGCGATCTCACTACGCTGAATAGGATACTACGTTAATTGCTTAATGGGCGCCGTGATAATACACAAGCACCAAAAAAAACGTATACATCCAAAAAGTTAGAAAAACAAAGCATGCAGGCATGGGATAACATTCCAGGTCAATGCATCACCACAGCAGTTTGGTTGCCTCTAATAAAAGATTTGGTTATGTACTATGATCTTCTTAAAAAAAAAAAAAAAACACTATTTCAAGCAGAAATGTACCTGTATATAATGTTTTATTTTCAATATAACTGAAAAGTGATGTAATGTCTCTGTATCAACAATCACACAGAGAAGCTTGCTGCAAAATGATGCTGCCACTAAGTTAAGTTGTTCAGCAGCCAGTAAGAGTGGCAGCTCATTGTATAATGTCATTTGTACATTTATCCTTCAAATGTTTAAAAAGATAAATGCGGGAAAGTATGTGTATTTTTGTATTTTTATTTTAGTACAGACATAATTCAGTGTAATGTTTTTAATAAAAATGTATCTATTGTGAATTATCAATTGTTACATGAACCATTTTTGGTTGTCATATTTATAGCTTGCCCCTGAGCATGCTGGGAGTCACAGCCTAAAATTGCTATATCTAATCATACAGTATTAATCCTTGCATCTTCAATATGCAGTCATATCGCACAGTCAACAGGTCGATCACTATTGGTCAACACATGAAGGGGTTATTCAGGTTGATTTGCAAGGCTGCAAATTCGCAGCCTTGCGAGTCCACCAAACCCCGCCCGGCGAACGACAGCCCCCCCCCCTCAAAGTGCGGCTTCGCCCGAACAGCTGCGAATGGATGTTTTGCATAAACATCCCTTCGCATGGCTCGGGTAACCTCCCACATCTTTCGATGGTCACCGACCATCGAATGATGTTTAGCGTGCACGCCTTTAAAAGTGACTTTACAGTCACTTACATTTGCGTGCACGCTGGCGTGGATATGGGCGGGCAGCTGACATCCGGTGATGTCAGCTACCCGCCCCCCACACTCGCGTCACTGCCTCATTACCATGAGAACACCCAGCGTTCTCATGGGAACGCCCATGGAACGCTGGGCGTTCCCATATGGTAATGGGGCAGCCCGGCACCCCCCGCCCATCTCCGCCCCCCCCCCCCCCCCCATGGGTGCGTGCACCTGGCGAACCGAAAGGTTTCCGTGGGTGCACGCACCATACGCCTGCACATGCACAGATACCCGCCAACATCGGTACTGCGCGCATTCTGAGATCTGAATAAGGCCCGAAAACTGTTGATATGGTCCACAGGTCGATGTGAGTTTTTCGTGATTTTTTGCTTTGTTAGAACATACTTGTTCTTACTTTACCATCCCAGTGGGCATAGAGGGAGAACATAAACGTGTTTGAAGCATGGCAAGCGCAGTGCACCATGTGAGGGGACGCGGTACAAACGGTGTCCATGTCAACATCTGCTGGCAGACACAAAAACACCTGAAAAACTCCTGTCAACCTTTTCTTGTATTGACCTTTTGCTTGTGTCGACCTAATGTATGTCGACATTTTGCCTGTTGACCAATAGTGGTCGATCTATTGTACGTCAACCTTATTATCCACACCCACATCTTCAAAAAGAAACTGAAAGAATAATAAAACCAAGCAAATATGAAGTACAAAATGTGTCCAATTCAACAAAGAATTAAATGTATATCAATTTGCTTTTTAGATTTTCTTTTGATTTAACAAATCTGAAAACACTGGAAATTATATAGTATTTTAGTATGCGCAGACCCACAGGTTTGCATTCCCCACTTGCCTGTACTATCTCCAGCATCTCATCGCGGCTGATGTAGCCATTCCCATCCAGGTCGTACATGCTGAACGCCCACTTCAGTTTCTGCTCTAACTTCCCTCTTGATGTGACACTCAGAGCAATGATAAACTCCCGGAAATCTATAGTCCCATCACCATTTGTGTCAAATGTACGGAAAACGTGCTCAGCAAACTTAGAGGCATCTCCATATGGGAAGAAGTTGGCATAGATCTTCTTGAACTCTTCTACATTAAGAATGCCGGAAGGACAATCCTTTAGGAAGCCTTTATACCACTCCTGCAGCTCATGATCCGAGAACTCTGTATTCTCCCGCAGATCTTGCAGCATCTCTGGACGAAGCTTGCTGTTCTGCTTCCCCATTGCCTGTACAATCCAAGGAATAAAAAAGAAATACATTTTAGACTTCCTTACACATAGACAGGGAGGAGAGATTTCACTGTTCTAGTTAACGTGTAGGTTGGGCAAATGGGATCATTACATATTTCGGTACTTGTTTCCTAGCAGGGCGCCCACTAAGCTATTTGCTTAGTGTGCTATTCTGCGTAGTGAAATCGCATCGCATGGCTTTTTGTGCCTTGCGATGTGTGCGATGCAATCTCAGTAGTTAATTTATTCACTGCACCCTGAGTGAAATCCCATCGCAGATTAGATGAGATCTCAGTAGTTCATATGGTAAAACACCTAAAACAGCACCACTCTCCACGAAGTGTGGCAAGCGCAGCGGAACGCATCCTCCGTCCTTTTCATACCCCCACTATCCACGTTGGCGTGGCGTTGATTTTATATAGTGTGGCGAGCGCAGCGAGCCACTAAGCCTGAAGCGTGGCGAGCGTCCGCTGATTGCTTTATATGTATTCCGCGTCCCCTCACGGGGCTCGCCACACTATATAAAATCAACTCCACGCCGACGTGGATAGTGGGGGTATGAAAAGGTCGGAGGATGCGTTCCGAGCCCGAAGCGTGGCAAGCGTAGCGAGCCCCGCGAGGTTACACGGATTACTTTACATGTATTCCGCGTCCGCTCGCCACGCTTCGGAATCAGTGGCTCGCTGCGCTAGCCACACTATAGGAAATCTGGGTGCCCTGCTAGGAAACAAGTAACCATTTTTCATTTTAAAAAATCCATTTGTACCTACACTGCAACAAGTTGTATGACATTAAGGATTAGATTTACTAAACAACAGATTTACAAAGCTGATGATGATCAGTGGCTTTGACTGATGCATTTAATAAGGGCAAAATTAAGTATCAACATGGTTTTTACATCAACAGTGTAGCCCCATGCACACTAGAGGATATTGTGAAAAATATCAGTCAGAAAGGGGCTAGCACACGCTGTTAACAATGACTTATGTTACATAGTAGTTAAGGCTGAATAAAGTCGTGCGTCCATCAAGTTCAACCTTCAAAAAATTTGTTCCATCCCTTATATAAACTGAAATCTGATTTAATTATTTACAGATTTTGGTTGTTATTTGTACCCTTGGATGTTTTTACCCAATAGATAATTGTCCAACCTTATTTCAGAAGAATTTATTGTCTCTGCCAACACCACCTCTTCAGGAGGAGAGTTCCACAATTTTACTGCCCTGACTGTAAAAAAGTTTTTTTTTGTTTTAAGGGTACAAAATCTTCTTTCCGCTAGTCTAAACTCATGCCCACATGTCCTAGAGTCCTTCCTCAAAGCAAAGAGGGTGCCTGTTCATTATATTGGTCCCTAATATATTTATAATCTTAAGCATGTCTCCCCTTAAACATCTCTTTTCTAGCGTAAACCATCCCAAATTGTCCAATCTGTCTACATAATTACATTTCTCCAACACTTTTATTAGCTTTGTTACTCCTTTTTGGACTTGTTCAAGTTCCATGATATCTTTTTTGTAGTGGGGGACCAGAATTGTACTCCATGTTCTAGGTGCGGTCTGACCAATGCTTTGTAAAGCGGCATAATTACATTTGCATCCCTAGACTCCTTCCCTTTTTTTATACATGCTAGTATCCTACTGGCCTTTTTAGTAGCTAGGTGACATTGAGCACTACACACCAGTTTGATGTCTATTTGAACTCTTAGATCCTTTTCCAATTCTGATTTACCCAATGACTCCATTTAGGTTATAACTAGCACACTGATTATGTCTCCCGAGATGCATAATCTTGCATTTATCCACATTGAACCTCATTTTCCACTTTTTTGGCCACTCATCAAGTTTTTTTAGATTGCTCTGAAGAATAGATACATCCATGAAAAGGTATAAAACGACAATTTTGACTGCGCCACAAGTAGCAAAAAAGGAATATATTAAAAAGAGGTCGCCAAACCTCTTATAGCTAGTAGAAAAACGGGGTAAAGGATATTCTCCTTAATTAGGCTCCTACCACTTTAACACGTAATTACAAGATGGGTATAATAAAAATAGTGGAACAAAATGATTGCCTGTTGCACACCGCGCTCACAACCTAAGGTGTGAATAACATGAGTTTACACACAATGTCCATTCTGTTCCCTTTTCTTTTCCCATATGTATTCTTATATGATTCAGGATCTTCCCTTCTCCTCGGCAGTTATATATGTAAAAGGAAAAAGAAGCCAAATTGTATAATATGTTTTGTAACGGTGATGCAGGTATTGACTGTAGGTAACATCATCCGAAATTTACGGTGGGAAAAACCAAGTTCCGAGTTCTGGGAACCTACATAGAAACCATTATATGTATGGTGTTGCAGCTGAACTCGTAAGTTAGGTACGCCCTACGTTTCCTTTTCTGTCACATTGGCCCTTATTCTGATCGGTGCGGATATATCCGCGTGCGTTCGGCCCGCCGATGTTTTGTGTCTGCGCATGTGCAGAGGCGTCTCTGCGCATGTGCGAGCGGGGCGTACGGCCAAATTCCGCATGATATGTGAACACTCCGAACAGGGGGTGGAGAGGGGCGTGAAGGGCTATTTGGGCTCATTACCATATGCATACGCCCCGCGTTTCATGGGAGTTCCCATGAAAACGCTGGGCGTACGTATGGTAATGCGGCCGTGACGCACGTGTAGGGGGCGGACATATGACATCGCCGGATGTAAGCTGCCCGCCCAGATCTCTGCTTTTGCACGGAAAAATGTCCGTGTGGTCTGAGGTTGCGGGTGCTGGTGGAGCACTCGGTCCTGCATTCGATGGTCTGCGACCATCGAATGATGGGGGAGGTTCCCTTAGATGGAGGAGGCGTATTCCGTGAAAAATACACGTGCGGTCCATTCGGACAGCTTCTTACCGCATACGGACGGAGTTGGCGATCCGTATGGAAGGCGGGGTTTCGCACGCACGGTCCTGGCCGCATAATCGGCTCCGGCCGCACCGATCAGAATAAGGGCCATTGAGTGGTGATCCTGGTGGCTGCGGGTGCATTATGAAGTAAAGATACCCTTATGTAAGGATAAATATTTAGAACAACGGGAGTCTGGGTACGCGAATATATCTAAGTCTAAGAAAAAATATACCTTTATAGGAAGAACGTCCATCACCCTGGCGTGAGTACGGTATGCCATTTATTTGAGCAAAATAATACAGAATTTTTGGTGTAAATTCTATTTCACCGTTACGAAACATATTATACAATTTGGCTTCTTTTTTCTTTCACATATCTAACTGATCCTGAATCGTATAAGAATACATATTGGAAAGGGAACATAAAGGACTTCATGTGTAAACTCGTGTTATTCACCCCTTGATTGTGAGTGCAGTGAGCGACAGACGATCATTTTGTCCCACTATTTTTATTATATCCATCTTATAGTTACGTGTTAAAGTGGTAGGAGCGCAATTAAGTAGATACATCCATGTCTGCTCTAATTACTCTGCTCAGTTTTGCGTCATTAGCAAAGATTGAGACTGATTATACCCACCCCAATATCATTAATGAATATATTAAATAAAATAGGCCCTAGCACTGAAACCTGTGTCACTCCACTTAGTACAGGTATCATATTTGAAACTGCATCATTTGCAACCACTCTCTGGGATAGATATATGAAGCAGTGATAAGGGAGGAGAAGTGATAAAGTGTTTGGTACTTTATCACCGGCCAATCAGCACCTAACTGTCCCTTTTCAAACCCAGCCTGTAACTTAACAGTCAGGAGCCGATTGGCCGGTGATAAAGTACCAGGCACTGTATCACTTCTCCTCCCTTATCACTGCTTCATATATCAACCCCTCTGTTCTCCATGTCTGTTGAACATTGCAGGTCAATTTGGCAGCCAGATATGAATGACATTGGCATTGGAAAATACAAATCCTGAGAATACAGCAGCTTAGTAAATTTGAGTATTCTCAGTTTGTATTTTCGGGCCAATTCCGCCCAATCCCGGTCATACCTGTTCATACATGGGATCATCCGTAATCAGGATTCTTTGTAAATTTCACCCCAAAAGACTAAGGCTACAAGCACTTTTCTTCTATCAGCTAAATGATTTCAGCCCCTAGGTACACCTGCAGAACTACATAAGGCGCCCACACACTGATAAATATCCGGTATAATCCGATCCAATATCTATCCAATTTCCCATGAAATCCTGAACAACCCTTATCACGACGACATCTCTCGTAGTCTCTAACATGAAGAAAGCACCAATTACCTTTGGACCTGCGGAGGCTGCTTCTGAGTTGCACTCAAGTCCGCTTTGCAGACAGAAGAATTTTAGCAACCGTGCATGTGTCAGTGTTTCTATATGCAACTTTTGAGCGTCTATGGGATATATGCAATGCTTGGGGCGAGCTGTGACCGCTCACAGAGCTGCCTGCTCAGTATTCAACTCACCCCCCTGCATACACTGTTTCCCCCCTCGCTCCGTTTTTGGAGTGAGGAGGAAACGGCACATGCGGCCGCTGAAACAGCGAGACTCATGGCTAAATGCAGCAGGCTTCCTGCCTTAGCCGTGAGCCTCGCTGTTTAGGGGAATCCTCGCCATCATGTGACAGCGAGGATTCCCCCAGAACGTTGAATAGGGTGAGCAGCCGGCGCGGGGGATAAACGGCGAGGATCACTTGTTTTTCGTCAATCCCCGATGTTTAACCCCCTCGCCGGCAGCATTGAATACACCCCTATATGTGTATGCATCTCAGCTGCCTCTCCACTTGCATCTGCGTGGGTGTAACTGGGTGTTTGCACTTAGGATGTATTCTATGTAGACAGAATTGTGGACTGCTTCTAATGGAGCACATGCAGAGATCTATTTATACTGTGCATAAGCCAATATATACACACGATTCTGATGCTTTACTTTTTTGCTGTGCATTGGGCCTAAAATAAATGATCTTGGCTTACATTCCGCTTAGTGTCCATTTGATCCACGGAGATTATACGTGATATGCAGTACTTTTTATTCCACAAATTATGCTGTACGTTGTGTTTAATATAAATCACCTGGGCTTCAAGCTGTTTAAAATATACGCTTGATTTAGGAGAACGGTATCATTTTAGATACAATGTTATGTATCTGTTTTTCTTTCTATGTTCCTAATATAAGTCATCCAAGTTTATATGCTGGATAAAGTGTCCAACTGACTGAAGATCAGTGACACCTTTGATTGATGTTTGATGCGTCAGATTTTCATTTGAGAGCCTGATACAAATATATTCAGCTATTAGCTGTCCTATATTGACTGACTTAACACTACAGTCAAGAGTGTTCCACCATCTACTAATTTACAGAATTATAATTATTACAGATTTTTGACAATACAATTATTATTTGTGCCAGTCTACGCTACATCTTGGAGTATTTGACACTAATATCTATCCAGCAGTACCTATGGTAACTATTCTGGGACATAAATATTTAGCACATTTTCCAGTTTATGTGATTGTTCCTCTATTTATTTTAATACTATGGGGGGGTATGCAATCCGGGATCAGGGCTGCCGACCCCTTCAGACAGCCATGATCCTGGCCCGTTTGCGGTCTGATTGACTGTAGAATGACAGGCGGGATTCAATGTCCCGCCTGCCAATCGGTGCAAAGGGGGCGTGGCCGCAAATACGGCCGTAGATTGTCGAACTGCGGCTGGGATCGCAACAATCCACGGCCGTTATCGGCAGAATGGGCCCGACAGCTTCTAAACTCGAGCCCATTCTGCCGTGATCCCACTTCAATGATGTCGCTAAAGACAGCATTGAATAGGGAGCCGCCGCTATTTCCCCCGTCGGAAATAGTGGCGGCAGATTGCATACCCCCAGAATCTAATAAAGGTTACATTTTATCTTTTGCCATATACACATCTTAACTGTATGATTTAAAGCTACACTATTGGGGTATTTGTGAAACTTGTACGCCATACCATATCTTTTTCTGTCTGAATTGTAATAAGCAGTTCTCCCACAAAAGAGTCTTATTTTTCTCCCTGTTTTGTATATCCTTAGATCTCGCAAAGATCTCCACAGCTCATTTCCCCCTATTACGAGTTTATATAAGAAAACCAACATCCCGGTGCCAGGATTAACATTACTCAACATCTGGTTGTCTGTGCATACCTTCACCAGATTATATACATTTTATACACTTACTAGTTTTCTACATAAATTGTTGGGGTGTGGACTGAAAGGTCTACGGTGTCTAGTTAGACAGTCAATAGGTTGACACAAAAGGTCGGTACCTGAAAGGGTCAACGTCGACCCACAATTGTAAAACTCGCCATTCTTCGGAGCTGGTGCCTCGCTTTGATCGGCACACTTTACCGCTCGCAATTGTAGCTCACGTGGATGATAATTTATGGGAAAAAGTCCAATGAATTTAAAAAAAATCTAAAAAAACTCATGTCAACCTTTTAACTATGTCGACTATTGTATGTCCATCTTTTGGCTTCAACCTATTTACTGTATACCTAGACACTGTAGACCTTTCAACCGCTTCCCAGTTGTTGCAGGCTGCATCAGAGCATTGTCTCCTGGGAGGACAGCTTTGGGGAATTGGCCATAGTTGAAGGAGACATTAAGATTTTTGTTCTTGCCATAAAACTGATCTCGGATATAATGGAATAGCCAATTCAAACATTCTTAGGTCTCAAAGTGCCAGCCTCCTACGCAACTCTCCATGCCACAGTGTTCCCCATAATGATAGAGAAAAGTATGTTACAATAAGTACAAAAATCATAATTTTTCAGGACTAGGACAATGGAACTAAAAGAAACAATGCAAAAATATAGTCAGGGTAGAATGCATATTTTACAATGGGAAAAAATGTAGTCACAACTCCCTCAGCAAGCTACCGTGCTGAGATCTTTTAATTTGCTTTAATGCAGACTTTTCAATACCCATTTCCAATATAACATGCAATTTTTAATATTTCTATACCCAGCAGAACAGTATTCGTTAAAAGTAGTGAAGTAGATCAATGTATAGGTGTCTGGTCAACTAGGTAGACTTTACACCTAAATAATTGTATTTGTTCTCCAAATATTCTACATACAGTATGTGGATGGGGTCAGAGAACCCTCTAAATTAAGTAATCTGTAAAATGGTTAATATGGTAACATGTTTCCTTCACAATTTACAATAAATGTTTTAGGCACACTATATTTGCAGATTGCATAGGATCGAAGCAAGAATTGATGGGATCCAATCCTTCTCACGAAATCTTTTTGATTTTCTTTATATGGCAAAAGCAAGAAAGTGAAAGACTTTCTATCCAATTAGTATTTTGTACCAGTTATCCACCTGGATGAGATCACACAATAGGCCTACAGTAATTCAGCTTGAGTTGTAGTTTTGTGAATAATCACAAAACTCCAACTCCCGATGCCAGTATGTGGGGGCCCACCCAGCACAGGGTAGAGCCACCCACATGCCAGGTCCCTATCAGCGATGTGATTGCAAAGTTATGCAAACGCGCTATACAAAGAAGCGCTCGAATGTTAAGGATAGCCCTCTGACTGCACAGCCGAGCATCAAAGCCAGTTGCTGGGCCGCCATCTTTTGGGTGGCAGCCCCGCAAACAGTCCGGACATGCCTGCGTTGTCCTGACCACATACCCGCAACGCCATGGCAACACTCCGGAAACACTGCATCGCCTCACCCTGCCAGCCCTTTGACTGCAGTCACATTTTCCTGAATGTCGGGTAAGGTGAAGAAGAGTTTTAACAAGGCACTGGTGGGAGACATTCTTCACAAAAAGAGGAGCAACAGATCATGAGGACATGCACTTAAGCTAGAGGGAGAAAGATTCAGGTCCAGCAAAGGTGACGGGATGTCATACTTAGACATATGTAAAAACAAATTAAGTCCAAGTTATGCTGGGTACACACCAGGACGACTAGGGCCCGATCCCCTCAATCTAGATCCAATTCCGACCAATTGGATGTAGATTGTGTGGTGATTGGGCCCTTTTCTGTCCTGGTGTGGACCGATACCGATCCGATGCGCGGTCCCGTGGGTCGGTCGGTCGTTATTGAGATCCTACCTGCTGCAGGTAGGATCTCAATGACGACCATACAGCCGGGTGCGGGTCACCATCGGATCGGACCCGCTCACCGTGAGCGGGTCGGACGAGACACTGACGACCCGCTCACGATGTGCATCGTGAGCGGGTCGCCCTGGTGTGTACCCTACATAAGACAAACTGTTTCTAGAACATACAATTAGCAAAAAGATGCCGACACAAAATCTATTTTTTTTTTATACTTACTTACAAATGCAACATGTTTATTGAAAGGATTTGGAGGAATTAATGGTTTCCCTCAGCCTCCATGTTTAGTACCTAAACGGTTGCATTCTGGTGTAGCTCACTCAGAATTGAGGGTCAGATTTATTAAGCTTGGTGAAGTGATAAATTGTCCAATCTGCTCCTAACTGTGAAGTTACAGGCTTGGTTTGAAAAATGACAGGTAGGAGCGGATTGTCCGGTGATAAAAACCAGAGAATTAGGCCAGATGCACTAAGCTTCAAAAGTGATAAGATGTAGAGTGATAAACAGACAGCCAATCAGCTCCTACCTGCCATGTCACAGACCGTGTTTGAAAAATGTCAGACAGGAGCTGATTGGCTGGCTGTTTATCACTCTCCATTTTATCACTTTTGAGATTTAGTGCATCTGGCCCAGTATCACTTCACCAAGCTTAATAAATCTGCCCCTGAGTCCGTAAATTCTGCTCTATAGTCTTGCGCGATAATCGGCTAAAAGATCGCTTAGGGTATATGGGGTTAAGAATATGAGGGAAAATTAACTAAAATGGGAGTTCTAATTCACATGGGATGTTGCTATGGGCAACCAATCAGATACTTTTATCTTCTAGAAGATGCTAAATAATAAGAAGTAGACTGATTGATTGCCCATAGCAACATCCCATGTGAAATAGAACTTCCATCTCAGTAAATTTCCCCCTATCCCTCACAGATTTGTCCCCTTATAACCATCCAACTCTACTCACATGTGATGGGACTAGTCATTTATGCTACTTTCACACCGCAAAACCTGCTTAGACCAGGTATTTAAAATGTGTTTTTTTTTTAAAGGGGTCAGAGCAAGTTTAACCCCTTTCACATCAAATGTAAGTACATTCTGGGGGCAGCTCCCCCCCCCCCCCCCCCCCAGGGCTGTCTTAACTTAGTTCGCCCGGGTGGACCCCCGGGCAGCACCCCCCCCCGGATCACTCACCTCGCCCAGGAGATACTACCACCATACAGGCTGCACCAGGCGCTGGCTACTACCGGAATAGGACCGCGAAGCTGCTGGGTGCAGGAGCCGGCTATCTGCAGCACTCACCAAAACAAAACGTGGTTTTTTTTGGGAAACGGTAAAATCACTCTGCACCTTTCAGACCGCACATATTACCGTTTTAAAACGGTTAAAAATCTGCAAAATGCAGTTTTTTTAGTGCGGTCTGAAAGGGTCATTAGGAAACCACAGTAGTATAGAGGGATTAGGATCAACTGTGTGGGGAAGTGGGATTGGTAGATCAGGAATTTATTGTCCATTGCTAGCGGTGAGTGGGAGCAGTAAGCATTGTCTGGCTCCAATACACTTATCCTAGACAAACAGGTATCAGCATTACATTACAGATAATAACTGCAGCTAAACACCTAAAGAGTTTATAAATTAACTAAAAGAAACCATTAAAAAAATAATGAGAATGTGAACAACGGCATAAATGAAATATTCAAGCGGTAATAGCCTTTAGAAAAGACAGGGAGATTCATACTTTCCTTCATTAAAAGTAGCTTATGAATTTACTCACCCGTGTTTTAATAGCGACAGCTACACAAAGTTAATCCAAGGGTTAAGGTGCCCATACACTAAGGCGACTTCTACAAAAGGGAGAAGTTGCGTGCAGGCAACTTCTCAGGAACCTCACGGATGGCATGAGTGCATATGATACATTGTTTGTAGTCCTTTTGCATATACTGGCATATATTCAATGCCGTGGGTGAGCGGTGACTGCGAGCAGGACTTTTTGCTCGCAGTCACCGCTCACCCTGTCAGTATTCAACTGACCCCCCCTCATACGCAAATTCCCCCTTGCTCCGTTTTTTGAGCGAGGGAGAATTGGCATATGTGCCTCCAAAAGCTGCAAGAATCGAGGCTAATTATAGCGAGTTTGCTGCACTAGCCTCGGCTCTCGCAGTTTAGGGGAATCCTCGCCGTTCTGTGACGGCGAGGATTCCCCCGGAACGTTGCATAGTGCGAGCGGCCGGCGCGGGGGTTAAACTGCGAGGACCATTGGTTTTCTGTGATCCTCGCAGTTTAACCCCCTCGCACCGTCATTGAATACATGCCAATGTATTGTATGTGATACCAGCCACGCCTGCCGATGCAATATATCTATATTGCAGCCCGTGCAAACATCAGGCTCCAATGCGATTCTCCCGGGACCGCGCACCGCAACAGACCTGATTTAAACACATTTTGACTTTTCATCCGATTTCTCAACAGAATCGGATGAAAGTCACCAAATCACTGTGGAATCGCCTTAGTGTATGGGAACCTTACACACCTGCTGTCACAAGATTTAAACATTATAAGGCCTCTACGTGCCAACTATCAGGGCTAATTGGATAGACCCAGGCAATTTTATGGTGGCTAATTGGATACCGGCCTTTTTATCCAAAATGATTTTATAGATCAAGGCTTTAGTTGTGTTGCTTGTATGACAACTTGGGAAGAACCCTGTCCAGCAGTATGTGGTAACAGTGGGTTGTTTATTAACTCAGTTTAGCAGCCCACTGTACTGCAAGTGTCAGTGGTTGTATTGCATCTGTAACCTGCTCTGATATAATATGAAGCATACACAGCAGCAGGTATACATCTCCAGCTCACAACACGCAGGATATCTATGGACCTTCCTATTCCCAGCATCCCGACACTAACCAATACCCCCAGCCTATTGTCTAGCTGGCTTGTTCAGCATCAGAATCCCTGAACTCTGCAAAAATGTGTACTGCAAAACACCTGGCTGATCCGGGCGGGCTGCAAAATCTGGAGCAGACTTGCAACAACATTACACCTCAGGGGGGTATGACAAAACATCCACAGAGCAGCCCACCTACTCACCCGGTACTTTGTGACCCTTCTGTTACAGTTGCTTCCCCAAAATTCAAAGCTTTGTCTAGGTGCTTAGCATTTGTGGTTGATGTCAGAAGTGCAGTTTAGCTTGCGTATTTGTCAGAGCCGTGAATCTTGCAGGGACCCTGCAGTCTCCTGTAATGTTTAGAAAATCAGGGTATATTGCGCTCTACCTGATGTATGTGCTTGGTGCTGCTAGTCCTAGGGGTTGTCCAGAACCCCTTTGGTAATGATTTTAAACAGGATGATGGATAGCGCACTCTGTGATTGTTTGCAGTGTTGGTCAGTTTAAGGGTAGGGTGGGGGAAAGGGGAGGGGGGGGTAGGGTGATGTGGAGGGAGGGGAAATGGGGGATTGGGGTGGGTGGAAAAGGGTTGGGGAGGGAGTGGGGTGGTTGACAGGGTTATCTGGGTATTTAAATGATGGTCAGAGAGAGGTTTATGGTAAAATACATGAATTTATTATGTGGAAATAATAATACGATATGTAGGGCTCGTGCTCCAAAGGAGATAATGGTGACACTGTCAATAAATGAGTTCAATGGGTGTCTGGGAATCACCCCACTGTTCCTATTAGGAGCCCTTTGGGGGAATAGGGATGCCAACAGGTTCCCTTCTACCATATGTCCTAAAAGGACCTATGTCTCCTCATAGGGGTGCAGTATGGGTGCGGGTGGTGTGCTGCCTCTGTGTGTTACGGAGGTAACAATTGTTGATGGCGTAAGTCTCTCTGTGTGTTACGGAGGTAACAATTGTAGATGGCACAATTACTAACAAGGTCAGACACACCCCCATGTCCTATATAAGATTGCCCACACTACAAGTCAGTATCCTTGACAAAGGCTTTTGAAGCCGAAACGCGTTGGTCTACAGCACCCACAAGTCATTGCAGACCTCCAATAAGCCTCCTCCAAGTGAGTCGAGCGCGCTGACATCACAAGCGGTGCGCCGAGACACGCCAGGTCTGACAAAACGGCAACTCGGGGCACACGCTGTCAGCAGACAAGTACCATCATCCACAACAGACGCCGCACCGATCCCAGCACGAACAGGAGCCTTCTGAACTCCAGGAGAACTGTTTGGACGGCACAACATATCTACTAGGAACGGGGTAAGAATCGAGCTGCGGGACGCTGCCACTTGCGTATCTTTCTCCCCTCCAGGACTTCCGCACGCATCACCACTGTACAGTAAACTTATTCTGGAGACTCCAGGAGACATAGTCCATTTTGATCTATGGTTTAGAGGTACCTGTTGGTGTCCTGATTCCCACGGGGCTCCTGACCAGCACAGACTTACGCCATCAACAATTGTTACCTCCGTAACACACAGAGGCAGCACACCACCCGCATCCATACTGCACCCCAATGAGGAGACATTGGTCCTTTTAGGACATATGGTAGAAGGGAACCTGTTGGCATCCCTATTCCCCCAAAGGGCTCCTAATAGGAACAGTGGGGTGATTCCCAGACACCCATTGAACTCATTAATTGACAGTGTCACCATTATCTCCTTTGGAGCACAAGCCCTACATATCGTATTATTATTTCCACATAATAAATTCATGTATTTTACCATAAACCTCTCTCTGACCATCCTTTAAATACCCAGATAACCCTGTTAACCACCCCACTCCCTCCCCAACCCTTTTCCACCCACCCCAATCCCCTATTCCCCCTCCCTCCACATCACCCTACCCCCCCTCCCCTTTCCCCCACCCTCCCCTTTCCCCCACCCTACACTTAAACTGACCAACACTGCAAACAATCACAGAGTGCGCTATCCAGCAACCTGTTTAAAATCCTGTAATGTTTAGCTCTCCATATCCTCAACTGCAGGGTTCTGTGTCCGAGCTGTAGAAGAGCGGGTGTATTGGGGACAGGGACTCTCAGATGAATGATGCAAGTCATGCTTGGAACGAGTAGTAAACCTGTTCACAGGCCCTATGTCTGTGGGGGATGTGTAACATCTTTACCACCATGAACCGGGCCCATACCTCCTTTCCCCAGACCGGGTAACAAGCCTAGAGGCCACTTTGATTTATTTAATAACTGGCTTGGACCAATGTCTACTTCAGTAGTGGGTAGCCCCTCCCCTTGTTTTTATTCTCTCTACTTTATCCCATTTTTTGCTCTTAATTTGATAATTTACTTCCAGTGCATGGCTTTTGAAACTCGGTCCTCGGAACCCCTAACAATTCACGTTTTTTTCTGACTGCCAGTGCTGTGTATGAAAAACAGTACTTATATGTTAGTTGGGCGCCCACTAACAGATAAGTATAGCATTATCTCCATACCCCCATTATTCATATCGGCATGGAGTTGATTTTTTTATAGTGTGGCGAGCGCAGCGTGGTGAGTGTAAGGGACGTGTAAAACTAAGCAAATAGCTTAGTGGGTGCCCATCTATCATATAAGTACCTCAAAAACTGTCAAATTTGAAAGATCCACAGGTGACGGGAAACAAACTGTAGGAACCATTTCTACTATATACTAATGTTTTATAATGTTTGGTATACAAGTAATCGCCTGTTCAAAGAAGCATTCATTCAACCAGGAGCCTGGGCTTTCCATGAAACAGTTGCATCTCTCTCAGCTCACGAGGCCACAGCAACAGCCACCACGCAGGGTAGCACCCTAGCTACAGGAAGACAGTAGTCCTACAGCCCAGGCTAAGGATAGCGGCAACTCCCTGCTCTCCCCTGGCTATATTCACTGCTGGTGGCCAGATGCAATCATCAATCCTAATAAACCGGGATTTCACTAATGCCTGGAAGTCAAAGTATATCATTACCCCAAATATCTACTTTGAAACCTGTTTTCAGTACTATACTTCTGATTGGATGCTCACAGGAGGCATTCAGGAGCAGTTGCACCTACAATATCATGCACAAATTACCAATGTTTGGTACTTTGCACATGGACAGGACCTGTTCTGTGTGTGTGTGCAACCGGTTCCTATGACATTGGAAAGAGGAAGGCAGCAGACTTGTCAGTGAATGACTGTCTCCTGCCATTCGAGGGAGGGATGCAGTCAATATACCTAGAATCAAAATCCAGACAGTCAAAATACCGACAACCATTGATCAACGGTCAAAATACTGATAAGGTCAAAATATAGACACGGTCAAAATACAGACATTTAAAATGTAGACAGGTCAAAAAGTCGACATGAGTTTAGAAACTCTGGCTCATTCTGACGATAACGGCTGTGGATTGTTGCGATCCCTGTAGCAGATCGACAAGCTAAGGCCGATTCGCCCACACGCCCCCTTTTTCGGTGGCTCAAACGGGCCATTATGATGGCTGTCGGGAGGAATAGACAGCCATGATCCGGGATTGCATACACCTCTATCTGTTATTATCAAGATTTTTTTTTTATTACGGTAGCTTCCAATTGTAAATCACATCAGACTATGGCATGCTCTAAAGGAAACTAATAAGAAACAAATGTATACAAGTGCTTCTCCCACACCCCTTCTATTCGGCCTAATTACTTCCCCTTGTTTTCCATCCATACTTAAGGAACCCGGTGATCGTCTATCCAACATGGTTGCATGACTGGAAGATATACCACTAATTACATTCCCCAACTGTAATTTACTTGGACTAATAAGTGCATTAAATTCGTATTTCCTAACAGCTTGCCAGCTCCTTTGGAGGAGATTCACGGGGTTATTCTTGTTGACTTGCAAGGCTGCAAATTCGCAGCCTTACGAGTCCACCAAACCCTGTCCAGAATATGCAACAAAACTTCGCCCTCTACCTCGAGGTGCGGGTCCCCACTGGCTGCAAATGGATGTTTAACATAAACATCCATTCACAGGCTCTGGGGACCCACCCATCGAATGATGGTGAAGGCCCAGGCATATGTAAGATTGCTCTGAGGAACCTTACATATGCATGTCCGCTCGGGTGGAAGTAGGCGGGCAGCTGACATCAGGTGAGGTCAGCTGCCTGCCCCCCCGCCTGTCCATTATGCCCTTATTACCATGAAAACACCCAGCGTTCCCATGGGAACACCCATGAAACTGGACGAGCAGCACAGCTTCCTAGGACTCAGCTTGGTTGCATGGCATTTAGATAAATGGGGGATGAGGGGTGCAGGGAGAGCAATGGATGTGCCCCCTTCAGCTGCATTCACTCCCTCCTCTGTAAGAGTTGCACTGCACTTATGTTACTACGAGAGGCACAGTAAGAGATTCCCCCCACTCCATCTTTAAGAGGCAGGGCATGGTTTGGACAACAGGAATGTGGCAGAAAGGCAGACTTGCACTGTGTCTCAGTATGCAAATAAGCAATGTTTGCAAGAGTCTTTAAAAACTAGTGCAGTGGTTCCCAAACTGTGTGCCGTGGCTCCCTGGGGTGCCTCGGGACACTTGCAGGGGTGCCGTGGGTTGGTGGTCCAGGACCAATTCAAATTATTTATGATCAATTATTTATGGCCAAAACCAGTGCTGGTGGCTGCCAATCATAAAATATGTGTACAATCAGAAGCAAATCCTGCCCTTTACCACCTAACTGACCATAAGAGGCACATATAAACACAATCTAATGTTATATATTTTTGGGGGGCCTAGAGGTGCCGTAGAAAAATTCTGATACTCTAGGGTGCCGTGATTCGAAAAAGATTGGGAACCCCTGAACTAGTGAATTATTTAATTTAAAATAGTTAATCTCGAGTTCAATATAAAAAAATTCATAATTGATAAAGATTTAGTTATTTGGAGGTGGCAATGGGGGGAGGGAATAGTGTTGAAAAAAACGCTGAGATATATAAACTTTACTCTCATTATAAACATATCAAACAATACATCGACAGGAGGATGGTTTGTTTAATAATGGGGCAGATGTATTAAGCCTCAACAAGAGATAAAAGCAAGGGTAATAAAGAGAGATAAACTTCCAGCCAATCGCCTCCTAACTGCCATGTTACAGGCTGTGTTTAAAAAAAGTCAGTAAAGGCCCCCATACACTAGGGCGACTTGTCCTTAGATTGGCACTTTATGTGCCATTTTTTACATGTGATAAATCGTCTCGATTTATCACATGTAAAAAACCCGGGGAGCAGGGGGGGGGGGGCTGCTGGTGGGAGCAGGGGGGCTGGGGACGCTGCGGGGACACAGACGCTGCGGGGGACACAGGCGGCATAGAGCCGGGCAGAGGGAGCCGGGAGCTGTCAGTGCTAGATAAAAAAGCCTACTGTATACAATGAATGGGCAGTCTGTGATTGGCTGAGCGCTCTCTCAGCCAATTGCTGACTGGCTGAGAGAGCGCTCAGCCAATCACAGGCCGCCCATTCATTGTATGGGCTTTTTTTTTTTATTCAGTGCTGACAGCTCCCGGCTCCCCCTGCCCGGCTCTATGCCGCCTGTGTCCCCCGCAGCGTCCCCAGCCCCCCCTGCTCCCTCCACCGCCGCACCGCCCCACTAGGTCCCAAGTCGGGTGGTCGGACGTGCAGCAGGTCCGACCACCCGACGCAGATCCTATGCGCACGGGACTGCGCATCGGATCTGAGGGGACATCAAAACTAGCTGATTTTGGTCCGATTTAGGCCAGATCCGACTGATCTGGCCTAAATCTGACCAAAATCGGCTAGTGTATGGGGGCCTTAAGGAGCTGATTGGCTGGACGTTTATCTCTCTTTATCACCCTTACATTTATCTCTTGTTAAAGCTTAATACATCTGCCCCAATGATACAGTACAAATCTATCACACATAAAAGCAGTAACAAAGCACCACATACAGTGCTAGCAAATACTGTTCATTATGACTCTAAATCCATCATCGACCAACAACTTTTTTGGGGCGCATTTTGGACAGCAGAGGAGTTTACAGACTGCTGCAACCTAAATGATGCTGTACTACGCCTGGCTTAGCAGTTAGGCTGCACAACCGGGGGACCAACAGTAATGTGCGAGTGCTGCACTCAATAGATATGCAAACACACAATTTGGCGTTTGCATCCCGTGGAGGGACCTGATATGTGGGGCGGCCTTGCCCTTTGCTCAACGGCCCCCGCAGCCCACCCGTGGGGAATTGGAATTTTGTGAAAATGCACAGTTACAACTCATACTGAATTAGGCGCCTAGACCCCAAATCCCTAAAATCAGTCATTCCCTCATTGTAGACAGTAAACAGTCATGTGAGCAATACCCTGAGCAACCTTCTTATTGCCTATCAGGTCATGCCTCTGCCTCATGTGCTCAGAGATATCCCATTGGCCCTTAGGTCTGTATACTGCACCGGGACAACGGGTCTGATTCAGATGGTGCCAAATTCGGCCCCGTTTACGATGGCGGGGGTCTGCACATGCACAAATACCAGTATCACATTTGCTAAGTCGTTCGCACTTTGAGGGGAAGGAAGGGGGCAGACAGGGGGCTGGTGCAGGGGCAAGTGCATAAAAACATTTTATGGGCAAGTGCATAAAAACTCTGGGCGTTCCCCCGTGAACGCAGGCTTGTCTATGCCTGCTCAGATGGGCAGCTGACATCACATGACGTCAGCACCCGCCCCAAATTCGGCCATCTCCAGCCAAGATATAAGTCAGTCTAGACCAGGGCTGGGCAACACCGGCCCTCCAGATGTTGATGAACTACACATCCCAGCATGCTTTGCATCAGTTTCAGCATGGCCACATAGCAAAACTAATGCAATGCATCCTGGGATGTGTAGTTCATTAACATCTGGAGGGTCGGTGTTGCCCAGCCCTGGTCTAGACTGACTTTTATCTGCGAACGGGTAAAAACATAACTCGATGGTTGGTGACCATTAAATGATTTTTCACCCGTGCGGCCGTATGCAAGGGAATGTGTAACCGTATACCTCCCCTCGCAAGCAATTGCAGGGATGCGCGGGGCAGGCGGTCAAACAGCCAGCGGGCGGCATTTATTTGTTTGCTATTAAGTAAATTGTGCCTCGTTTCATCCTTAGGGTCAGTATGTGGGGGTGTGCAGCGTTGTGCTGCTGATTGTCCACGTTTTTTAGCCACTAGCACTGGTTTTGTCTATTGGTTTGGACAATAAAAATTTTAGTTTGGTCCTGGACCACCAACCTGAGGCACCCCTGCAAGAAACCTGCAGGACACTAGTTTGGGAACCACTGTAGTATCATATTGGGCTGTCCAGAGGGGATGCGGTCATGATGCTGGGATACATATACATACTAGGATACCACTGTAAGAAGGTGGGGGGGGGGGATTAGGGTTAGATTGGGGAGGTTAGGTTTCCTGTGAGCATGTCCGTTTCCTTCAAAGGTTCTCTCCTCCAGCCCGACACAAATTGCTAGGATCAAGACTGCAAGCTTCACTGGGACATGGGCGAATTAAACATCTAAAATCACTGTGGAATCTGTTGGTGCTATATACCCCAAAAAAAAAGTGGCGATGATGAGAATGATAATAATATTATATGAAGAGGGTCCTTGAGAACATTCTTTGAATGAATGAGGACTAAGTACAAGATTTTGTCTATGCTTAACAATTTTGAATTGACTTTACCCAACATCCTATTACCTGCTATCGTTGATCACAGGTAACTGGCTCGCCCAGGCTAACTAATTAGTCCCGATAAGCCCGGCACATGCCACAGCTTATCAGGGGTTTGTTTCAACTAACTCAGGCAGGTGAAGCAAAATCTTTGAAACCAGCCACATTCACAGGGCTTTTACTGGGTGATCCAATACGATCGCCCAACGGAAAACATCAGAAAAATTTGTGAAAACTCTCCATTTTTCACTTCCAATGTTTTACCGGGTTAATTGGATACCCCCCTATGTGTATTGTTCCTTACAAATATTATTTGGGTTTCTAGACACTCCCCTGTGTACAATTCCTTACAATTATTATTTGGGATGTAGACAATCACCGGTACTTGTGTATTATCTGGGCGCCCGATTTTATCATTGCATGCCACTACTTAAGGCATGCGATTTTTCAGTGGTATCATGTCTCGTTCATAATTCTGACTGTGAGTCAGTAGTGATTTTGGAATACTTAGGATTGGTGATTGGGTACTTGTGTATTATCTGGGCGCCCGATTTTTTCATCGCATCACATGCAATATAGTGGCATACAATTCATGCGATGCGATTTTTCATTGTAAAGACCAGATTTTTAATTGTATAGTCACCCATGGGTGATTTCATACCCCCACTATCCAACTACGCATGGAGTTGAATTTATATAGTGTGGCGAGCGCAGCGAGCCACCAAGCCCGAAGCGTGGCGAGCCCCGCGATGGGACGCGGATTACTTTACATGTATTCTGCATCCGCTCGCCACGCTTCGGGCTCGGTGGCTCGCTGCGCTCGCCACACTATATAAAATCAACTCCATGCGTAGTTGGATAGTGGGGGTATGAAATCACCCATGGGTGACTATACAATTAAAAATTGGGTCTTTACAATGAAAAATTGCATCGCATGAATTGTATGCCACTATATTGCATGCGATGCAATGAAAAAATCGGGCGCCCAGATATTACACAAGTACCCAATCACCAATCCTAAGTATTCCAAAATCACTACTGACTCACCGTCAGAATTTCCAAAATCACTACTGACTCACCGTCAGAATTTCCAAAATCACTACTGACTCACCGTCAGAATTATGAACGAGACATGATACCACTGTGTCAAGATATTATTATCAGAATGGTTATGGGTCATTGGGTTGACCAAATTAAGGTTTACATACATTGGGTCAACACAGTCAAAGGACGACATGTCTAAGGTAGAATGGTCAAAAAGTCAACACATACATTAGGTCAACATTGGGAACATCGAAAGTCAAAAGGTTGACATGAATTTTCATGTTTTTTTGTCCCAAATGTCGACATAATCAACATGGACACCGTAACGCTTCCCCTCGCATGGCTCAACATGCTTCGGGCTCGGTGCCTCACTACGCTCAGCACACTATTATATTCTGCATCCATGCCCTAGTGGATGGTAGGGCATGAAATACTGCCTGTCGGCACATGTCGGCTCAAAAAGAAACCACCTTGAAAAATCCTTGTTGACCTTTTGACTGTTAACCTTCCCAATGTCCGCCTAATGCTTATGTCGATCATATACCATCAGGATAACAGGTAATAGCCTATTTTATGTGGCATGTTATAGAGGTTAGGCCCTTTAATAGTAGAAGTGACTGAAACATCTAATTAATTAAGATATTAAATAATGCATGACCCTTGGATCTTAAAATGTGTGATTTTGAAATACTTATATTGTAAAAAAAAAAAGGACATTTTACATTTAAATAGATATTCTAGTCATTTTTTCATTTGCAGTGATTATCTGTAATTACCTCATATGTAACCTTCACAAAGGTTTAAAATAAAAATAGTTTAAATGTGTACTTACATTAATGTTCACTTTACCTATGGACCTGGACACTGCTCCACCCTGTTTATTCCAGCATCTACTCCATGAACACTGAACCCAGGTCTGGCCTGCATGTCATGCATCTAGTTTTTTTTTTATTGAAATGCAGGTCACACCCGGGATTTTGGATACCTAGGTGTGAAATGGACGAGACCCCTTTCAGAGTAGCAGCTGGACCCCCCAATAAGGTCACCACACACGTGACCAGTGCAAGCATTTGATAATTAGGTCACCGCCTAGTGCTGGCTCACCCTATGTAGTAAACGGGAAGCGTGTTGCATCAACACTGCATCGCACCCTGGGTCCATCCTAGTACCAACCCTGCAAGCTGGCTGGGTTGTATTGCCGGGTTAATGGGCCCAGGTTAAACCTTTTCCATTGAGCTGCTCCCAGGTTATCATGGCAATAACCTGGGTTTTTAGGAACAGTAGAAAAGGGGTATCATATACCCCTTTCATAATGCACATCGTACCCAGGTTATTGCCGTATGGACCTGGGTCGAGGTGTAGTGAGAAAGCACCACAGCTTATAACCCAGGTCAACCAACCCAGCAATTTGACCCGGGTTATATAAAGGTTAAACCCAGGTAGCCCTCTGTATAATGGGCAACCCAGGTTTAAAGAGAAAGCGTCGTACCCGGGTCAAATCCAGGTTGGACTAGGTATAGTGATCCCAGATCCCACCAAGCTTTGGAATGTGAAAGGGGTAATAGACTCTCATTTGAGGTGTACCTCTGCATTCACAGCCAATCATCAGCTTTAAAGCATAACCTAGGTTGAGCTCTTTATACAACTTTTCCACCAAAGACCCAGGTTCAACCTAGGTTTCTGAATACGGCAAAAGCCTGGGTTAGAACCAGGTCTGCCCCTGTTTACACTGCACCCTGGACCTGGATTATTTATGCCCCTTTCACACCGCACAAATAACCCTGGTCCGACATCGGTCTCTATGCGGTGCGAAAGCGGCATTTGGAAAAACCCAGTTCCAGCAACCCAGCATTCCGACCCCGGTTAAAAGGGTTTTACCCGTGTCAGACTCAGGTTGCTGGGCAATGTAAATGGGTAAACTATAGAGAGGAGGCAGCACCAGTTCCAAGCACTGCCTCCTCCCCCACACCCCATGACGCCCTGTAATGCCTTTGTGTGCCGTCAGCAACATGGCTTATTGCTGGTTTGCTGAGGGGAGCTTCACCTCGCAAATGCCGGGTCGCTCTTGGCATTTATGATGTGAAAGATCTATTAATCTGAACCTGGGTCAGGCCTGGCCTGCATGTCACTTGATAGCACGCCACTGAGTTAGACTTCTGCTTACAAATCAGCTTTTATGCATAACCTAGGTAGGGTCGAGCTGTTTATACTGCACCATTATCTGGCTCCAACCTGGTAGCTAGGGCCAGATTTCCAGGTCTCTAAAACCGGAGTTATTTTACTAAGGGCCCTTTTACACCAAGCTGTGGTTGGGGTAGATCCAGCAATAACCAGGAATATGAAAGTGTGTACCCAAGTTTGCCGACCAGGGTCATGCTTAAATAGAGCCAATTGGTGGATCTGGAGCATTGACTCGTGAATCATCATCCTGTGACATCTACTTTTGATGACTACACTTTTGCAGGTCTGACATGGGTTCAGTGTAAAAGGGATCAACCTAGGAATAACTTTTGTGGATCATTGGGTAGACCAAAATTAGGACAACAGTCAATAGGTTGACATGGTTAAATGGTCGATGTGTAAAAAGGTCGAAACCTGAGAAGAAACACATGGAAATGGGTCAAAGGGGGTTTTTTGGGTGCCATATACCATTTTAAAACACATGAACCCAATAGGTGTACCGCTTCGCTCGGCATTCTTCGGAAACTGTGTGTCTCTTTCTCTCCTACCACTGAGCTCATCGTAAATGAAGAGAAAGTTGCTAAAAATGAAAATATAAGAACTTGTATTGACCCTTTGAACATGTAGACCTGGGGTAGCCAACCCTAGTCCTCGAGAGCTACCAACAGTGCATGTTTTGCAGGTCTCCTTACAGAATCACAAGTGAGCTAATTAGCTCCATCTGTGTATCTTTTAAAATGTGTCAGGGATTAATGAGTGCAGCTGTGCAGCAGCTAGGTTGTCTGGAAAATGTGAACTGTTGGTAGCTCTCGAGGGCTAGGGTTGGCTACCACTGATGTAGACCATATGAGGTTAACCAACTGACTGTCAACCTATTACAGGGATCCTGAGTGAGACATCTATAACACAACAATACAACTATTCAGCTGTATATGTGTCTCCGCTGTGCTTTGTTGCATTTTTGTAACAGGAGATACATTTACTTTCCAACTGCCATTGTAAAATATGTGGTGTTTTCACATTGAATGGAGGAAATGGTTTAAAGTACTTCATTAATTTGACTCTACAATTACCTGAATTTATAATGTATCCATGGAATGGCTGGACTAAGTGCTGTTTATGGATTCCTTTATTTACGCACAATTTTGCATGGTTTAATGGAAACTTTACAAAGAAACACACATACATTCTTTATGATTTGAAAAAAGATTCAGGCACCAGATAAATTTAATGGCATCAGACACACAAAGCAGAATCAAATCTGGCATTAATGCTGGGTACACAATGAGACATATTGTTAACGATAAAGATATAGATAGTGCTTATTGTCTGGTGTGTATGCTCTATTTTGAACATGATACGGAATCACGCACATTGGAAGTGATCAAACAAAACTGGGTAATATCAGACAGACCGTCCTAGAAGTAGATCTAGCTGCAAAATCTAATGCAGTGCTTCCCAAACTCAGTCCTCAAGGCACACTAGCAGTCCAGGTTTTAGTAACAGTATATCCATGCTTGAGGACAGATAGTTAAAACCAATTAACCAATTTACTAATTAAATCTCCTTTATAGCTATGTTTAATTGGGGAGGCATTAACGTTGTAATGATTAATGGGCATCCAATATTGCAATTAAATTGTTTTGGACGCCCTTTAAATATTGTTCCCAATTAGTCAGGGTCTAGTGGCTTAAAGAAGTAAAACCCAACTAAGCTAAGGGATGCAATGAGAACAGTGCTGCCATTTAAGCTTTTTGCACATCTCAGCTCGCCACCTCCGGGGGATGCCAGCTAGAATGTGAGAATACTCACATTGGTTCGCTACCTAGGTATAGATATGCCACATTAGATAAAAAAGTGATATGTGACAGAACTTCTTATTGAATTTTATTCTCAATAGGTACAAAGGGTCAACTGGGTCCAGTTTGACACCAAATGGTCATCATGCACAATGTCGGCATGGACAAAAAAATCTACTTGAAAATAGTCAACGTGAAAAGTTCTCCATGAGTTTTTCATGGTTTTATAGTGTCAATTTGTTGATATAAGCACATAGACCCCAAATTTGTGTACTGCTTCCCTCGTCAGGCTTCGGGGACACAGTCGCAATCGGACTCAAGTAGACAAGTAGTTATGTAGACCTCTTCATGTGTCAACCACTGCCATGTTGACCTTTTGCTTATGTCAACCTTGACATATGGTGTCAACCTATTGACCGTTTACTTTGTTCCTTTTTTATACCATATGCTGCTGTAAATGGGTTGTGGCTCCTAACTTTGGTATTGGCTTTTTCATTTTCAGAAAGATTTACTGAGCCTTAGGGGGGTATTCAATGTCAGGGGCACGGCTGTCGAGCTAGCGCGACAGCCGTGCCACTGTCCCGTTCTCGGTTAGCTCGCCTGGAGCTCGGCAGTCGGGATTCAATGTCCCGGCCGCCGAGCGGCGAGAAGGGGGCGTGGCCGCGAGTTGCGGCCAGGACTTCCCGGCTGTTCTCGGCATAACGAGCCCGACAGCTAGAGATGTCGGGCTCGTTCTGCAGTGAAACCCTGTTCAATGCTGTCGGGGAAGACAGCATTGAATAGGGCCCGTCGAGCATCTCCCCCATGGGAGATGCTCGACGGAGATTGCATACCCCCCAAGAAGTATGTAGGGTACACACCAGAACGATTAGGGCTCAATCCCATCTATGTGGATCCAATTACGACCGATTGGATGTAGATTGTATGTAGATTAGGCATTTTTTTGCATGTTTAGATCCGATTCCTAACCGATTCCCATCCAATGCGCGTCCCCGCTGTCGTTTGGTCATTTTACAGATCCTTCCTGCTGCAGATAGGATCTATAAAAGATCCATTTAACTGGATACAGACTCAGATCGGATTGGATCGTTAGCAGATCGTGCGACCATCTCAGATCTGCTAACAATCAGGATCGTTCTGGTGTGTACCAGGCATTATAGTAGAACCTTAAAAGGACGAGTGGTCACGCACCCACATTTCATAGTTCTGTTGCTGGGTACCTGAAGAGAACGTTAAATGCCAACCTGTTTGTTGGAAGCTTGGCACAACCAGTAGAATTGGTGAAATGAATCTCCATTAGGCCTGATGGCAATGACAGAAATAAAGACATAACACGGTCACAGTGAATCAGGCACATACCCCAAACTGCTTGCAGGTTGCCAGACTATCGCCCTCACTCTTTTTAAATCATTTCTGCCACTTTGCTTCAATTTTCAACAAACAATTCTGTCTGTGTCCTGGTTTTAATGTATAGTTTGCTTTCTAGTGATGGAGTCTACCAGGACTGTCCCCTATAATCCTTCACTGCAGGGCATATTACTGATCATGAAGTGTGAGCTACTATGAGGATCTGCTTTTTTTTTTTACTTTTGGCCTCCCTGATATCTACTAGATTATTTTGGTTGGATTATGGAACATAATGATTACAGGAAATGTTATTTAGGGGACACAATGGTTGATCCCAAGCATACCCCCTCCATCTGATTCTGTAGTGAAGGAGAAGAAAAGACACAAAGGAGAACCCCTGACTGTCACTCTACAGCTGCATTAGCCAGGTGAACCACCTCTCACTACAGTGAGCAATCAGACATCCAGCCCGGGCTTCACAGGATTTAGCTGGCTACAGACCCTTCTGCCCCCCCCCCCCTCCCCCTCCATAATCTGACATTATAATACTTATGCCAAAATAGGGACAATTTTAAGGGTAATTTTTAAGGTGAAATGCACAGTGCCTCTTCGGCAAATGATCAACACATAACTAATCAGCTGGCTCCTTTTTGTTAAATATATTATGCACAAGGTATGATTAATTAAAAACAATAAAATGTACTAAAGAACTGTTCACAGATTTGCCTTAAACTATAGTAAACATGATAAAAGACAGAATATAGGCACAAAACAGGAGTTACATTAAGGCCTAATACAATTGTGGGCAGCAAAGGTAAATGACGCTCCTACTATCTAAGAAAAAGCTCTCAGAAGTATGCACAAACCTGTTCTGTGACTTTTTGCATAAAAACTAATAAATTCATATTTAGGTGGTGTCATTTAGGCACTTCCGGCACCCGCCATATACAGTAAGTCGTCCAGGAAGGGCATGCATAAGGAGGTAATACGCATCGAGTTCCCAGTGCAGTCACATGCCAAGCATTAAAGGCGCCAATCTGACATCACCTGTGTGCGCAATTCTGCAATAGTTGATTCAGATGTAAATGTCCTGCATGTGTTTTACAGTATGCAAATGATCTTTAGCAACTACCGGTACATATGCTTTGTGCTGACTATTCATTTTGCAATTAGAGATTATTTTATTTTTTCCCTCTGATAATATAGGCATAAACTGTAGTAGATAAATTAAAGAATAAAATAAATAAAAATTTAAGTAATTATAAAGCTGCTGAATATAATTTATTTTTAGGGGGACATTTAAAATGTTAAATTAATATAAACCATTAATATAATGTAGATATTTATATACATAGGGAACATGTTCATAATAAAGGGCCTAAATTACTGATCCTGATACACGAATACATGCGTGTGTTCCATGCAGGCATGTCACCCTCCTCCCTATGTGCGAGGGGAATTCATTACCGGCTGGCTGATCTCGGATTATCCCAGGGTCTGGTACAGCTGTTCAGCACAGCTGGCATGTGCAGACTATCTCTGGACACCAAACCCAGCAGATGTGACCTCTAAGGGAGAGGGGGATCCTAGGGGAGCCCAAACAGTCATCAATGATGTTTGCTTGGAGTTGCAAAACAAGATTGGACAACAAATGATCCAATAACACGGTTACGCTTTAAAAAAAAAAACAGAAAAAAAACAGAATTTCATGTGAGCAGCAGAAAAGCATATACCAAGCCAGAACAACGTCATTTTTAGGTTTCCCCTTATATTATTATTTACAGATGAAGTGGCAGATATATGGCGGGTACATATTACATACTGCTAATGTGCACTGTTTGTTCAAATTATGCATACCCTACTGTACTATGAATATATTTATTTGTTACATAAGTCATGTTATATATGCACAACTGCACAGTAAATAAGTGTATACTACAGTTACAAATGACACCTAGTGCTATGTCACCTCCAGGCAATTGGGCAAATCTTTGTGATATTATTTAGACTGACAGTGAATGTTTGGGACAGTCTTTTAAACAACTGTGATGACGTTACATTACATAGACACACACACATTATATATATATATATATATATATATATATATATATATATAAATATTTATGTGCTACACGAAGTTTAGCTTTATACGCTCTATATAAATATGCGCTGTGGGGTCCTGCAGGATAATAATGTAACCCGTGCCTGTGATTAGATAACAGCACATATGGGCTAGGCGCACCGGCCGGCGGCCGCCCCTGTATGTTACCTGGCTTGTCCCTGTGTCCTATCCTCGGATCAGGGTGTAATCTCTTCCAGTGCCCCGGTGCCCGCTGCGTGTGCCGGTGTATGAACCCTCTCTCTGCCAGCCGCTGCCGCTGAACCGGTGTCACCCGGTGCGCCCGTCTCCCGCCGGTGTGTGACAGCAGCAGTCACTATCTCCTCTTCTTCACCCTGTAGCAGCGGCGGCAGCAGCTGAGCGGATTGTACAGCAGCTTACAGCCCAGCCGTGAGCCGGCACCGCACACGCCGGGGGAGGGGGGCGCCCGCAGCGATCGTCACACCCACAGAGGGTACATCGGCTCCGGCTGCCAACTCCGCCTCATGGGAGCCCTCGCCGGGCTTGTCCCTCTCGGGTAGGCTGGAAACAAGCAGCTGCGGTTGATAACACCGGCTCGTACGCGATGACACATGTGGTGCTCCCCTTCTTGTAGGGAATGGGCGCGTCCTTTTCTCAGCACAAACTGAATGAGTGAGTGTGTGTGTCTGTGTGGTGAACAGCGCAGCAGCAGCAGCAGCATCAGGCAGAGCAGTGATGCGCACACACATCACACACTGACACACATCACACAGTGACACACATCGCCTCACACATGGTGCTGCTGCCCTTGCTTAGCTGTCTCCATCCTGCCTCCATCCTACCCAGATTTATGCTTTATGGGAGCCTGTCAGCTACAGAGAATTGTGCTGCATGTTCAACTTTGCAAAATGCATTTTACATAATACTCTGCATTAAAACCAGTGTTTGGCTGTCTTACATTATTTATATACATTTCTTGCTAATGTCTGAAAACTAGGTTAATGTCGCATTATTCAACTCCCAGCTCTGTCTGCTCATAAAATACTATTGCCTACACTTTAAAAACATACAAAATAACAAGACGAGGCAGGGGAAGATTAGGCTTTATGATAAGCTTTTGATTTCCAATATTACTATTTACTGGACTGAAGGGGCATACGCACTGAGGACGTACTAAAAAGAATGACAGACTGGCCTTCAGACTGCAAAATTGCTATAATGAATATTTCATAAAATCTGGAACCTATGCACTGAGGCCGGGGTGTATCAACATTCGTGAGTGTAAATTTAATTTTCGTGCCCGTTTCGCCGCCGTTTTCTGGAAGTTTCCACGTCATGTACTATTATTTTTTTAATTTGAATGGGCTGCGTATACTGAGCCCTCCTGCGTTATTTTTTCGGTTTTTTTTTTATCATTATGCGCATGCACAATGGGGCCAGGCAAGTATTACTGCTTTTAATTTAATGTTCTCTTCAGAACTTTGCAGACGTGACCGCGCCTTGCAGAGGAGATCCCGGGGTGGCCGACCATTACACTATCCCGTGTATCGGGCACTGCCTTCTCATCCTCGGTAATTCTCTTCCAGCACCCTCCTCCTGCCGCCACTTCTTTTCCCATGGAGGTGCTGGAACATACTGTCTCCTGAATGGGGAACTGCCGAGTCTGATGCCCGCACCAAGCTCCGCGCACCGGAACCCCTGGAAATAGAGCTGGCATTGCTGGGGTGAGAGATGGGTGCTGGGTCTGCCGGCTGCAGGGGGCACGTACTAGTTTATATCTGGTTGTATATAGCTTTATAGTTTATATCTGGTTATATATAGCTTGCTGTATTGGGTGGCAGGGATCACGGGCAAAACCGGCTGTACTGGCAATCATGCATGCGGCTTCTAAACTAATGAGCATTTGGCACTGGGCAGAAAAGGATCTTACATTATAAATTTTATTTTAAACTGAAACAATAGTTGTAAGTAGGCCGACCCACCAGTGAGGCCACTTATCAGCCAGTCACTTATTTTTATGATGTGGCCCCAGTGGCAAATGCAGGATTTTCATGGGGGTTCCTACACCTAAAATAGGTCCTCATGCTTAAGATCAAAATGGATAGAAGGTCGACAGAAGACTTAGGTTGACAGTATCTAGGTCAAAAGGCAAAAGGACAACATGGGGTTTTCACTTTTTTTTTGTCCTGATATCGACATGGACAACATATCAGTGTACCACGTCCCCTCGCATGTCTCATTGCGCTCGCCATGCTTCGGGCACGGTGCCCTACTATGCGTGGCACACTATTCTATTCTCCCTCCATGCCCTAGTGGGTGGTAGGGCATGAATACCGCCTGTCGGCACATGTCAGTGCAAAAAAGAAGTGAAAACACCAATGTTCAACCTTTTGATTGTCGACCTAGACACTGTCGACTTAATGCTTGTGTTAACATTCAGTCCATGTTGACATTAAGCATGTTGACTTATTTCAGGTGTCGACTAAGCCATGTCCACCATCAATGGTTGACCCAATGCATTTTGACCTTTTGTGTGTCGACCCAATGATCGTATACCCCCCAGAAGGAGAAACAGTGTTTTGGTATTATTTCACACTTTTTGCTTGTTTTCTGCCCTACTAGCAGTCCTGAAATACAATATCCTGAGTGCAATATGGTAGTTATAGAGATGGTACCGGGACAGATGTGTATTACATGACAGGTGTATAATAGGAAGTAGTGGTATTATAGAGATGGTAAGGGGACAGATGTGTATTACATGATAGCTGTATAATAGGAAGTAGTGGTATTATAGAGATGGTACGGGGACAGATGTGTATTACATGATAGCTGTATAATAGGGACTGCTGGTATTATAGAGATGGTACGGGGACAGATGTGTATTACATGATAGGTGTGTAATAGGAAGTGCTGGTATTATAGAGATGGTAAGGGGACAGATGTGTATTACATAATAGGTGTATAATAGGGAGTGCTGGTATAACGGAGGAATAGACACATCACACATCACTAGAAATTACTTTGAGCGCTTCTCCTTTAAGGATTGTAGAAGACAAATGAGGTTGTGCGGTGATGTCATAATAGTGACTGCCTGCTCTATACCAGTGGTTCCCAACCCTGGTCCTCAAGTACCCCCAACAGTGCACGTTTTCCAGGTCACCTGGGAGGTGCACTCATTATTCAGACATATTTTAAAAGACCCACAGGTGGAGCTAATTATTTTGCCTGTGATTCTGTGTGGAGACCTGGAAAACGTGCATTGTTAGGGGGTACTTGAGGACCAGGGTTGGGAACCACTGCTCTATACCAATGTTTTGCTGTTACTGCCTCTCTCACCTACCCACAGTGGTGTAGCTAGGTGCCACGGCGCCCGGAGCAAGGGCATGTTTCGCGCCCCCCCCAATTTGTTGGGGGGGGGGGGGCTCCTGCGCAGTGAAAAGTGGGCACGGACCAACATTATACCACACACCGTAATGCCCATTGCACATTAGTGAACTTTGTAATTCCAATTACACATAAGCCCACATACTCCGCAATGCCCATGACATACTATATAACACTCCGCAATGCCCACGACATACTATATAACACTCCGCAATGCCCACAACATACTATATAACACTCCGCAATGCCCATGACATACTATATAACACTCCGCAATACCCACAACATACTATAAAATACTCCGCAATGCCCACGACATACCATATAACACTCCGCAATTGTTACGTTGCCCACTGTGGCACAAGGAGCAACGGTTGGTGGATGTAGACAGGTGGTCAGGCGTGAGCCCGTAGCCAGGACCGCCGGTTAGGACGGCCACAGCGGATGCTACTCTAACTCTGTTGAGTCTCTGAGGTAGATGGTAAACCCCTGCTGAGCTAGGCTTCACCTGTGGCCGCCGCGTCCGAAGGAGCGAGTTAGGCCCGCTCCGACCCCGATGCAGCCAGGTCTTAGGAATTGACAAGGGGTAGACGATCGCCAAAGAGTACCCAAGAGGATCGCTAACTACCGGGCCTAGCTGAGAGTGACCCCTGACTGCCGGCACCTGGCCAAACCGGGATGCAACCAAGTCGCAGACACAAGTGGACCAGAAGAGGAGTCCCCAGCAGGCTACGCCCCAGGAATGGCGACTCCCCAAAACAAGGATAGCAATAGAGGACACTCCCTGCCTGAAAGATACTAATAAAGACAAAAGAGAAAGAACCAGAGGACAAGAAGGATACAATAAAGAATGATAAGAAGAATGAACCCACGGAAGGGCACGACCACGGCGGGCCACTGGAGATAGAAAGAAAAGACAGAGGCTCCACTGGAGCACTTACATGACCCACGAGAAGATGGAGACAGTGGGCCAAGCGCAGGCTCAGGCTGAAGCAGGTCTTCTGGCTGAAGCAGGATACTGGACAGGACACTCCACGGAAGGCTGGGGAAAGCAGACACAGAAGGAACAAGGAGCTGGACAAGGACTGTGGACTGGAAAGCCCAGAGGACCGGAAAGCAGGGCTGTCTGCTAGCAGGGCAGAAAGCTATGAGCTTCAAAAAGCAAAAGCTATAACCGGCGTCTGTGCCCAGCAGACGCCGGCTATTTATTTGAATTTCGCGCCGCCTGACTATCGACAGGCGCGCGCGTCTGCGGCCGCTGGGCGGAAGCTCGAGGACGTTGCCTGGCAACGTCCCGACGCTCCGTGTCAGAGTGAGGCTTGGGACACTGCCTGGCAATGTCCCCGGCCACGTCACTCTGTGCCGCATCCGCCGGCCGTCCGGGTGCATTACAGCCCGGACGGCGGCATGCAACAGTACCCCCCCCCCTTGAGGAAGGGTTAACAACCCTTTTCCACCGGGTTTATTGGGAAATTGCGGGAAAAAAAACCCTTTTCAGGTTGGGTGAATGCAAATCCCTATCTGAAACCCAAGACCTTTCCTCGGGACCGAACCCCCTCCAGTGTACGAGAAACTGCAGAGAACCTCTCATGAGTCTGGAATCAAGGATTTTCTCCACACAGAACTCCTGTTGCCCCTGCACCATCACCGGGGCGGAGCCATTCCTCAGTCTGCGTGAAAATTTTTGTGAAAAGACCACTGGCTTGAGGAGCGAAGCATGGAAGGTACTTGCAATTCTGAGGGACTTAGGTAGGGAAAGACGGAACGGTACCGGATTAACCCTCCTGACAATCTGGAAAGGACCAATGAACCGAGGCCCTAATCTCGCTGATGGTTGGTGAAGCTTTATATTACGGGTGGATAGCCACACCCAGTCACCAACTTTAAAACGGCAAGGACGTCTGGATTTGTCAGAAAATACCTTCTCTCTGAAAGAAGCTTCTTTAAGGGCCAAATGGACCTTTTTCCATATGACTCTGAGTCGAGAGGCAGCTGATGAAGAAGAACCGGGGGCATCAGGTCCCAAAGAGTTGGCTCGTGGATGGAATCCATAGATCGTAAAAAAGGGTGAGGGTTTAGAGGCTGAATGATGTGCGTTATTATACGCAAATTCAGCTAACGGCAGGAAACTGACCCAATCATTTTGCAGCTAGGAAACAAAGACCCTCAAGTACTGTTTGAGAGACTGATTGAGATGTTCCGTTTGCCCATTGGCCTGTGGATGAAATGCAGAAGTGAGACTGGTCTTTACCTTTAAGGCTGCACAGAACAGTCTCCAGAACTGTGCCACAAACTGTGGACCACGGTCGGAAACGATATCACTGGGTAATCCATGCAACCGAAAAATGTGCTGGAGAAACAAAGTGGCCAGTTCCTTAGCCGAAGGTAACTGTCTCAAGGCCACAAAGTGTGCCATCTTGGAAAATCTATCGATGACTACCCAGATGACCTGACACTGGGAAGAGATCGGAAGACCAACAATAAAATCCATGGCCAGATAGGACCAAGGCCTGCAGGGAATGGACAGAGGCAACAATTCTCCTAAGGGTCGAGAACGTGGAACCTTATGTCGGGCACAATCCGGACAAGACAGCACAAAATCCTTGTTGTCGCTGGCCATCCCTGGCCACCAGACCACACGAGACAGAAGAGCAAGTGTCTTATATACTTCTGGATGACCAGCAATCTTGGAGTCATGACATTCTGCCAAGACTCTGCGTCTTAGAGATGGAGGGACGAACAACCTGTTCTCTGGTGTTTGGGCTGGAGCTTGTCCCTGAGCTTGACGGAGAAGACCCTCCAAGGCTGATCTTTCCTGCTAGATGCTCCCTGCATTAACTACTGGGTAGGTCTAATAAACGAGTCTGCAGCATGCCGAACACTATCCAGAATAGAGCAGACACTTGAGGCAGTTGTTAAACTTTAACAGACAGCAGTGGCTGTGGCTGGGAAATTACACCAGTGGTGGTGGTTACCATTAGAGGCTACATTGTCGAGGAAAGGGTGCATTTCCCAGCAACCCTGGCAGTGGCACTGTGTTGTTTTAGTGCGACCACTGGGTTGTCTTGCTGTGCGACAGACATTAGCGGGCCTCAGGGGTTCCAGGAGGGGGTGTGCATTTCCTGTCTCTCCATCCCTGGCCTTAGATCGGGTGCCTGTTCTAGGTCTTCATGCTCTGGGGATGCTTCTCTTCACCCCATTCTATGTGCACTCATACTACACTGTTCTAGTTGATATATAGATCTCAGTGTGCCATATACATTTTTTTTATTCTTCTCTTGTGTGTGTATTGCTGTGCAAATGAGTGATTTTTACACAGAAGCTGCCCAGGCAAAGTGCACCACTCATAATTGTTATCTGTTGGTACAAGTTACAGTTTATTATTGCACTTTAAGTGACAAATCTTTTTCGTGGGAATATCTAGGGTTCCTCCAACAGAGCCCCATCTAAATCCTCACATGGAGATAAGAATGCTCCCATGCTGTGAGCCTAAACCTACACTGAGTGTAAGCAGAATTTTTCATTTGAACTTATTAAGGCGGTTCGTACATCAGTTAAGAATAAGGATGACTAACCCACTACTCTGGATGCCTCCCTTTTCAAATGTAATTAAAAGGATCAAGCAATATTTCCTCCATCTTCACAGCTGTAGGCCGTACTTCTGGATGCTTGGTTTCACTTGAATAAAAAAAGTGCTTTACCTCATTTTACCCTTTTGAGCAGGCAGACCATCTGAAATGGGAGACGCCTCCTCAAATTGATGCCCAGACTTGTTAAGTCAACAACTCTCCCTATTCCTATAGTGAAGTCTCTTAAGGACCCTACTGACAGGAAATTGTAACATCTTGTAAAGATTATTTTACTAATGCAGCGTGTCCAGCCCTCGCGTCTGCATGGATAGCTAAGGCCATTGGTAGCTGGGTGGATGAGCATATCAGTTCCGGCACTCGCCATTCTGAGTTCCTTTCGTTCGTAGATTCTTTTTGAGAAGCTTCCACATATTTAAGCGAAGCAGTATTGGATTCTGTGGCCCTCTCTTCTAAGGTCTCTGCATCATCAGAAGTGACACGTAGGGTACTGTGGTTACGCACGTGAAATGCTGATACTGATTCTAAGAAGGCCTTCTCTGGTAATGTATTATTTGGCCCAGAGCTTGACAAGATTGTGGCCACTGTTGCCACAAGACAGCCTTTTTACAATCAGCTCCCCCAAAGTCCAGGTCCGTCTCCTTCTGGTCCTTTCACCTACAGGTCAGTTCTCAGCTAGACTGCCTCCTCCCACTAAGTGGGGTCAAGCATCTTGGAGTCAGAATTCCTGGGTCGGTCGTCAACAGGCATCTAAACAACCTAAAAAGCCAGCAGCATGATGGTTTAACTACCCTCCTAGAGGATTCTTGGGTGGGTGGCCGCTTTCTATGCTTCACCTTGGTGGGGCAGGCGGCCGCCCCAGACACGTGGGTAAGAGCCATAGTTAACTTTTTTCAGGGTCACCCTCCAGGTCTTTTCTTCACCACTGGCCTCCAATCAGAGCTGGAATGGGAGTCCGCACTGTCAGAAGCTGTTCAGACCTTTCAGAACTGTTCGCGGACTTGATTGTTCGAGTACCATGTTACCAGCTGGGCTCAGGTTTCTACTCAAAGCTGTTACCTGGTTAGGAGCTTGGTGGCTCCTTCCATCCCATCCTGACTCTAAACGACCTGAATATTTTCCTCAGGGTCCCAAAATTCAGGATGGAATCACTTTGATCCGTTACACTTTGCTGACATTTGCAACTGTCTCTAGACCTGCTTCTGTTCCACAGGTGGCTGATGAACTGGCGCAAATTCTGTTTTACACCATCTAAATTAATGTTTCATTTGGGGGCAAATCCGGACTCTCTAGCTAAGAGAGTTTACCATTCCGAGGACTAAATCCTGGCATTTGAGTCTCTCGTGCGGGAGTTTCAAACAATGCAGAGTATCCATACATTTCTTATTTATTTGTTTTATTTATTTATTTACAGTTTCTTATATAGCGCAGCAGACAGTGATAGAACAAACTTGGTCATAGGTTTTGACATGGTAGAATATGCCCAGCTACATTCTCTCACCATACAGCTGGAGACTCTCTGCAAGTAGAACCGTTCCCCCTGGGGCCTGTGGTCCCAAACCATTCTCCTCTCCAGGGAAGTTCAATATCTCTCCATTGGGGGCTCCATGTCTCCATTGTTTGGCGGGGTCGTCTGTTTTTCGATTCAAGACTGGGTGTTTTTAACAACAGATGCTAGTCTCCGAAGCTGGGCGGGCAGTTTTGTTGAACCGTTGGTCCAGCGAGGAGTCCTCTCTCCCCATCAATGTTCTAGTGTCACAACTGTAGTGTATGATGGAATCAGTGGTGTAGCAGGAGTCATGGAGACAGACGACTTAGGGTTAAAGCTTGCAGGTTTTATATCATTCTTGCTCATTAAGATTACAAGCCAATAGAGAATAGGATAAACACAATGGTGGAGTTGTGATTTATTTCACATGCGATGTTGCTATGGGCAACCAATCAGATGCTATTTATTATCTTCTGATTGGTTACCCATAGCAACATCCAATGTGAAATACAACTCACATCTTAGTAAATTTTCCCCACTATCTTCTTTGACTTTGAATAATATACTAAGACTTCTTTGAAGAATAACGACAACAACAAACTTCTTAGACTTTGAAATAATATGGCAGTCTATGAAATAGCTGGACTTAGAACTTTAACCATCATTGCTTGGACTTAGAAGAAATAATGACAGTCTGTGAAATACTTGAACTTTGAAACAACAATGATATCTTGGACTTAGCTGAATCCTGATGGCTTGAAGAATGATGCAGGGGGGGGGGGGGAGCCAAAAAGGACAGAGGTAGCCCTGTGCTTTGTGGCTCATCCCCCTGCGTCCACTTGTGCAGATGGTACTAGCGTCAACAGGAGTAAAGATGTCATCAGCAGGTTTGCCAGAAGTAAACCTCAGGAAAGAAGCTGTGGCAGGCTGGGCAGAGTGACCAGCATAGGCATAGGGAAATCTGCATGTTCCAGGTAGTGCACAGATGAAGAGACACTTTGGACTGACAGCTCTCTGGATTGAAAGACTAGGGTATATACCCAGCACAAACCTCTCATAGGCTGAGAGTCAGGAAGCACAGGAAAGGAGTGCAGACTGGCCATTGGCACTTTTGCCCATATCCAAGATGGCAGCTCCGGTCTCCCACACAACTCCTGCAGGTTGCTGCACTGGACCTCTGCTGAGACCACCAACCTCCAGCATGATGTCAAACCCCCCCCCCCCCGACCAGTGCAAGGAGAGGCACCCACTGAGCAGGTGAGTAGGGCACCCACTGCCGGCGGTGACGAGTGAACGGGACACCTAGAGCTAAGAGCAATTCATATCACTCTGTGTAGGGTGAAAGCTCTGAAGTCCAGAAGTCGTGCAGCGATGAGGGAGGCGTTGTCCTTCCTAACCAGGCCAGTATTGGGAGACTTCCTCAGTTGGCAAGACATTCTGGCGGGGGGAATGGGCGCTGCACCCATAAGTTTTCAGACAATCGTCCAATGCTGGGGCCTTCCACAGATAGACCTGATGTCCTCCTGGCTCAATTGACAACAGCCTTGCTATGGGTCCCGCGCCAGAGACCCAGACAACTTTTTAGTGGACGCTCTATCCACTAGTAGCCTTGCTACCTCATCTACTCAGACAACTCAAGCAGGAGTTGGCTCCCAACAGACCGAAGAGGGTTTGGTACGCGGACCTTCTTCCCATGTCCATAGCTCCCCCTTCCCCTCGGCCTCTTCCGCTATGGCCGGATTTGCTCTATCTGCAGGGCCGGCGCAACCACTAGGCAGCTTTAGGCTTTTGCCTAGGGCGCCGGCCACTAGAGGGCGGACGTTAGGATCAGGTGTGTCCCCCCCCCTGGATGGGATTAAGGTAAGCAGCAGCAACTCTCATCTCCCCCCCACCCCCCGTAGAGTGACTAGCGGCCCTTGCCGCATCACTCGCCACAATTTACTATTTTCATCCTGCCGTTGCTGCTTCCGAGTGCCCGGCAGCTCCTATGCAAAGCACTGCTCACTGCAAATGGGAGCACCAGGCATGATGCAGCGGCCACTTAATAGCAGCAGCAGCCAGTGGCATAACTAAGAGACCGAGATCCGGAAGAAACAGCGCTGGAAGTGGGACAGGGTATACAGATCTTCCCGCCCTCTCCCCACTTCAACAATGGCAGCACCACTATGACCTGGCCGCGTGACATCCCCCCGTTGTTGCAGTGACGGCTGTGCGGCTGAAAAAGACCTCAGTGGAGGTTGAAAGCGCTTGGAGCTGGGACTTCTTATGTGGATAGCATGTCTGGACTGGATGGACTCTGTGCCTGCTGCGGTGTCTGTTTGAGGGTGAAACCCGGGATCATCCTCATTCTTTTTGCGATCTATGAGGACTGGATTGTTCATCCATATTCTCCACCACATCGGGTAACAGGCCATTCTAACACTCACCTATTTTTTAACTGTGTCACTTTTGTCATTGTGTATTGTCTTATTAAATGGTATCACACTATTTTGCCATTTTCTGAATCTCTTTTTGGGGCGAGTTTACATCACTCACAGACCTACTAAGAAAAAGAGGGACTCCATTCTGGTGACACAGAAATTATCTATAACAGATGCGGAGAAGAGGAACGTTTTCACGCTAAGAGGGATGTATGGTATTTATTTATATACCTTGGTTATCGTTTAATTGGGAGAAGAGGATCGTACCTCAATTAAAAGGGAGGTACCATCCTAGCAAGCGCCAGTGGAGGGAACATTGTACCTCTTTTTTTCGCTGTCATTCCTTTTAGTACGTCCCACTGCACACTGCCATATGAACTACAGATCTAAAATATAGTACATATTGTGTACTGTATGTATATAACTTATGATGCTGATGCGCAAGATAGTGGGGTCAGTGTTGCAAGAAAAAACGTATAGTGCAGGCAGATCCATTTTGACTAGAAAGTACAATCTAGTGCATATTGGTAAGGGTGTACAGTCGTGACCGATTAAAGCCTGCAATACCAATATACAGCATCAGAAATACCCACTCAAAATCGTCCATAGCCAAAATCGCACTACCTTAGTAAATATCGGTGGTTTTGGGACCCAAGGGGTGCAAACGAAATCACATAATCAAAATTGCCCTTAAACAAAATCACATTGTGTGTTTGCACCAATAGAAAATGTGTATATTACTTTAGCTTTGTCGCGTATATGTTTTTAAAGCAGTGACTTCAAAGTCAGATTTAGAACTAAACCATTATTACTATTATTGGGGACAAGTATAGTATAATCAAATGTGAGTAATAATTATTATACACAATTATAATTATAATTAATAGATTAGGAAGCAATTAATTAGGAACAATATAATCTTCCTGGCCTATCACAAAAAAAAGTTTTGTTCTATAGGTTTTACACTTCTGGATTAGAGTAGTCAAGATCAGGAGAGAAGTCAAATAAACACACAAATTTAAGGGTTTAAAAAAAAAATATGGTAAATCCTATTCAAAATGTTAGTGCATAACCTAAAAATGCATGGAATACAGCTTATTTTCAATTGGTTTTGAATATATCATCCAGATGGAGGCCTGTATTTGCAGTACATACAGTACAGTACTTGTAGTCAATTTCTGAAAGAACTGTAAGCGTCAGTACTTGTGAGGAGAACAGTGTTTGCAGGAACATTTTGAAGGTTATCCTCACAACATGACATTCAGTTCTCCCTGTTGCAGTCATTAAGTTCCTGACAAACCATCATTTTGTGCAGATGGAATAGAATGGTATGTTGTGAGAATATCCCACCAAATGTTCCTGCAATCCCTGGTCTGAAAGTGACAAAGCTCATTTTCAGGAATAAACTACAAATGTGTACAGGAAATAAAGGCCACTTTCTAGACAATATTATATTCAAAACCAATTGACAATAAACTGTATACCAGACACCTTAAGGCCCCATGCACACACTAGAGGTATGTCCAACATTGGCCCTCCAGATGTTTTGAAACTACACATCCCAGCATGCTTTGCAATAGTTTTAGCATTCTCTAATAGCAAAACTGCTGGGATGTGGAGTTTCACAACATCTGGAGGGCCAACGTTGGACATGCCTGCACTAGAGCATTATTTTCATCTAGTGTGCCTCGAGCTGTTCTCAAGTATTCCCCCAGAGCTAGAGATGCCCACATCCATATACAGCAACCACCAGTTCAACTGTTAGTCAGTGATCTGTTTTCATATGGGGTTTGTTTTTATTCCTGTGAGGGACAATGTATTATATTTGTTTTACCTGTGGGGACTAGTGTGATTGTTTCTTTCATATGAGGGCCATGTTTTTTTTTTGTTTTATTTCCTGTGGGGTCTGATAGTGTGCCTTGGCAATTTTAAAATCTTGTTTGGTGTGCCACAAGTTAAAAAAGTTAAAAATCGCTGCATTATTGTGGCTATAGTGAAAGATATCACTCAGAAAGGCTTTCTGAGCGACATTATACACTATATTGTCTAGTGTGTACACTCAACAATGAAATCAGTTAGTGTGTACGCACAATAACGGCCGCCCCACACCAGTGGTCGATATAGTTAACTATATTGACATAGGACGGGTCAGCTAGTGTGTATTGGGCTTCAGATTTAAGTACTAAAACTGGGAATAGCATTTACCATGCCTATAAAATATGGGAGTGTTTAATTTGTGCTCACTCTGTGTACAGTGCTAGTCTGAGACATGAAGGCCCACAAGGGGAATGCAGGGGTTCAACTTTATGTTTTTTTTTTTAATTTATTTAGTTTATGTACATTTAAAGAATAAATAGTTTCTACGTAACCCTGTAAAGTGCAGATATTTAAATCATAGAAAGGAACAGTTTGCATAATTGGTTGACAGAATGCAAGAATTGAAAACTTTAAATTCTGAATGTAATTTGGGGGGGGGGGCATGATGTATCCACCATAACTTCACACGCCTGACGTCAATTCCTGAAGGTCTCTGCAAGTTTCGGAAATGAATCAGAGTGCAAAGGAGTACAGTTACAGTATCACGAATTTCATGGGATGAATTTAAAAATGCATGGGTCCACCAAGTTAATCAGGGGAAAAAGACAAATGAGTGATGAATAGAACATAGGATATACATATATGAAAGAAGGAAAGGAAAGATTCGGCATATATTTCACAGAACTGATTTAATGTACGTAGTGGCAGGATATGTCAACACGGGTGAGTAGATACATAAGCTATATATACATAAGCTTATCATACACAGAATAAAGATTAGATCTACAATAATAGGACGATGATTATGAAAATTAAGTATTGATTGTGAATTGGGCACTATGTTTTTTTTTTTTTTCTTGGCTGGCTTATGTTGTATAATATTATGAAAAATGTAGGGAAATATCGAAAGGAGGTACAGAAGCAATAAAAAAAAAAGAGGGAAACAACATAAAACACAAGATAAACTCCAATAGGGAAAATATTAACATTACAGTATGTGCTATATTGTAATAAGATTAATTGGTACTCTGACGAGAGTGTTAGCACAAGATATATAATTGATAGCAGGAGAAAGGGGATTGGAGGAGGGGGTTTCTTTTTTTCTGTTATTTTTTTTAATTATTATTTTTTATTTGGGGAGGAGGGGGCGGGGAAGGGACTGAAGAAAAGGGAGGCAGAGTAGAAGAGTGAAGGAGGGGGAAAGGAAGATGGGAGGAGGGAAGAGTAGGGAAAAGAAAGGAAAAGTAAAAACACACTCTGGAAGAGAAGAGCATGAACATAGAAACATAGAATTTGACGGCAGATAAGAACCACTTGGCCCATCTAGTCTGCCCCTTTTTTTAAACATGTTACCTCAAACCATATTTGATCCTTATTTTTTTGAAAGGATATCAATATGCTTATCCCAAGCATGTTTAAATTGTACTACTGTATTTGCGTCTACCACCTCTGTTGGGAGGCTATTCCACTTATCTACTACTCTTTCTGTGAAAAAATTCTTCCTCGCATTTCCCCTGAATCTTCCTCCCTCTAGTTTCAGTGCATGTCCTCGTGTTCTGTTGCTCCTCTTCCTTTGAAGAATGTCTCCCACCTGTACCTTGTTAAAGCCCTTGATATATTTGAAAGTTTCTATCATGTCCCCCCTTTCCCTTCTCTGCTCTAAAGTATACATATTAAGATCTTTTAGTCTTTCCTGGTACGTTTTGTGATGTAGGGCATGCACCATTTTAGTTGCTCTTCTTTGTACAGTCTCTAATGTATTTATATCCTTCTGGAGATATGGCCTCCAGAACTGAACACAATACTCTAGGTGAGGTCGTACCAATGACCTATACAGTGGCATTATTACTTCTTTCTTTCTACTGCTGATACCTCTCCCTATGCAACCACGCATCTGACTTGCCTTCTTCATTGCTTTGTTACATTGCCTACCTGCTTTTAAGTCCCCTGAAATAGTGACACCTAGATCCCTCTCTTCCTCAGTAGTTTCCATTATAGTGCCATTTATACTATATTGAGTCTTTGGATTTCTGAGACCCAAGTGCATGATTTTGCATTTTTTGGCATTAAACTGTAGTTGCCATTCTCTTGACCATTTCTCTAATCTGCCTAGATCCTCAATCATTTGTTTTACCCCTCCTGGTGTGTCTACCCTGTTGCATACCTTTGTGTCATCTGCAAAAAGGCACATTTTACCCTCAATTCCATTTGCAATATCACCAATAAAGATATTAAAAACCACCGGTCCAAGTACAGATCCCTGGGGTACTCCACTTGTAACCTTTCCCTCCTTTGACTGTACTCCGTTTACTACAACTCTCTGTTTTCTGTCCTGCAACCATGCTCTTATCCATTCAACTATCTTTGAATCCAATCCCAAGCTTTCAAGTTTATTTAACAGTCTGCAATGTGGGACAGTGTCAAAAGCTTTACTAAAGTCTAGATAAGCTACATCTACAGCCCCACCTTGATCTATTACTTTAGTCACCCAGTCAAAAAAGTCAATAAGATTTGTTTGACATGATCTTCCCCCAGTAAACCCATGCTGTTTTGGATCCTGTAAATTGCTGGTTTTGAGATATTCTACAACTCTTTGTTTTAAGAGTGTTTCCATCAATTTCCCTACTACTGATGTAAGGCTCACTGGTCGATAGTTGCTTACCTCTTCCTTGCTTCCACTTTTGAGCAGTGGGACTACATTCGCTGTTTTCCAGTCCTCTGGGATTACTCCAGTAGCTAGTGACTGGTTAAATAATTCTGTTATTGGTTTTACCAGCTCCCCTTTAAACTCTTTTAATATCCTTGGATGTATCCCATCTGGCCCCATTGATTTATCCACTTTCAGTTTTGAGAGTTCTGTGAGGACTTTCTCCTCTGTAAATGTACTTGTCTCTCCCTCAGTTTTCTGACTATACTTGCAACTTAACTGTGGCCCCTTCCCCTCTCTTTCAGCAGTGAATACTGAGCAGAAATAATTATTAATATTATCTGCTATTACATTGTCCCCCTCAAGAAAACTTCCACTCTCTGTCTTCAGTCTAATTATTCCACTTTTTGTTTTTCTCCTTTCACTTATATACCTAAAAAAAGTTTTCCCCCCTTTACCCACTGACTGGGCCATTTTCTCTTCAGCCTGTGCTTTTGCACATCTGATTACCTTCTTAGCCTCCTTCTGTCTAACAAGATACACCTCTTTGTCCTCATTCTTCTGCGTCTGCTTAATATAGAGTAATGAACGTAGGCGTATGGTTGGCAAGCCACTACCCCCTGTAAACAAAGGAGTCTCGATGGATAGAGACCAAGGCTCTATGTCACAAACCGCAGATCTTACCATCGGAAACATCGCTCATTACCATCTCGATGGTCGGTACTGCGTGAGAGGCCTGTCATCCGCATGGTCTCTGATGTGTGGCGCGATGTCCCCTGTGTCCCCACGGCTCGTTGCCATGGTTCCCTGCCAAGCGCACGCCGTTCCCGGTTCCTGGGTGCCGCCATGACACTCTCAGGTCAGCTGATTCCCCAGACCAATCCCTGCTGCGCATCCACGTCACCTCTGACCCACACACCTGTACCTGGATCAAGATGTGTGCTCCTTTTCCCAGCATTGATTGGTGCTGCAGCTGGCAGCCAATCACAGACAAGCAAGGGGGATAAAGCCGGCCTGCGGCCTTCCTTCCTTGTCTTGAACAATTGCTTACCTGCTCTCAGTATTCTCCTGTGACAGAGAAGTTCCCAAGACTCCGAGATCTCCAGGCTCCCCTGTGATTCTCTCCAGCGTTACCTGCACCCGCTATACCTTCCTGGGTTATCCATCTCCAGAAGACTCCTGCCTTTCCACCTCTGCATTCGAGTACAGGTGCCTCGCCATTACCACCATTGGCTTCCAAGCCTTTCAGCGACATTCTCCATCTTGTCCTGAACTAGCGACTGGCTCCGTCGACATTCAGCTGCTGTGCTCTATAGAGACTTTGCCACCTACGTCCTATTGCTCCAGCATATACCTGAGCCATCTACCAGCCATCGGCACCATTGTCGGCACCACAGTCTACCTCAGTTGTCGACATCCTGGGCAATCCTCCGCAGTTTCCAGATTGCCTTTCCTTCTTCATTATTACCTCCAGTATCATCTCCCTTGCCTGCGTCCAGAGGACCAGGGCAGGGGGCCGCGACCTGCCTGTCAGACGCAGCTAAGTCCAAAGTTCCTTGCGGGGCTCCCTGGTGAATACCGCTGGCAGGTTAGACTCCGCGCCCCTGTTCCTGGTCTCCGTCAACTCTCTGGTTCGCTGTGCCCTGATCTCCCCGTGTATGTCCTACATCAAACCTTCTGCCTTTGGCTCTCCAGCGCCCTCCACTGATCCACCACGGTCACAGCCGGGAACACAGAACCCGCCTGCGCTGACAGTTTGTTCAAGACCGATGGACTCGGCTCAAGACCCCAGTGTGGGACCAGCGGTCATTCAAAATGTTACCGCCCGAATAGAGACTCAAGAAGCCACGCAGCAGCGAGTGATAAAATTCCTTCAAGAAGTATCCAATCGCTTGGACACATTGCAGCAGTCATTGCCGACTCCTGTGTCAACTACCCAGGGGAATCTATCTCCACCCGCTGCTTTACCTTCCCGTCTCCAGCTACCTGTTCCCAGCAAATATGACGGCGATCCAAAACTCTGCCGGGGGTTTATCAACCAGTGTCAGATCCAGTTTGAACTTCTTCCACACAATTTCCCTACCGCCAGAATTAACATAGCCTACATGGTTTCTTTGCTAACTGGCTCCGCCCTCAATTGGGTATCACCGTTATGGGAGAGATCTGATCCCCTGTTGTCAGACTATGGCAAATTCCTACAGACTTTCCGCCGTATATTTGATGTACCTGGACGCTCTACTTCAGCATCCACAGATTTACTACGGGTCAAACAAGGGTCCCGATCCATGGGACAATATGTGATCCAGTTCCAGACTTTGGCCTCTGAGTTACAATGGAATAACGAAGCCCTGACAGCCGCGTTCTGGCTAGGGGTATCAGACCGCATTAAAGACGAACTGGCCACCCGCGATCTTCCTGATTCCTTGGAAGACTTAATCTCTCTGTGTGTAAAGATTGATCTCCGCCTCAGAGAAAGAGGTCTAGAGAAACAAAAGAAGTTAATTCCCAAGTTTACTCCTCGAGTACGCTCAGAGTCCCCTGCGAGTGAAGAACCAATGCAAATAGGTAGATCACGCCTGACTCCTGAGGAGCGTTCCCGTCGACAGCGCAACAAACTCTGCATTTACTGTGCTGCTCCCAGTCACTTCATCAATGATTGTCCCGAGCGGTCGGGAAACTCCAGGGCCTAACCTGTAACGGAGGAGTTAGGTTAGGTCATGTCTCAAAGTCTCCTCCCAGTACTGACTTTACCCTTCCAGTGTCCTTAGAGACCCCTGCTGGACTCAGATCAAGCTCCGCTTTGGTCGACTCCGGGTCGGCAGGAAATTTCATTTCTCAGCATCTTGTTACCAAGTTACAAATTCCCGTGACGCCTCTACATCCTCATCTCATTGTCACAGCAGTGGATGGCAGTAAAATTCCGGGCAGTGAGGTACGTGCCAGTACCGAACCGGTTCTGCTGAAAGTGGGCACATTACATCAAGAGCACATTAAATTTTTTGTCATTCCTAAGGTGTCTTATGATATTGTATTGGGCCTTCCCTGGCTCAGGCTCCACAACCCCACCATCAACTGGTCGCTTTTACAATTAGAGCAATGGAGTCATCATTGTCATCAGCATTGCATTAACCCTGTGATACCTGTGCGCTCTGCCGTGGCCACCTCTGTGCCTGGTCTCCCCGAAGTTTACAGAGACTTTGCTGATGTGTTCTGTGAACAATCAGCCGACACACTGCCGCCCCACCGTCAGTGGGATTGTCCAATTGACCTCCTCCCTGGAAAGACTCCTCCCAAGGGACGTACATACCCCCTATCGGTTCCTGAGACTCAAGCCATGTCTACATACATTCGTGAGAACTTACAGAAAGGCTTCATCAGGCCCTCAAAGTCCCCAGCGGGCGCAGGATTCTTTTTTGTAAAAAAAAAAGATGGTGGTCTGCGACCTTGTATTGATTACAGAGGCTTAAATAACATCACAGTCAAAAACAGCTATCCGCTCCCCTTGATCACAGAATTATTCGATCGAGTGGAAGGTGCCACCGTCTTCACCAAGCTGGACCTCCGTGGGGCATACAACTTGATACGTATCCGCAAGGGTGATGAGTGGAATACTGCATTCAATACGAGGGATGGTCACTACGAGTATTTAGTGATGCCCTTCGGCCTCTGCAATGCCCCAGCTGTCTTTCAACAATTCGTTAATGAGGTCTTCCGGGACATGCTGTACGTCTGTCTTGTGGTCTATTTGGATGACATTCTAATATTCTCCAGAGACTTACATTCACACCGCTCCCAAGTCAAAGAGGTCCTCCTCCGTCTCAGAAAAAATCGACTTTACGGCAAGATCTCCAAATGCACATTTGAGGTACCCTCAGTCCCATTTCTAGGATACCTAATTTCCGGGTCACAATTGAGCATGGACCCCGAGAAATTGGAAGCCATCACTGGGTGGTCTCAACCCACTACATTGAAAGCCGTACAACGCTTTATTGGCTTCGCCAACTATTACCGAAAATTCATCCGGGGTTTCTCCACTCTGATTGCTCCTATTACAGCTCTCAACCGCAAGGGTAGCAACCCGTCTGTCTGGTCCCCAGAGGCCTTGTCGGCATTCCAGTTGCTGAAACAGTCATTCATCTCTGCACCCATCCTGTCCCAGCCTGATATGGAACGACCTTTTTCCCTAGAAGTCGATGCCTCCAACATAGGGGTAGGTGCAGTACTGTCTCAGACATCCGAGGATGGGAAACAGCATCCCTGTGGTTTTTTCTCACGCAAATTCTTACCAGCAGAGAGAAATTATTCCATAGGCGACCAGGAGTTACTGGCTATTAAATTAGCACTCGAAGAATGGAGGTATCTCCTGGAAGGCGCCAAGTTTCCAGTCATCATATACACTGATCATAAAAATCTCCTGTACTTGCAGTCGGCTCAGTGTATGAATCCTCGTCAGGCCCGGTGGTCTTTATTCTTTTCCAGATTTTCTTTCAAGATCTTGTACCGTCCTGGTTCTCAAAATGTAAAGGCCGATGCCTTATCTCGCTCCATGGAAGAGGATCCTCTAGTACCCGAGAATCATCCCATCATTGACCCCATCGCATTTGCTCCCACGCAACTTTCTCCGGTACCTCCTCCTGGCAAAACTCTTGTACCCCCTGAGCTCCGCCAAAGACTGCTGTCCTGGGCTCACAAGTCCTTATTCTCCGGACACCCTGGCGTTCAGGGCACTTTTGAAATCCTCCAACGTTCTTACTGGTGGCCCCAGATGAGAAAAGACGTCAAAGACTTTGTGGCATCGTGTACTGTCTGTACCCAGCATAAAACCCCTCGTCAAATTCCTGCTGGAAAACTTTGCCCCTTATCTATTCCAACGCGTCCATGGACGCACATTTCAATGGACTTCATCACAGAGTTACCCAAGTCCCAAGAATACAACACCGTCTGGGTGGTAGTTGACCGTTTTTCGAAGATGGCCCGATTCATACCTCTCTCCGGGTTACCCTCCGCTCCTACTTTGGCGCAGTTATTCGTGCAGCACATCTTCAAAAGCCATGGCCTGCCTACAGAAATCGTCTCTGACCGAGGAGTGCAATTTGTGGCACGCTTTTGGAGAGCCCTGTCTTCAGCCCTTCAAATTAAATTGAAGTTTTCATCTGCTTATCATCCGCAGTCCAATGGCCAGACAGAAAGAGTCAATCAGGACCTCGAGACATTCCTACGGCTGTACATCTCATCTTCCCAGGATGATTGGTCCAAGCTACTCCATTGGGCTGAGTTTGCCCATAATTACAGGTACCATTCATCCACAGGTCACTCCCCCTTCTTCATTGTTTATGGCCAACATCCCAGGCCACCCACCTTCGAGGCATTAGCAACCATCGAAGTGCCAGCAGCTACCGCAGCCCTAAGACACTTTTCACAAATCTGGAAAAAAGTGCACTTCAATCTAAAAAAAGCTTCTGTTCGTTACAAGTTCTTTGCGGATCGTAAGAGACGTGCAGTACCAGAATTCCGTCCTGGTGACAAAGTATGGCTGTCTACCCGAAACATACGACTGAGGGTTCCCTCAATGAAATTTGCGCCTCGATTCATAGGTCCATATATTGTCGAACAGAAGATCAACCCGGTAGCATACAAAATAAAATTACCCAAGTCTTTACGCATTCCCAACTCCTTTCATGTCTCCTTGCTACGACCTCTAATTCTTAATCGCTTCCAGTCTTCATCCCCGGTATCACCTCAAGTCAGAACTGAGCGAGGAGTGGAGTTTGAGATAAAAAAGATTGTGGATTCTCGCCATCGTTATGGACGCCTTCAGTATCTCATTGACTGGAAGGGATATGGTCCTGAGGAGAGAAGTTGGACCAATGCTGAAGACGTTCATGCTCCTCGTCTAAGGGAAAAGTTCCATCAGGAACATCCTTCCAAGCCCAAAGGGTGTTCGGTGCCCACCCTAAAAGGAGGGGGTACTGTCACAAACCGCAGATCTTACCATCGGAAACATCGCTCATTACCATCTCGATGGTCGGTACTGCGTGAGAGGCCTGTCATCCGCATGGTCTCTGATGTGTGGCGCGATGTCCCCTGTGTCCCCACGGCTCGTTGCCATGGTTCCCTGCCAAGCGCACGCCGTTCCCGGGCAGCATGGGTGCCGCCATGACACTCTCAGGTCAGCTGATTCCCCAGACCAATCCCTGCTGCGCATCCACGTCACCTCTGACCCACACACCTGTACCTGGATCAAGATGTGTGCTCCTTTTCCCAGCATTGATTGGTGCTGCAGCTGGCAGCCAATCACAGACAAGCAAGGGGGATAAAGCCGGCCTGCGGCCTTCCTTCCTTGTCTTGAACAATTGCTTACCTGCTCTCAGTATTCTCCTGTGACAGAGAAGTTCCCAAGACTCCGAGATCTCCAGGCTCCCCTGTGATTCTCTCCAGCGTTACCTGCACCCGCTATACCTTCCTGGGTTATCCATCTCCAGAAGACTCCTGCCTTTCCACCTCTGCAGTCGAGTACAGGTGCCTCGCCATTACCACCATTGGCTTCCAAGCCTTTCAGCGACATTCTCCATCTTGTCCTGAACTAGCGACTGGCTCTGTCGACACCAGCGTCGACATTCAGCTGCTGTGCTCTATAGAGACTTTGCCACCTACGTCCTATTGCTCCAGCATATACCTGAGCCATCTACCAGCCGTCGGCACCATTGTCGGCACCACAGTCTACCTCAGTTGTCGACATCCTGGGCAATCCTCCGCAGTTTCCAGATTGCCTTTCCTTCTTCATTATTACCTCCAGTATCATCTCCCTTGCCTGCGTCCAGAGGACCAGGGCAGGGGGCCGCGACCTGCCTGTCAGACGCAGCTAAGTCCAAAGTTCCTTGCGGGGCTCCCTGGTGAATACCGCTGGCAGGTTAGACTCCGCGCCCCTGTTCCTGGTCTCCGTCAACTCTCTGGTTCGCTGTGCCCTGATCTCCCCGTGTATGTCCTACATCAAACCTTCTGCCTTTGGCTCTCCAGCGCCCTCCACTGGTCCACCACGGTCACAGCCGGGAACACAGAACCCGCCTGCGCTGACACTCTAGAAATAACGAAAGAGCACAAAAAAATGGATGTGTGTAAGTGTAGATGTAAATGTAACAATCAGAACTTAGAATATGTGTTGAAATGTCAGATTCAGGGATCGGAAACAAAAAGAAGGTTGGAAAGGTTAGATAAGAAGGTTAAAGGAAAAGCAGGAAAAAGCAAAAATAAGAAAAATAACTATGATTAAAATACTGACGGTTAATGCAAAGGGCTTGAATTCGCCCCAAAAAAGGAAAAGAGTCCTCCAATATTTACATACACATGAAATCGAGGTGGCGGCCATACAGGAGACCCACTTCTCTAGGATCGCAGCTCCCAAATTGGGGGACCACAATTATACAAAGGCCTATTTTGCTAGGGATGTATGTAAGAAAAGAGGGGTGGCAATCCTCTTTAAAAAGACCATCAATTTTGAATTGGAAACTCAAATAGTTGATAAACAAGGCAGGTACATAATACTTAATGGGGTATTAGAAGATCAAGAAGTAACCCTTATAGCAATATATGCACCCAACTCGGCCCAGGACGTTTTTTTAAAAAATGTATTAAAAAAATTAAAACAAGTAGCAAAAACAATAATTATGTTAGGAGACCTAAACGCTACACTAGACCCACATATGGATAAATCGACAATAAAAAACATTTTCACAAAAAATGAGTAACAACATTTTTGAAGCAGGACTGTACGATGTCTGGAGGGTGAAAAACCCGAATACAAGGGATTATACCTTTTTTTCTAACCCACATAAGACATATTCAAGAATTGATTTGGTATTAACAGATAAAAACACACTACAACAGGTTAAAAGAGCAGAGATTTTGCCAAAAACTTGGTCTGACCATGCCCCAGTTATGATAATATGGGATAATAAAAGTAGAGTACCAAAACATAGAATGTGGACGATACCAAAATATCTGATAAAAAGAGCTGATATAAAACAACAAGTAGAAGACACTATAGAACAATTTTGTATCACTAATACACCAGGGGAAACAAATCAGGTGAACTTTTGGTGCACCTTGAAGGCGGTACTAAGAGGTAAAATCATTCAAATAAACTCTAAAGAGAGGAAACAGGAACAGGATAAGCAAACTCACTTACAAGACCAACTAAAAAAATTAGAAGAAATACATAAAAATAACCCAAAAAATGATAAAATACTGGGGAAACTGAATAAAGTAAGGGCAGAAATAGAAAATAAAAATATAATATAAATAAAAAGAAATATGGAAAAATTTCAGCAAAAATTATATTGTGAGACCAATAAAGCAACTAAACTACTAGCAAATAAAATAAAAGGGAGACAGACAAGAAAGCAAATAAGAGAAATCTATAACAAAAATGGAGTGAAAATTACTAACCCATCAGAAATAAAAAACGTGTTTGCAGAATATTATAAAAGCCTATATAATCTCAAAACAGACAAGGAAACGATCCAACCAACAAAGGAAGAAATAAACAAGTTTTTATCGAAAATAAAATTACCAAAATTAGACACAGATCAGATAACAAAATTAAATAAAAATTTGACAGACCAAGAAATGCGAGAGGCAATCAAAACTTTAAAATTAAATAAAGCGGTAGGACCGGACAGATTTAGTAATGAATTCTATAAACTTTTCCAGAAACAAATAGGACCAATCTTAATGGCCACATTCGAAGAAGCAATAAAAAAAGAAAAATTCCCAGCAGAAATGCTAGAGGCGAGGTTAGTGACAATACTTAAAGAGGGTAAAGATCCAAAAAATGTACAAAATTACAGACCAATAGCTCGCTTAAATACGGACATAAAAATATATGCGAAAATTATAGCAAATCGATTAAAACAATTTTTACCAAGCCTTATCAACCCAGATCAAGCAGGATTCAAAGATAGACAGGGGACAGAAAACATAAGAAGGGCGATAGATGTGATGGAATTCCATATAAAAAAAGACAAACCCCTAATGGTAATGTCACTAGACGCACAAAAAGCCTTTGACAGGCTCCATTGGGGCTACATGGAAGAGGTATTAAAAAAGTTTGGGATGATAGGGAAAATTTTGAAAGCTGTAATGGCATTATATTCAGTCCCGGAAGCGCATGTGTTGTGCAATTCTTGTATATCCCCCAAATTCTCCATCACTAATGGGACACGACAAGGCTGCCCACTATCGCCAATCATATTTGTACTGGCAATAGAACCCTTTGCAGAAACAATACGAGGTACACAATCGATAGAGGCTCCTGAGATTAATAGAAAACAACATAAGACACTACTGTTCGCAGACGATGTGTTGATACTTCTTACTGAACCCCAGACTTCAATACCCAAGTTAATGCAAATAATAGATCAATACACAAAGGTCTCATATTATAAGTTAAATAAAAACAAGACAGAAATATTACCAATAAATATAGAAATAGGAGTAGTGGAGAACCTTAAAAAGACATATAGCTTCCAGTGGAAAGATAAGTCCATAAAATATTTGGGAGTGAACTTGGTAGCTAATGAATCAGACTTAATAGAGTACAATTACATGCCTCTACTAAAACAACTGGAAAAAAAAACAGAGACTGGATTTATAAAGAAATAACATGGATGGGCAGAATAGCAACAATGAAAATGTTTCTATTACCCAAACTACTATATCTGTTTAGGGCAATACCAAGAGTGCTCCCAAAATATTGGTTAAATAGATTTAATACAATAATAAATAGATACATTTGGAAGGATAAAAAGGCAATAATTGCAAAAAAACACTTGATAAAACCAAAAACAAAAGGAGGAGTGGCGCTCCCCGATATACAAATATATCAACAGGCATGTATTCTGAACCAGATCCCAGAAAGTATAAGAAAAGGGGAAGAGAAACCTTGGGTAAAACTAGAAGAATTATTAATGGGAGAGTTTGGGATAAAAGACTAAAGCTAGGTACACATATATACAATCGTTGGGCCGTTCTTCCAATCTGGGGGCAAACGGCCGTTCGATTGTATAGGTGTGTACGCTGTCCCAATTGCTGCTGTGCGATCGATAAACGGCCAAAAACGCTCTTGGCCGTCCACGGTCGGTCGGTTGAAGGTTCTTTGCTGCTTAATATTTCATCCGACAGGACGGCTCCATATCGGAACAAAAGTGAAGTGTGTACGCACGTTCGATCGATATGCTTGACAGTTTGACAAAGCACGGTGGTATGCTGCATTATGAGAGACCCTGTAACCCTTTGCCTGCTGTTTTAACTAATGTGTGTTTAATGCCTCACTGCCAAACACTTTAGAGGCATCACTTTAAGACATTAATCAATGTTGAAGTTTTAATAGAGTGTGCTGGAAGCTCTTTGCAGGGCACCATAACACACTATTAAAACTTCAACATTGATTAATGTCTTAAAGTGATGCCTCTAAAGTGTTAGGCAGTGAGGCATTAAACACACATTAGTTAAAACAGCAGGCAAAGGGTTACAGGGTCTCTCATATACTTCTTCTTGCGATTGTTTGGACGGGAGTACATCGGACGTCGCAAGTAAAATTGTACATATGTGTACGCGCAGAACGGTCGTATGTTTTGGACGGCCGAACGTGTATTCGGTCGATCGAACGGTCGCAAGAAAAATGAAATTGTACATATGTGTACCCAGCTTTAGGCCCTTATTCTGGTCAGTGCGGATATATCCGCGTGCGTTCGGCCCGCCGATGTTTTGTGTCTGCGCATGTGCAGAGGCGTCTCTGCGCATGTGCGAGCGGGGCGTACGGCCAAATCCCGCATGATATGTGAACACTCTGAACAGGGGGTGGAGAGGGGCGTGAAGGGCTATTTGGGCTCATTACCATATGCATACGCCCCGCGTTTCATGGGCGTTCCCATGCAAACGCTGGGCGTACCTATGGTAATGCGGTCGTGACGCACGTGTAGGGGGTGGACATATGACATCGCCGGATGTCAGCTGCCCGCCCAGATCCCTGCTTTTGCACGGAAAAATGTCCGTGTGGTCTGAGGTTGCGGGAGCTGGTGGAGCACTCGGTCCTGCATTCGATGGTCTGCGACCATCGAATGATGGGGGAGGTTCCCTTAGATGGAGGAGGCCAGCTTCTTACCACATACGGACTGAGTTGGCGATCCGTATGGAAGGCGGGGTTTCGCACGCAAGGTCCTGGCCGCATAATCGAATCCGGCCGCACCGATCAGAATAAGGCCCTTAATTTTATACCACCAAATATGAGAAAAATAAGCAATGATACCCCAAAAGCAATTAAAGACACACTCAAAGTCTGGGACCTGTTTCTGAATACACATGAAGAAATTAGAACGCCTCTAAAATATATGGAAATACAAACAATAATGAAACATATCCCAGACCTTAGGGTCGAGACCTGGATTTTCAGAGGTATAAAAACTCTGTAAAATATAATGGACAAAGAGGGAGTAATTCCATTTGCACAACTCCAACAAAAATATGGAGTAATGTCAATAGATTTTTATAAATATCTACAAATAAGAAGCTGGGTAAACAAACAACAAATAAAAGAAGGAGAGTTAAAACAATTGACAAATAGCGTAATTAATAGAATAAGGGGAGGATATCAACCAGCAGGGATTACCTTCTAGTATAAAACTTTGATAAATAATAAAATAGAAGGAAAAATGAAGGGACAGCTTAGATGGGAGAAAGACCTAGATCTCGAAATTAATGAAGAACAATAGGAGAAGACCTTCTCGACAATACACAAGATGACTAAATCCATCACACATATAGAAAGATATATGAAGCTACTGCATAGAATGTACTACACCCCAGAAAAAATAAATAAGATACATCCTCAGCAAATAAATGTGTGTTGGAGATGCGGGGAGGGGAGCGCAGATTTAATACATATTTTTTGGACATGTAATAAAGTACAAGAGGTCTGGAGAGAAGTAGGAGCTTTACTAATAAAAGTACTAGGAGAAGAAGTGGAATTGACCCCCCAGAAGGCACTACTTCACGTTGATACACAAGATAGAAAGCAGACAAATGCATATTTTTTAAATCAAGCGTTTATAGCTGCAAAAACGGCAATAGACTGGGCTTGGATACAAATTGGAGACAAGAAAAAAATCCACCCATTATATTGATAGTAAATAAAATAAATTATGCTTATAGAATGGAGACAAACGATTCGATAGGAAACATGAAAACACTTAAAAAGTGGGAAGTCTGGAAACAATATATAGAACGTGAGGGAGATGCCTTCTGGGAGGCCATAAAAGATGTATAAATGTTAAATAACAGATGGGAGTATTAAGGTAAATCTATAGGAACCTTCTTAGAAAACTAGGTAAAACGAAAACTTGAAACCAAAAAACCTTAAAAGCTAGGGGATAGAGTCCGAAACCTAGAAATCTATTTATATAAGATCTGATTGATTGTATGTATTTGTGATTGTCTTTATATGTAGTATGTGTTTTATATGTACTGTATGTTTTTTAAATGTGGACATGTATAATATACGTTCATGTCTGATGTTTGTATCTGAAATTGGATAAATAAATTATAAAAAAAAAAAAGAAAGGAACAGTTTGCATAATTGGTTGACAGAAAGCAAGAATTTAAAACTTTAAATTCTGAATGTAATTTGGGGGGGGGGCATGATGTATCCACCATAACTTCACACGCCTGACGTCAATTCCTGAAGGTCTCTGCAAGTTTCGGAAATGAATCAGAGTGCAAAGGAGGATCTGCAGTATGCTGAGGCTAAGCTAGTTAGTATGAAGTTAGAAGTTAGATACAGGGAAATCGTTGGGGGTATTCAATTAGCCCTGATAATTTTTTTTACTAAAAAAAAAATACTCATTGCTGCTATGTTCCGCATTAATAACAGGGACTAATAACAGTGGAGCCATAATAGTTGTGACGCTTACAAGTCTTTTGACCATGTCTCTTGGTTCTATATCCTAAGGACACTCCACATGCAACAATTTGGCCCTGAGTTTATTAATATTTTCCGAATGCTATACTCCCACCCCACAGCCTACTTAACATTAATGGTCTTAATTCCCCATATTTTCCATTATTCAGGGGCACACGCCAAGGCTGCCTTTCACTCCTTTTTAATCTTGCCCTAGATCAGTGGTTCCCAAACTGTGTGCCTAGGCTCCCTGGGGTGCCTCAAGACACTTGCAGGGGTACCTTGGGTTGGTGGACAGGATCAATTCATATTATCAATGGTCAATGTAACTAACTAGTGCTGGTTGCTGCCAATCATAATATATGTGGACAAACAAGAGCAAATCCTGTCCCTCACCACATAACTGTGACATATACACACAATGTACTTCATTTCATATATTTTTTCTAAATTTCTCAATAAGAAATATTTGGCCTAGGGGTGCCTTGAAAACATTTTGATGCTCTAGGGTGCAGTGATTCAAAAGAGTTTGGGAACCACTCCCCTAGATCCATCAATACATCTTTTTCTCAAAAACAATTTGTGGAAGGGCATAATGCTACTGTAGGTAAAAGCAGGGTGCAGGTTTCAGAATTTGCAGATTATCTACTATTATACTTTAGCAAACCTACAATTGCCCTTCTTTCATTATTAAATATTTTGTCCAACTTTCATGCTATTTCTGGATTTTTAGTAAATTAGATCAAAACAGAGGCATATGCTGAGGCCAGATTAGGGTGAGATACCTCATTTCCATTTTGTTGGGCCCCTGGCCTTTTGACCTAATTGGGATTGCGGATTCCGGCTGACCCCATACAATTTATACTTGGAAAATATGAGTTTGATGCAACATGATTTTGGCAAATGGACTGATCTCCCGCTTTCCTATATAGGAACAGGGCCAGATTAAGGGGGGGGGGGGGGGATTTTGCACCAAAGGTCAGAGGATGAGCGGCTTGTGCTGAGCTGTGCTTGGTGGAGCTCATCATATGCTTCACACGCCCATGGAGGACAGCAGCAGCGGCCTCATCATGGGAGGGTTTTAAACCAGAGGCGGAGGGTTTTAAACCAGAGGCAGCGCTGAGCATGTCAGGGCTCCTACAGAGTAAGGTACAGAGGGACAAATCCAGGCTTTTCATGTGGTATTTTTATATATATATATATATATATATATATATATATATATATATAAAATGGAAAAGAATGGCGAGCGCTAATGGTACCACCTCCTTATTACACTTAACACACCTTATAATGTTGAACGAAGAATGTGATATGCAGAACAACAGGAATCAATTAAAATCTTTTTTCATTTTATTAAAAATGCTTAAAAAATCTTTTATCATCAATGACTGTTTGTGCGGCTCAAGAATGGTGGTAGAAATCACAACACAGCATCCAAATCCATATATATATATATATATATATATATATATATATATATATATATATATATGTGCAGGGAAGAAATAAGACCTTGGCGACTAATTGTTGTAATAAATAGTATATAAAAATATCAAATATAAAAAAATGTATTATGACAATATAAGACAAATATATAAAAACGACCAGAAGGGGGCGGACTGCTACAAAATCAGACTTAAAATATTCGGGAGTCAGGGATATATAAAAGCATATATAAAACAAAAAGATATATATATAGAAAATTTTATATATAAAAAAAAAAAGGGGGAATGGGATATAAAAAGTACAAAATACAATGGATAAAAAATAGAAGTAATAGCAGCAAATTCAATAAAGAACGCTTATCTTTTTGAGAAGGTAGGAGGTCAGATACCCGACGCGTTTCGTCTATGTGACTTCTTCTTCTTGAAAATTTTTATATATAAAATTTTCTATATATATATCTTTTTGTTTTATATATGCTTTTATATATCCCTGACTCCCGAATATTTTAAGTCTGATTTTGTAGCAGTCCGCCCCCTTCTGGTCGTTTTTATATATTTGTCTTATATTGTCATAATAAAATTTTTTATATTTGATATTTTTATATACTATTTATTACAACAATTAGTCGCCAAGGTCTTATTTCTTCCCTGCACATTTCTTTATAAGTATTATACCGGTACTTTGTTACTTTGAGACGGGCTGACACCCTACATCAATAAGGGAATATTGTTGTTTTTTGAATATATCTATTAAAGCATAAAGTGGCGCCACTCATCCAAGGATAATATATATATATATATATATATATATATATATATATATATATATATATATATATATATATATATATATATATATATATATATATAGACTGCAGGCGGGCTGCAGGCTTAAATGCATTGATCAATTCATAAACCAAATCTCCACTATTTATTATCAGTTAATTTAGTGTGTGCAGAGCCCCTACAATGTCTGTTTAAACAATGTGGTCACAAGCCATAGGGCACCCCAAAACTAGGAAAGGTGAGTGCCGATGTTAAGTGTATATAATATATATATATATATATATATACATATATGCCCCCTGCAGTTACCTATTGACCAAGTTTATACTACCTTTACGCTGTGTTGTAACAGTGTAATATTTGCAGACGATGTCCTACTGTGCATCCTGGACCCCATCCATTCCCTTCCTGCTTTACATAAGGTTTTACAAGAGTATTCAGAGGTCTCTTACTATAGACTTAATACTAACAAGACGGAGGCTCTCCCACTGGGCCTTTCCATCGATGCAGTCACTGAGTTGAGAACAACATACAATTATTAATGGCAGTCTAGTTACTTAAAATATTTAGGGATACATTTAGCATCTGGAAAGTATGTTATTGACTGTAACTATAATCCCTTGTTGAAGGCGTTTCCGAATTTAATTGGGGATTGGATGCTACAAGACGTATCTTGGCTTGGGAGAATCGCTGCGGCCAAAATGGTGTTATTACCAAAATTAATGTATCTTTTTAGAGCTGTCCCAAGGCTCCCCCCCCCCCCCCCTATGGCTGCCTGTGTTCTAAATCAGATTAGAGACTGGACTGCCTCTGTTGCCCAAAAGCCCTGGGTGTCCTTGGAGAGTTCCTACTCACACCCCGTCCCTTTAGCTGACCTTCTATGGCTCCTTCCCTCTATTTAACGTGGTTATGCATCTAGGTGCAAAGCTATTCAATCCTCACTAGAGGTCTGGCACAAACTAGTGGACTCTACAGAAAAGGCAACCTTCCCAGCCCCCCCTCTATCACTCAAGGCCCTTAAGGCACTAATTCCTATCCCCCAACTGGACAAGTGGATCAATCTGGGCATATCCTCATTGGGAGATTTATACACAGACGGACAATTGTGATCCTTCTCCGATCTGCAGAATAGCTTCACCATTTCAAAGAGAGATTTCTTAATTTACCTACAACTCAGAAGTTGGCTTCAATCTCACTTACACACCCCAGTTAAATCTCCCTATTTCCCGTCTAGCCTCAAAAGTTTGGTATGTGCTCCCTCCCACAGAGGAGGAATTTCTAGGTGGTATTCTTACTTTCTCTCCTCCCAGGATAGCGCTAAATCCGCTATCCAGTTGAGTTGGGAGAGGGATTTGAATAAGTCATTCTCAGAGGAGGAATGGGATGTTATACTTGAGTCATGCTTTAAGATTTCTCGTTGTTTACACCATTCTGAGTTTTTTTTTAAACTTAGCAGGAGTACTGGGGCATTAGGTATATGCCATGTTGTGTAATTGGCATTATGTTGCCAATTGCGGCATGGGAATTACGGTTTGTGGTATAATGCGGCATGGGCATTATGGTTTGTGGTGAAAAGTGTAAAGGGCATTATGGTGTGTGGTAAGCAAGCAGTGATCAGGCAGCCCATAGCGGCTGTAAGGCCATCATCTCTCACCGCTGACCACTGTCTCCTATTAATCTACCGCTCAGAGCCGGCCCTAGCCTAAATGACGCCCTAAGCAAGATTTTGGCTGGTGCCCCCTAGCACCGCCACTAGTTCCACCTCTGAGCCTGCTCCCCTTTCCCAGCACCATCAACCTTCATCATAGCAGTCATCATTTTGGTGCTCCTACCCGCAATATTTTAAATAGAAACAGTGCACACATTCGGTACGCAGCCCAAACAGGGGTGTGTTCTTGCTGAGAAGGGGCATGGCCACACAATACTACCCCCAATTCAAATTATGACACACAGTAGTGCAACTTTATTCACATTATATCACGCGATGATGTCCCTTATTGACGTTACATCACATAGTAGTACCACTTTACCTTATGTACATTACTCCTCACATTATACCCTTAGTAAAAAATCCTGAGAAAATATTGTATTTTAAGCACCTCCATGGCCACACTGCAACCCAGCACAAAGCAGTGTGTGCTGGGCAGAGGAGAAGAGCTGCAGCTGCTGCTGTCACTTAAGGGGAGGGGGCCAGGGCCCCCCACTGGGCCCTTCCATCAGTATTTGGCCTGGGTAATTTGTACCCCATTACCCCTTTCTCTCAGCACCCCTGATAATACTACACAGTAATTCCTCTTACACATGACACACATTATTAATGTCCTTATAACCATAATGCCCCTTATAATGCAACCTTTATTAATGCCCTTCATACACATAATGACAAACATAATGCCCCTTACACATATGTTGCACATTATTAATGTCCTTATACACATGACACACATAATGCCCATTACACATATGTTGCACATTATTAATGCCCTTATACACATGACACACATAATGCCTGTTACACATATGTCGCACATTATTAATGTATTTATACATGACATATGCTGAACACTATTGAACAACCAACCCGACAGACAGCATTTGCACAGCCTCTAACACTGTGACCTCTACCTCTGCTTGGATACAGATGTTTCCTCATACATCTTGACTCATTAGGCCATGCAGCTCCTGGCCAGTTCTGCCTTTTTTGCTGAAAATTCGACTTATTTGCATTGTTATGACCAGCACACACAAGGAGCTTCCGAGGATTAAAATTATATGTGGCATGAATATATTCTGTGTGTGACTGTGTCTGTACCTGCATATGTTACAGTGATTTCCATGAATACACTATTTCATATGCAGATACAGCCTCACTCACACACAGAATATATACATCATTTTAATCAGCAGAAGCTGCTGGTGCCCCTAGGCATTCCAAATGCCCTAGGCAATTGCCTAGTTTGCCTATGCCTAAGGCCGGCTCTGCTACTGCTGCAAGCTTGTCAGGAGGTACACTGTAGGAGGCAGGTATATTAAACCTGTAATAAAACATTATATATTAAATGTCCTCTCTCCCGCACCTCGACCCTTACCATCTCCCCTCCACTGTATCCACTGTGCCAGCACAAAACAGTAGAAAAGGTGCATTCCTGAAATAGTAAATCCCTGCATGCAACTATTGATACATCTGTGCAATGTAATTAATTATTGCATTGTGGATTGGGACAATTTTATCACATCAGATCTGCATTCCTATTGTGATGTTAGTGTATTAGAATGCTTAATATTTGTAGACACTCCCTTACTAATATGTGTAAGCCTGAATCTGTCCCTAGGACCAGGGGAATGCTGGGAAGTGGGTGGTCCTGAGGCAGTGTGTCTGGAGTTGGATGGAATAAAACAGCACAGCAGTGAACTCATATGTCTCTGTGTCCTTATGACTGGATTTACAAACATATGAACAAAACACCTATAAAACACCTCAAAAAATAAAAATTGGCAGTTTCGGCTTAGTAAAAGCTTTTGCATCCAAGGAAAAACTGTCCCACACCCTCACAAGTCCCCCCCCCACCCCTCATTGCCACCCCCCCTCCCCAATTAGGACTGCTTCCAAAAATTGGTTTTCCTGCCCAATCCACCAACAACTTGTTTCCGCATCTTGTACAGAAATGCAGTAAGATATTGCATAGGGCATATTATACTCTTAAACGGTGCTATATCACTGGTGTGTCAGATAATGCAAACTGTTTTAAAGGCTCGCTACCAGATGCTGACATTATTTATTGTCTGTGGTCTTGTATTGTGGTAAAGACCTATTGGTTACAGTCGTGCAATCTTATTACCGGTACTGCACATCCCGTTCACTATCTCTGCCATGGGTGTTGTGGAATTATTACCACTCTGCGATGTCATACAGACCTCCGGTTGGTGATCAGCTGTTACTGGCACAAGTGGTAGTGGTCCTCTTTCAAGGAGGACCACTCGTCATCTGCAGTTTTAACATTCATGTGGATGACAGGTGGAGCTCATTATCCTCAGCAAATGGGATTTCAATTATGTGCCATCATTTTTGTAATATACTTACCCATCCATCCCATTACTCAGCTGACTTTTTTCAAACAATATTATTTTTCCTCAAAGAACCAATTTATCTGTCTACCAGAACACCAACGCATCTCCCACGTGTTTTGCATTATCTTGGCGGTAGTCCATCCACTTCCCTTTGAGCTTGCCACACAAGTCATCATTTTAGCTAAGTACATTGTGAATCTAGATGGATAATTAGGCTTTTTGATTTCTATGTCTAGGAAAGAACTTGAAAATGAAGTAATCAGTTATAATCATAATATGAATGTCAGCTAGCTGAATGCAAATTTGATTTTCCCAGAATATACTGTAGGTAAGTCTGCATATAGAATTCTGGCCCTGTAAGATGTATGTACCTACACACTTGCAGTACTATCTTCAATGTAGCTATTCCCACTCATAGGCGTGCGCAGCACATTTTATTAAGGGGTGCACTGTCAAAGCGGTGTGCCTAGCACCACCTATTGGGCATGTCTTACACCGCCATTGGGTCTGTCTAACACCACCAATCAGGCGTGCACTCACTACAATATACGTCTCAGCCACACCATAATCTCCTGCCTGTTTCAGTTTTAATCTTCTAGTTACTCTGTATAACAGTACATGCAAATAAAGTCAAAATCATATCTGGATGACACAGATATGTAATGATATGACAATGGTGTAATACAATTAATTATGCAAAACATAATTGATTGATGGGCACTTCTTTTAATGGAATACAGGTCTAAAAAGCAAAAGTCTTTGGTAAAAGGTATTGCTGTATTACTAGCAGCAATAAGTGTGGGGGCACAACATTAGGGGGTGCCTGTGCACCCTTAACACTCAATGTGCGCACACCTATGTAATCCCACTTCTTACTGTTCTCCCTAGAAAAAATACCATTTGTATATTGGGTCCGATTCTGGTTGGCACGATAAGCTGCGAACATTGCAGCCTCCTGGGCACCTGAGATGCCACTTGTTCTAACTGCCACCACCGATTCCCCACAGTAACATGCGAGGGGATGTGTAATGAAAACACATACCCTCGCATGCCTCCACTTCAGAAGAAATCATTCGATGGTCACCAACCATCGAATGATTTCTCTTGCCTTCACAAATAGAAGTCAGGGAAAACTGACTTTTATTTGCTTGTGCCTGGACGAAGATGGGGAGGATGGCTGATGTCCTGTGACATCAGCCGCCTATCCCCGGAGATGCACATAAAATGCTGGGCGCTCCCACGGCAGGCCCCATTCGCCACCCCCCGGCCTGCCCCGATGGTTGCATGTGGCTCGACAACTATGCAAATAGCCGTTTGCACAAGTGGGCTGCACATGCACATAATAGCGCATTTGCAGTTCCAAAAAACATTGGGATGGGGCCGAACTCGCACAATTGTGAGTAAACCAGAATCACACCCATTATAAGCAACTTGTCCCACAAGTGTTTTCTTTTGTTTAACTCAAAATTAGAGATGCTTTAATTGTTTCTTAACAGATAGTTCAAATTGGTAGAAACAAAAGACATGATTTCTTAAAACTTAAGGTGCGTACACACGTACAGATTTTCTGTCTGATCTATCTAGCGGGAACAAAAACCTGGAGGGAGCAACTGACAATCAAAAAATTGTTCCCTAACACCTTAGACCCGGTTCTATATATCACCAACTCTGCAATAACCCGGGTCTAAGGTGTGACACAAACATGAGGTCAACAATTGGAAGGTCGACAGTCAAAAGGTCGACATGAGGTTTTCAAATTTTTGTTGTTGAGAGCTGACATGTGCCGACGGAGGTATTTTATACCTTACCATCCACTATGGTGTGGTGGGAGAATATAATAGTATGTCAAGCACAGCAAGGCACTGTGCCCAAAGCATGCGAATGGCTCACATGCTTCGGGCACAGTGCCTTGCTGTGCTTGGCGAGGGGACGCAGTACACGTAGACCACATGTCCACATAGGCAAAGGCAGGGGGGGGGGGTGTTTCTGGTTGCACAGAAACCCCCCCCCCCCCCCCTAAATTTTGACAATAGCACTGGTATATAATATGATCATGATCATGCAATGCTGCTGCACATGCCTAGTGTACCAGCTTCTTCTACCAAGTTTCCTGTGTGTGTGTGGATCTAAGCCCTCAAACATCGCAATAGAGAGTAGCTGTTGGGAGGAAGAGACAGGAGCCTTAACATGAGGTGGGAGAATGTGAGCTTACAAAGTGCAGTACTGGTTCTATTATGCTTGTGTATTTATTTATTATGGCATATTTAACCTTTTCTTGACCACTTATCTTATTTAAATGTTTGAAACAGCCTGTACTATAACCCACCTGTACTCTTAAATATTAATACTATATTCCATACAGTATCCAGTGTATAAAAAGACCCATTATCAGGGCTGTTTCCACTCCCCGACTCCCGTACTTATTCCAATGTGCTGCAGAGTGGGAGACTTTAAATTACATTTGGAAACGGGATTGGTTTGAAATCCCGGCGGTCAAAATCCCAACGCCGGAATCCCGACTGCCGAAATCCCGACAAGGGGGGGGAAGTGGATCGCCCCCCCTTGCGGACCCGGTGCCTTGCTACGCTCGGCACACTAATTTATTCTCCCTCTATGGGTGTCCTGGACAAAGGGCCTTATTCTAGTTCACTCTTTCTGACAAATTCCTTCTTAGACGGACAAAACCATGTGCACTGCAGGGGGCAGATGTAAAATGTGCAGAGAGAATTAGATTTGGGTGAGTTATTTTGTTTCTGTGCATGGTAACATGGTACTGACTGCTTTATTTTTACACTGCAATATAGATGTCACTTTGAAGTAAAACCTCACCCAAATCTAATTCTCTCTGCACAAGTAACATCTGCCCCACCTGCAGTGCACATGGCTTTGTCCATCTAAGAAGTATTTTGTAAGAAAGAGTGAACTAGAATAAGGCCCACAGTGCCGGGATTCTGACCACCGGGATTTCAACTGCATCCCTTAAAAAAAAAAACCTCTAATATCCTGCATTTACCACTGGTCCATGTTGACTTTGTTGATATTTGGGACAAAAAAAACATGAAAAGCTCATGTCGACCTTTTGACTATCGACCTTCCCATTGTCAACATATTTCAGGTGTCGACCTCAGCCCTATTGACCTTCAGTGGTCGACGTAATGTATGTCGACCTTCATACACCAATAGGATTCACAAACATCTTATGGACTCAGGTACCACAGATGCCAAAGTACCCAGGGTGTGAAGCATCCAGTGAGCCCTATGGTTGGTCAGTAGTACAACATGCACTGTGCAGCAGCAGTAGAAATTGAACCTCATATAAAAGCTGCATAAAAAAGTTAATTACTCACATGTTCATGGCAAATGCATGTCTTGATAATAGATACATCTTTTAAAACAATAAACACCCTCTGCCTGGGAATCACCTTGCGAACTGCCAGCGAACAGAACTAGTTGCAGGAGTTTATCGCAGGACAGCCTCAGGCATACGTATTGAGAACTGTGTACATGCGCAGTGTATAAAAAATCGCCCACTGTTCAAATTCACAGCCATGCGATCAGGTCTGACACTTACCAGGGATTTGGTTTGCCTGCCGCAATAAGAGTTCTGACTGTCCTGATCAGAGTACTTAAAAGCCATGATAAGTACAGTGAAAATGCTTAGGTCTGCGGCTTTTTGCGGACCCTATGTATTTTTAAGCAACAAAATGTTTGATTGTTTTTCGCACACTACAATATTATAGGGATATTAAGCAAAAATGTGCAAAACACATTTTTTGAGTGTATTGCAATATCAGGACTGATTGGATACCATTCTTTGCTTTCCATTTTTATCATTTGTATATATGTTTGTTAGGTTTACAAACTGTTATCTTCTCAAATCCACCAATGGTTTTCAAATAGCACTGACTGGCAATTATTGCTAAATCAGTGTTGTTTAGCTGTCATTTAATATCCATCAGTCAAAACTAATGAACATCCTTTCTAGTTGTGCTTCACCTAACAGTCAGTGGAAGGTGATGGTTCTTGCTCTTAACTGATCTTACTGATTTAATATCGAAATTGGCTCTTGACCTAATTCCTGACCGTTGTATTTTACTTTGGTATCTCATTGCTTTATCTTGTCATGCTGTTCTTAATAAGATGTGTACCGATTATTGAACTATTTGCTATGAGCAAGGCTTGCACAAATTACATAGATTGGCAAATAGCAGCAAATCCCTACACAAGCCACTCACATCGAATGATTTTTCCAGTATGTGTAGACTTGTGCATAGACAAGGACTTGCTCGATGGCTGTGATAGAAACAGGCTGATCGGGGTCAGCGCTGACATCACATGACTTTCGGGTACTTATGTAATATCTGGGCGCCCGATTTTTTCATCGCCTCGCATGCAATATAGTGGCATACAATTCATGCAATGCGATTTTTCATGGTAAAGACCAGATTTTTAATTGTATAGTCACCCATGGGTGATTTCATACCCCCACTATCCAACTACGCATGGAGTTGACTTTATATAGTGTGGCGAGCGCAGCGAGCCACCGAGCCCGAAGTGTGGCGAGCACATCGAGCCCTGCGAGGGGATGCAGAATACATGTAAAGTAATCCGCTGCGCTCGCCAGGCTTCGGGCTCGGTGGCTCGCTGCGCTTGCCACACTATAAAAAATCAACTCCATGCGTAGTTGGATAGTGGGGGTGTGAAATCACCCATGGGTGACTATACAATTAAAAATCGGGTCTTTACAATGAAAAATCGCATCACATGCCTTAAGTAGTGGCATGCAATGAAAAAAAATCGGGCGACCAGATAATACATAAGTACCGACTTTCGTTTACTGCCTGGGCACACCTCTGGCTTTCCCTGACACTCCTAGAAAACGGCCATTTGCATAGGGTCAGGGATAAAACAAAGTAGCAGGATTTTATTGTAGGATACAGCACTACAAGCTGTATGCATGCGCAGTCATTCGATTATCACCCAGCCTTTCAAATTCACAGCTGTGTGATCAGGTCTGAATAACTCAGGCATGGAATAAAGGGCATAGGTACGTTTTTATTTATGTTAAAATATTAAACACAGTATGTTTTAGTATTAGTTTAACACAATATGTATTAGTATGTATGGATACCCCCATGGAGTACCTACTCATTATCATTACATGGGGGAATCCAATCTCTTTTTATGACTGTCGAAGCATTTCAGAAAGTCAGAAATATTGGGCAATGCATTCAAAGCAATTCAATCTCTGACTGTTGGAAACATTTTTAGCCGATCGACGTGTATTTTGTAAAAAATGGACACAAATTCAGAAAGCTATTGGCCATTTTCGACAATGCAGATTCGACTTTTCAAATCTGTATAGGGGAAAGACGGCTGAAAATGAGCGAGATTGAATAGGTACGTGCCGAGATTACCGACTGTTGGAAATATTGGCACACACCTATTCTATCTCGCCCATCTTTGGCATGCCTGGCCAAGGTATAGCTCCAGCTGTTGTGAGACTACATATCCCAGCATGTCATGCCACAGTTTTAGCAAAACTGTGGCAAGGCATGCTGGGACTTGTGGTTTTGCAACAGAGGGGAAACCACAGGTTGGCCAGGCCTAGTCTTTGGTGTGACCCTACGGCAGCATTAACATGTGTGTATATGAATATTTATATATGCGTATGAATATGATGGAGATGTACTATATAAAATGACATATTTCTATGTGATGTTAAGACAGATGTGCACATTAACATTTCGGTACTTATGTATTATCTGGGCTCCCATGTTAAATGCACCCCATTTTTTCATACCCCTACTATCCAACTACGCATGGAGTTGATTTTATATAGTGTGGCGAGCGCAGCGAGCCACCGCGCCCGAAGCGTGGCGAGCGCAGCGAGCCCCGCGAGGGGACGCGGTCTCATAAGAAAAACGGGAGCCCAGATATTACATAAGTACCAACATTTCTTCTAAATTGCACCGGCACAACTGGAATGACCTTACTGTCTAGTTTATGTTAAGGTTACCTTGCAATAGTAATACTGAAGATTAGAGACAGTAGTATGTATATCTAGGCCATGCTCTCTCTTGCGGGTTCCACTCTGTTCTGAATGTTCTCTTCATAAACGACTTTATATAATAACAGGGCAGCCTCCAGGGGTGCGAAGTATGCATTGTCCTAAATGAAACCTTGTCACTATGCAGGTGTGTGTGTGTACATATATTCCCATCCGGCATAGAGAGGTTACTGATAAAACTGAAAGCCACAATACTGTAGGACGGGTTATCAGACCTTAATTAGTAGATGACACAATAACATCAATCCCAACACTAATATGCACAGCCATTCTAGGCAGCAAAGAATTAATGTGAAAACAAAAATGTGAAAATGTTAGGATTTGCTTAGTGGAGGGTAACCTGTAATCTCTGTCCTTTCCTTTGATGTCAGAATAGCTGTGTTTAATCAGGAATTAATCTGAAATTGCTCACTGCATACTGCTGGCATATATTCAAACCACATCTTTAGTACCTTTCACCCATCAGTAGATATCCCAGTTGGCTTCCATTCCTGAACAAATTAGAGGTTTTATCAAAATAAACAATCAGAATAAAGCATTGCTATCATTACAGTTTCTGTGCTTATTATATATGTATATATAAAATTGGCAACATATATCCCTTTCACATTGTCGTTTTGACCCAAGTTATTGCCAGGTTAAACTGGATCACGGCTCAGTGTGTAAAGGTCCCAGGAAAAAAAGAAACCCTCAATGTTTAGTGACCCTGGAACCCAACCTGAGTATCAGTATGGATTGGACCCATGCACAGTGTCCCCTTGCATACGAACCATGTGAAGACTAGCCTTTTCTGGCTGCTTGCAAGATGGTTGACGTTTGGGGATGTTATGCCGGCATTTTCTGGGCATATCATGGAAAACGCATACGTTCCCCGGCCTTTGGGATGGAGGGACAATGTCAGCAGTGGCCTCCTTCACCCCACAGCTTTGATAGTCTGGACTACTGGGAATCATTAGATGATTGAGTGATTTCCCCCTGTGCATGTGTGCACAGGGGAAGAAGGTAGTTCAGCAGGGCAGCATTTACCTGCTGATGGGCTCAGATTACTCGCAGCCTAGATAGCAGGTCTGAATCGGGCCCAATGTTCTGAAGATTTAGGGAATGCAACATATTCAATTCATAAATAGTCAGTGGTCAACAGTGATACATGAAGCAGAACATTAGAAGAAAGTTGTGTCCTTTATGTTTAGTACTATCAAGTAATTAGTCAGTGCGGTCTCTATGGAGTGTTAAGAATGAAAGCCTGACTAAAGGGAATTCAGTACATTGTATGTGGAAAGTAAGTCTTCACATGAAGGCAAACTCTGCAAGAACTGTAAAGGGGTATGGGAGAGGAGAGACCAGATAAAAGATTCATAATATCCCTAATATTTGCATACATGAATAATGAATTCATACCTGAACAATGAATAATAATACATGCATGAATAATAATGGAGAGAAACCAGCAGTGAGAAATTACAGATTTTAATTAAACTTGAAATGAGCAAAGATGAGAATGATAAACTGTTTTTTCTTTTTTTTTTAAAGCTGATAGGGTAAAGTTGACATTTAGTGATAAAATAAGAGAGATATCTTGGACAGTGGTTCAAGGTCAGAGGGAGTAGGGGTAGGAGGGTTGAGAAGAGACTGAAATGTATAAAGGTATGATTAAGATGTGGTGCTATCAGAACAGTACATGAGTGCATAACTGGGGAGGAGGTTGTTACAGAGGGGCGTACGTTTTTTTTTTAATTAACAGAACTGAAATTTGTGTCAGTTTGCGGAGGAAAAGAGTTTTCAGATGATCAGTCAATGGTACAAGAGAAAGGAGAAAACAAAGTTTGAAGAAAAGAAGGTCAAGATAGTGGATTTATTCTAAGTAAAGAAGTCTGTTTTCTGAGAAAAAATGTTTGAAAAAAGGATTTTCTGTAAATATTCCAAGAGAGGGGGTTAAAAAAAGGGATTTTTGTAAGAACTTACCGTTCGAATCCCTTTCTCTGATATGGTCCTGGTGACACAGCTCAACACTGGGATGTAGGAGGGTCCGAAGGAGCCAGGCACCTATCCTAAAGCTTTAGAGGGTAGGCTCCTCCCCTACTGCATCCCTGGACTCTTCAGTTCAATCTTTCAAAGCCACTGGAATACATTAACTCAGTACAAACGCCTGCACATATTATATGCACATTTTATAACAGAAACTGTTAACTTTTAACCATTTTAACATGAACATCATGAAACTTCTGGCATACTTACTGAGCGTAAGGGAGGGATCGCTGTGTCACCAGGACCATATCAGAGAAAGGGATTCGAACGGTAAGTTCTTACAAAAATCCCTTTTTCTCTTTCAATGGTCCTGGTGACACAGCTCAACACTGGGACGTTCCAGAGCCGGTCCTTTGGGAGGGTACGCTCAGGTCTGCAGCTCTCAGCACTGCTCGCCCGAATGATGCGTCCTCCGACGCGAACTCATGGAATCTATAGAATTTGGCAAATGTGTGAACAGATGACCAAGTGGCAGCTCTGCAAACCTGCTCAGCTGTGGCCCCATGTCGAACCGCCCAAGAGGTGGCAACTGACCTGGTGGTATGCGCATTTATTTTGGCCGGTACCGGTCTACCCACTTTGGTGTATGCAAAGGCTATCACAGACCGCAACCACCTAGCAATAGTCTGCTTAGATGCAGGCCAACCAATTTTGTGTACGTCATACAATACCAACAATGTGTCAGTCTTCCTGACACTCTTCACTCTGTCCACATATATGCGTAAAGCACGCACAACATCCAAAGTTCTCAACTTGTCCCTTTTCTTAGAACCCTCTGGGGGTTGAAACACAGGTAGAACTATCTCCTGATTTAAATGGAAGGTAGATACCACCTTCGGTAAAAACTGAGGCACTGTTCTCAAAACAGCCCTGTCATCATGAAAAATTAAGAAGGGAGATTTACATATGACAAGGCTCCCAACTCTGAAACTCTTTTAGCAGATGCTACTGCTAACAAAAACACTAGCTTCCACGTGAGAAACTTAAAGTCAGCCGACCTTAAAGGTTCAAATGGTGCCTTCTGAAGGCATTCCAAAACCAGTGATAGATCCCAAGGTGCTACTGGTTGCTTGTATGGAGGTTTCAACCTGGATACTCCTTGTAAAAAGGTTTGAATTTCCGGCAAAATGGCTATCTTTTTCTGGAAATAGATGGACAAGGCCGAAATCTGCACCTTCAGTGACTGAAGGCTTAGACCCGATGAAAAACCATCTTGTAAGAATTCCATCATTCTTGATAGCTTAAAATGAGATGTATGAGCCTTTCTTCTCTCACACCATCGAATGTAAGTCTTCCAGACTCTATAATAATTTGCCGAAGATACAGCTTTTCTGGCTTTTATCATCGTCTGTACTACTGCCTCAGAAAACCCTTTCCTTTTCAAAATGGTGGTTTCAATAGCCAGGCCGTCAAAATCAATCGATCGGAATCCAGGTGATTGAATGGGCCTTGTCTTAGAAGGTCTGGTCTCAGAGGTAGACGCCATGAGTCCACAGACAACCTCTGAAGCCTCGAGTACCAGGACCTCCTTGGCCAATCTGGGGCCACTAAAATCACTGGAACCTTCTGCCCCTGTATTTTCTTCAGAAGTCTCGGTAACATTGGTACTGGTGGGAATGCATAAAGGAGATCTCCCTGCCAGTGAATAGTCATGGCATCCACTGCCTCCGCTAGTGGATCCCTCGTTCTGGCATAGAACCTGGGCACTTGACGGTTGACCCTGGATGCCATCAGGTCCACATCCGGAGTTCCCCACATCGAAGTGATCTGGTGAAACACCTGAGGGTGTAAGCTCCATTCCCCTTCCTTGAGCTCCTCCCTGCTCAGGAAGTCGGCTTCTATATTCTCTATTCCTGGAATGAATATAGCCGATACAGCTGGAACATTCTGTTCCGCCCATAGGAAGATTCTGGACACCTCCCACATGGCCAATTTGCTGCGTGTACCTCCCTGGTGATTCAGATACGCCACAGCTGTGGCATTGTCGGTCTGAATCCTCAAAGGGAGGTTCTGTAACCTGTCTCCCGCCAAGGAAATCACTTTCCAGACAGCTCTCAGCTCCAAGATGTTGATTGGTAACGCTGATTCCTCTGCCGTCCACAGGCCCTGAAGCCTGAGATCCAGGACTACTGCCCCCCAGCCCCTGAGACTGGCGTCGGTAGTTACTACCAACCAGTCCCAGGTCTGTAATGACCGACCCCACTGAAGGGAATCTACTTCTGTCCACCATTTCAAGGATTCCCGAGTGTCCGAAGACAGCACTATCATCTCGGATTTCATGGTCAAAGTGTTTCCTGACCAGGCTGACAAAATGTTCCATTGGAACCTCCGAGAGTGGAACCTGGCAAATTGAAGCGTCTCGAAAGACGCCACCATTTTCCCCAGGAGCTTGAGGCACCTCCATACTGAAATGCTCTGAGCCCTGAGAATCTCCTGGACTAGGGTGACCAGATCCCTGGCCTTTACCTCCGGGAGGAAAACCCGATGAAGATGGGTGTCCAGTATGACTCCCAAGAATTGGAGCCTTTGTGACGGTACCAACTGAGATTTTTGCAAATTTAAAATCCAGCCGTGAGCCTGCAAAAAACTGATGGCCTCTGCCAAGTGACTCTGCAGCATGGCTGCTGACTCTGCTTTGAACAGGAGATCGTCCAAATAGGGTATTACTGTGATTCCCCTGAGCCTCAGCATCGCCGCCATCACTGACATTATCTTTGTGAATACCCTTGGCGCGGTTGCTAGCCCAAAGGGTAACGCCCGGAATTGTAAATGCAGGTCTCCTATGGCAAACCTCAACAAGGTCTGATGCTCCGGGTGTATAGGGACGTGCAGATATGCGTCCTGGACATCCATGGACGCCAAAAATTCTCCCTGGTCCAGACTCAGGAGTACTGACCGTAGGGACTCCATTTTGAAATGGTCTACCCATAAATGAACATTTAGAGACTTCAAATTTAGTATTGGTCTGAAAGACCCGTCTGGTTTGGGCACCAGGAACAGCGTGGAGTAAAAGCCTTTCTTCCACTCTGCCCTGGGGACTAGTGTAACCACCCCCTTTTCCAAAAGGGAGTAAGCTGCTCTCACAAGAGCTGTACGAAGCCGTGCCTCCTTTGGTAAGGATGTGGGAATGAACCTCTTCGGAGGCGGCCCTCTGAAAGGGATTTTGTAACCCTGTGTTATAATATCTAACACCCAGGCATCCTGGCCTAGAGAAGCCCAAGCGTCCCTGAAGAGTGTGAGACGCCCCCCCACTTTTGTCACTGTCGGGCGAAGCCCCTGACAGTCATGCAGAGGGTTTGTCCTCTCCTTTTGTGGCAGGCTTCTTGTGAAAAGAGCCAAATTTTGACTTTTGTGTCTTGCCTCTAGAGGACTGAAACCTTCCCCTGAAAGACTGTCCTCGAAAGGACGCACCACCTCTAGGGGAGGGCCGAAAGGACGGCTTAAAAGCAGAAAATCTGGACGTCTGCTTTGCTGAGGAGGCCGGCAGGAATGTACTTTTGCCGCCCGTGGCCTGTTTTATAATCTCCTCTAATTCGGTACCAAAGAGTACCTTTCCTTTGAAGGCTAATGTTTCCAGAGCCTTCTTGGACTCATTGTCTGCTTCCCAGGCTTTAAGCCAAAGCACTCTCCTGGCATTAATGGAGACTGTGGACACTCTGGTTGCCATTTTAATAGCTTCCTCCTCTGCCTCCACTGCATATTCTGCAGCTGCCTTAATCTTTTCTGCAAGCAGTAACGCACCAGGGTCAGCCTGCAGCATGGTGCATAATTCACCAGCCCACTCTATCATGGCCTTAGAGACCCAGGCTGAAGCAATAAGGGGCCGTAAGGTAAACCCCACCCCTTCAAAGATAGCCTTGAGGTTTCCCTCCAGCTTTTTATCCACAGAATCTTTAAAAGCTGCACCGCCTTGTACTGGTAATACAGTAGCCTTGGACAACCGTGCCACTGAAGCGTCCACAACTGGGACCTTTTCCCAGAGCTCCGCATGAGACTCTGGCATGGGGTACAGACTAAGGAATCGCTTAGGCATCTGAAGCCTCTTATCAGGAGTTTTCCAAGCCCCTTCTAACAATTCCTGTAACCCCTCATCTGAAGGAAAAGTAACAGCCTCCTTCCGCTGTCGCTTAAAAACACCTTTAACAGGAGTCTTATCCTCCACAGACAGCTTTAAAGCCTGCTTCACAGCTACAATGAGATCCTCTATACCAGCAGCAGAGTTCTCTTCCAAATCATCACCCTGATCCCAGGGGATGTCAGTATACTCTCCTTCCTCCTCATCTACCACAGTAGTCAAAGCATAAGACCTTCTAGGGGTCCCTGCCACATCATCCATTTTGTCCAGCATTTCACTGAACCTGTTGATCCCCTTAGCAGTATCCTGCATCACCTGAATCAGCGCAGGATCTGCCTGGGTAAGAGGCAAGGAGCCAGACGACTGCTGAGATGATGGCATAGGTCTCTGTGATTCTACCAGCCCATCACTCTGCCTGTCCAAAAGCTGCACCAAAGCGTTTACTGACCTGCCTAGGGCCTTGGCCCACGCAGGTTCCATCTGCTCTGCCCTATGGGGTTCACTGCCCATGGGTCTCACATCAGCGCAAGTAATACATAAGCCCCCCTTGGCCATCTGCTCAGGGACAAACTTTTGTGTGCAAACATTGCACGCGCTCAGTGCACTAAGGGCTCCCTCCCCCAAAACCACAGCCTGATGCTCAGACATGATGCAAGTGATAAATGTATATCTATCAGTATACACAGTGCAAACAATGTACAAGCGTTTATACAGAGGTAATGCACCCAGTCACTTATCTGTCTGTTGGTTTCAACTGCGGGGAAGCGATGCCCAGGAAATCCAAGTCACTCTGCCAGGATCAGTAAGCCAGCTCAGCTCCGCTGCAAGCGTTCTGAAAGGCGCCAAAGTCAGAGTGAAGGAAGAGACCACAGGTCCCTGCTGCTGCGGGGTCCGTGACCTTTTGGCGCCAACCACCCCCAGCCAGCCGCTCCTTAGGTAGGATTTCCTAGTTCCAGTGTCTCCCCCTCAACTGGGGATCACTTGGAACATGCCTGTCACAACGCTGCTGTCCTCTCATCTAGGAGCTCAGCGTGTAAGCTCCGCATAAAATGGCCGCCGCCATCACGGAGCGCCTGTCCCCCATGATCCCCACCTAAATGTGGAGCCGGTTTCAGGGTACTCCGGAGCCCAGGCAGCCTCTTAGAAAAGGCTATAAGCGTTGCACAGGGAGACCAGACAGTGTCTCCCCTGTGCACAGTGAGCTGACAGGACGCGCTTCTGTCAGCTCCTGCTGCGCTAGCAGTGTGAGGATTCACTATGAGAATCCTCACACTGTGCCTACCTAGCTAGGGTAAAAGTTAATAAAACAATAAAAATCCCCTAACTACTCTAATTCTTCGGCTGCTCCTGCAGCCCTTTAGAATAGCACCCACTCCAGTGGGCACCTAACACGAACTGAAGAGTCCAGGGATGCAGTAGGGGAGGAGCCTACCCTCTAAAGCTTTAGGATAGGTGCCTGGCTCCTTCGGACCCTCCTACATCCCAGTGTTGAGCTGTGTCACCAGGACCATTGAAAGAGAAAGCAATGTTTCTAGGCAGAAATACAATTGAAACTTAACTGGGATGATGAAATCCTTAAAGGTTATGGGAGTTGGGTGGTCCTATAGTAAGCGACAAGAAAAAAGGCAGAAAAAAATGTTAAGTAATTATTAGGATGGTCAAGGGCAGTGGTTCCCAACCTGGGTTACTAGTACCTCTGGGGGTACTCTGCAGACCAATTTTGGGTACTTAAAAATATTGGTAATGGCTGAAGAAGAAATCTCCCGATGACAGATGTTGCGTCACTTCTGGTTCCGTCTGCATCATCATCATCATCATCTCCTTGTGCTTTTGCCTGACCAGTAATCCACTGGGAGCGGCCTGCACTGCCCTTAGACATCAGCGACAGCACATTACTCCTCCACTACTTAATATATGGACACACATACCGCTTACTTCCATTCCACTCGTAAGTAGTATGGATATTTCAAATAGAGAGAAGGGGGTACTAATAAATAAAAAGCCTAATCAAGGGGTACAGTAGAGAAAAAAAGTTGGGTCTAGGGGGACAACAGATAACCGCAAAAAGGTGGTCAATTCTGGATGGTATGTCCTATAAAGTATGATAGCAGGAGTGATGTCACAGTGATAAAAATGTAAACGTTTGCTGACATATGCAAATTCCTATGAGGGAAAACATCACCATGGCCGAAGGTAGTGCAGCAGATTTACTGTATCCATAATTAGTGCAAGGCTCATTTATTTCTATATTTAGGCAAATTTCAGCACAAATATAGGGCCTGATTCTGGCTCACTCGCAAAAACAAACTCGCTCTTTAATGGACAAAACCATGTGCACTGCAGGTGGGGCAGATGTAACATTATTGAGTGAACCAGAATCAGGCCCATAGTGTGTTGCTATTTGCAGATAATAAGTATAACAAGCCCTAAATCCTCACAAGCACCTAGTTATTTCTTACATTGATGCCCCTACAATGTGGAGTAGTACGGTCTTGTCCCTTATTCTAAGTATACACAGTTTATTCTGGTCACAATTGTACAATGTAAACCAAATTCTGGTGTCTTGCATCTGACATGCCCAGTGTCTGCTATACTACAGACCTGAAGTCTGAAGGGGGGATTGCATAGAATAGGGAGGTACAGTTTTTCTTACACACACAGTAAACAAGTTGCTATGTAAAACGGTTTCACCCACCTGCCAGGACCCATTTATGCACAATGGGCAGGTGCTTTACCCAAATGTTCCACCTCAGTTGCTGTATTCGCTTTTTATTGCTAAGCTTTTCCATATGTGTTCAGGTTCAATATTATTTTTTATTACAAGTTAGTGAAAATAAACAAAAGTAAATAAATTAGACATGGATATACTGTAATAAAATATGGCACATTATAGATGTTAATTAGCTCCTGGTAAAAATGAACCTAATGTGTGCCTGTGCTTGGGAATCTAGATTGCAAGCGCACTGGGGATGGGACTGATGTGAAGTGGTGTAGAAAATGTGTGTGCTATATAAGTATCTGTTAATCAATAAGTGTGTGTGCAACCAAGGGTAAGTCATTCCAACAGTATAAATAGAATGGGTCTATTTGGTGTACTGTGATTTTTTCATCGCTGGAAAGCAGTATTAATTATACACTATTCCTGGCATGCTGGAAATGACAACAAGCTGTCCCATCAGCCGCAGAGTTTGTTTGTGCACGACACTGGATGCTTCCAAATAGACGATTATGTATTACAAAACAGAGTGATGCCAGCAAGGAGGGTCTGATGATGTGGCTATAATATGCTGCCAGGCAAATAATATGTGTATATGTTACACTTCTAGCTGTATTTAGGATTAATGCTAGGAGTATTATGGAAATATGATCCACTTTAATGCACAGACCCTAAATATATATACATTTCTTAATATTTTAAACATCACACAAATATGTATGTGTAGTGTGTATATCAGATTTTATACTCTCCTGAACAGGATTAATCCATGAACTGGTTTTTCAGACTCTAGATAATCTGTTAGGATTAAAGTGTATCTGAAATCAGATTTTATATCAATATTAAACCATCAGTGGTCTAGAGGGGGATGGGTCAGACAAGGACACCAGGTCACCTCTGTGCCTGAGCAAAACATGCCCTGCTTCATTACATGTGAACAAAGATTACATGTAAGGAGTAAAATAATTTACGGTACTTGTTTCCTAGCATGGCCACAATCTTTTCCATCGTGTACCTTAAAGTTAAGGTACACGATGGATGCGATAGACCCGATTTCCTTTGAAATCAGGTCCATTTTGCCGGCAAAGGCAAAATCGGGTGCATCGCGTCGGTCGCGTGCCCCCCGACGCGATTTTGCCATAGGCTTCAATGTTAAAATATTTTCATACCCCTACTATCCACGTCAGCGTGGAGTTGAGAATATAAAGTGTGGCGAGCGCAGCGAGCCCGAAGCGTGGCGAGCCCCGCGAGGGGACACGTATACCTGTGAAGTTATACGCGTCCGCTCGCCACACTTCGGGCTCGGTGGCTCGCCACACTTTATATTCTCAACTCCGCGCCAACGTGGATAGTAGGGGTATGAAAAGGTCGGAGGACGCGCACCGCTGCTCTCGCCACGCTTCGGGTTGGCGTCAATCGTGGGGTGCCGTTGAGGGGGTAAAATTGGGGGTCTGGGGAATACTTTACATTGAATCCAATGTAAAATAGGGTCCCAGGGGCCCTATTCACATTTGATTCAATGTAAAAATCGGGTCGGTCGCATCGCATGCGATTTGGTCGCAAGCAATGTGACCGACGCGATTTTTCCGACACGATCACCCCGATACAAATCAGTGTGGCCGTGCTAGGAAACAAGTACCTAATTTACTGTAAATTCTATGTATGTTATGATATCCGGGTGTCCTCGCCAACCCTAACTCCGTTGTCATCGAATGGGATTGGTGGCTGCGTGCTAGTGCTAGGCTTCGCCTATAATAGCCGCGTTCGACAGAGCCCGTTAGTCAGGCTCCGCCCCCGATGCCACCAGGTCTTGAGAGTTGACAACGCTGCCACCAATGTCAAGGATGAACAAGGGGATGACTAACTACCCCAAGAAGGCGAGGTCACCCTTGCTCTGTAGCAAACAGGGTAGACGTAACAATACGTAAAGATGTAACACAAAACTATACCAAACAGGTGTAACAATACACAGAGGTGTTTCATCAAAATCAAGATATGAGTAAGGGCAGTCTGGGGGAAGACCCCACTTATCTGTGCTCCGAGGAGACAACGGCAGCGGGAACCAGGGTACGGACAACTGGACAACGCACGGACACCAGGAGGACAAGAGACAGAACGGAGGACACGGCTGGGAATCCACGACAGGACACAGGACGACTGGGCACAGGAACCAGGAGCAGTGGATAGGCGGGAACCAGGAACACTTGAGACCCTGAGGTGCAAAAGCTATAACCGGCGCCTGTCCTGGGCAGACGCCGGCTCTTTATTCAAAATCCCCGCTGACGCTGACGTGCGCCGCACTGCCGGGCGCATGACCTCAGCGCGCCGGCACGCCGACGGAGACGCTCGGGGACGTTGCCCGGCAACGCCCCGATGCCTGCTGACGATGCCGTGGGGATGGAAGCTAGGGGCGTTGCTGCGCGACGCCGCTAACGTCTCCCCCGGCACTCGTCTACACTGTCTGTCCCGGCGGGTCCGGGACAGAAGTGTAACAGTACCCCCCCCTTGAGGAGGGGTCACCGAACCCTTAGAACCCGGTTTCCAGGGAAATTTTCTAAAAAACTCCGCTCTTAGCCTGGGCGCATGCAAAAACTTTTCTGGGACCCAAGATCTTTCCTCATCTCCAAACCCCTTCCAGTGGACAAGAAACTTGAGCTGACCCCTGACTACCTTGGAATCCAAGATATGTTCCACCACATACTCCTTATGCCCTCGAACCAAGACAGGTCTTTGAGCACGTGTAGAGCTGGATGGAAGGGTTCCGATGACAGGTTTGAGCAGGGAACAATGAAAGACATTATTGATGCGCAGAGACCTGGGAAGCTGAAGTCTGAATGCCACAGGGTTGATTTGTCCGATAATCGGAAATGGACCGATAAACCTGGGACCCAACTTGGGACATTGCTGTCGAAGTCTAATATGGCGTGTGGATAACCATACTCTCTGACCCACTTTAAAGAGACACGGTCTTCTGTGCCTATCAAAGAAAATCTTAGACCGGGCTGAGGATTGTCTAAGGGCTATGTGTACATTCTTCCAGGCTTTCCTAAAAAACGAGACAGTGGACGAGGATCTTGACGGATCAACCGGGGGCATGAATGAACTACATTTGGGGTGCAAACCTGAGTTGCAGAAAAAAGGAGAGCTCTTGATAGCTGAATGATAAGAGTTATTGTATGCGAACTCTGCTAATGGAATAAGCTCAGCCCAATTGTCCTGGCACTTTGAAACGAAACAGCGGAGGTATTGTTCCAAAGCCTGGTTGACCCTCTCGGTCTGTCCATTCGACTGCGGGTGGTAGCCAGAGGAGAGACTGACCTGAATCCCTAAGGCTGCACAAAACTGTCTCCAAAACCTGGCCACGAACTGGGAACCTCTATCCGAGACAATATCGACCGGGAGTCCGTGAAGCCTAAAGATGTTGGTGATGAATAAATTTGCTAGGATTTTAGCAGTAGGGAGCCCATGTAATGGAGTAAAGTGAGCCATTTTGGAAAATCTATCCACAGTAACCCAGATGGTGGTGAACTTGCTAGACGGAGGCAGGTCAACTATAAAGTCCATAGAAATATGGGACCATGGTTTTTTTGGAATGGACAAGGGAAACAGCGGCCCAATAGGAGACTGTCGAGACGATTTGTGTCGCGCACAGACCAGACATGAGGCCACAAATCTGTCGACATCTTGCCTCATAGAGGGCCACCAAACAGTCCTGGCTAACTGTTCAAAAGTTTTGGCAATACCTGGATGCCCGGAGCTTTTTGCCGAGTGAAAGTCCCTGAGAACCGCCTCCCGTAATTTCTGGGGAATAAATAAACGGTCCTGTGGGGTCTGTTGAGGAGCCGACGCTTGGGCAGCAATAACTAAGGTGGCTAAATCTTGGGTCAGGCCCGCCATGATTACAGAGCAAGGGACGATGGGAGATGCTTTCACCTCAGACCCCTGGAAAGTCTGAAAACTGCGGGAGAGGGCATCCGCCTTCACGTTCTTAGATCCCGGCCTAAAGGTGATGATAAACCGGAATCTGGTGAAGAATAGTGCCCATCGAGCCTGTCGTGGGTTGAGGCGTTTGGCGGACTCAATATAAGAGAGATTCTTGTGATCGGTGATCACGGTGATGGTATGCTGAGCTCCCTCAAGCCAGTGACGCCACTCCTCAAACGCCCATTTGATGGCCAATAACTCACGATTGCCTACATCATAATTCCTCTCGGCTGGAGAGAATTTGCGGGAGAAGTAAGCACAGGGATGAATCTTTAGATCCAGTGGCCCCTTCTGAGACAGGACTGCTCCAGCACCCACATCAGAGGCGTCGACTTCGATTAAAAAGGATAGCCTGGGATCTGGGTGGTGCAGAATTGGGGCTGAGCAAAACGCCTTCTTTAATTTTTTGAAAGAATCCATCGCCCGTTGAGACCATTGTCCTGGGTCAGCCCCTTTCCGAGTCAAGTCCACTATGGGTGCCACGATGTCCGAAAAGGAGCGGATAAATTTGCGATAGTAGTTAGAAAAACCAAGAAATCGCTGAATGGCCTTGAGCGTGGTTGGGCGAGCCCAGGATTGAATGGCCTGAACCTTAGATGGATCCATGGAGAAACCTTTAGGGGAAATAATATACCCTAAAAAAGTCACTTGTGACACTTCGAATTCACATTTTTCCAACTTGGCATATAGATGATTCTCCCGTAGCTTCTGCAGCACCAGGCGGACGTGCTGCCGATGTTCAGGAAGAGATTTGGAAAAAATGAGAATGTCGTCCAAGTAAACTACGGCAAAACCCCCTAAAAACGGTCGAAGGACTTCATTGATAAAGTCTTGGAAGACTGCCGGGGCGTTAGCTAGACCAAAAGGCATCACAAGATACTCAAAATGCCCCGAGTGGGTATTAAACGCGGTCTTCCACTCATCACCACTTTTAATTCTGATTAAGTTGTAGGCCCCCCTGAGGTCTATTTTGGAAAAAAATCACTGCCTCCCGAATCTGGTCAAATAATACGGAGATGAGGGGTAATGGGTAGGAATTTTTTACCGTAATTTTGTTAAGGGCTCTGTAATCAATACAGGGCCGTAAAGACCCATCTTTCTTCTCAACAAAGAAAAACCCCGCCCCCACCGGTGATTTTGAGGGCCGAATGAACCCCTTTTCAAGGCTTTCTTTAATGTAGAGGTCCACGGCTTGGGACTCAGGTGCGGATAACGCATATAAACGACCCTTAGGAAGTCTGGCATTAGACACTAAATCAATGGCACAATCAAAGGGGCGATGAGGAGGCAAGGTGTTGGCTTCCTTTTTAGAAAAAACATCTGAAAAATCACGGTACTGAGGAGGGAGAGCTTGAAAATCAGAGTGCATCACACGGAGAGGGAGAGTGAGACAAACATCCGAACAGGACCCTCCCCACCGAGTGATCTCACCAGTTTCCCAATTAAACTCAGGGTTGTGTTTTTTCAACCAGGGCAGCCCCAGGACTATAGGAGTGAGGGGACAGTGAAAAATAAGAAAGGTGATATCTTCGGAGTGAAGAGCCCCCACCGACAGACGAAGGGAGGGAGTCCTAAAAGATATACCGCCTTTAGACAGTGGACGGCCATCCAACCCACAAACAGAAACGTGATTGGCCAAGGGTATGGGCATAAGGCCCAATTGTTGCACCAGGCCTTCATCTATAAAGTTACCGGCCGCCCCACAATCCACGAAGGCAGATCCGTTCCAAGAACGGTCGGTAACAGAGACTGATACCTGAATTAATACAGAATCTGAGGGAGAAAAGCTCGACAGGCCCAAGTGAACCCCCTGTCTTTTCCCGCCTTCAGCGGACAAGCAACAGCAAGATGACCGGGACCCCCACAATACAAACAGAGGCCCTTGAGACGTCGGCGGTTCTTTTCGGAGGAAGATAGTCGAGTGGCCCCCAACTGCATAGGCTCGTCTCCGGGTACCTCGGTAGACTCGTCTACAGATGAGGAAGGCAACACTCCAGACCGTCTCTCTCTCTGCCGCTCCCGAAATCTCCTATCCACCTTAATGGCTAACTGCATGATCCCATCAATGTCTTTGGGAGTGGGGTACTGTACTAATGCATCCTTAAGGGATTCGGATAAACCAATCCGAAACTGACTACGAAGTGCTGGGTCGTTCCAGCCAGAATCAATAGCCCAACGTCTGAACTTAGAACAGTATGCCTCAGCTGTGTCCTGCCCTTGACGCAGGGCCCTAAGATTTGACTCGGCCGAGGCCGCCCGGTCCGGGTCATCATATAATAACCCCATTGCTGAGAAGAATGCATCCACTGAAGAGAGAGCCTCAGCACCATCTGGAAGGCCGAAGGCCCAAGACTGAGGATCTCCCTGCAGGAGTGATATAACCATTCCAACCCGTTGAGCCTCAGAACCAGAAGATCCTGGGCGCAATTTGAAATAAAGCCTGCATGACTGTTTAAAATTAAAAAACAAAGACTGGTCACCTGAAAAACGGTCAGGGAGATTTAACCTGGGCTCCAGACTCCCACCGGAGGAGGAGCTAGACTGAGACCGTTGCTCGTGTGAGTTTACCCGTAGGGTGAGCTCTTGCAATTTCTGCGTCAGCGTGTGCATCTGTCCTGCAAGAGAGTGGGCAGCAGCCTGCTGTGACGGATCCATGATTGGGTTTCCCCACGACTACCGAACCTCTGGGCTGTAGGGGCAACAACAGTCCCAGAGTATGGTCTGGCCGGTTATAATGTTATGATATCCGGGTGTCCTCGCCAACCCTAACTCCGTTGTCATCGAATGGGATTGGTGGCTGCGTGCTAGTGCTAGGCTTCGCCTATAATAGCCGCGTTCGACAGAGCCCGTTAGTCAGGCTCCGCCCCCGATGCCACCAGGTCTTGAGAGTTGACAACGCTGCCACCAATGTCAAGGATGAACAAGGGGATGACTAACTACCCCAAGAAGGCGAGGTCACCCTTGCTCTGTAGCAAACAGGGTAGACGTAACAATACGTAAAGATGTAACACAAAACTATACCAAACAGGTGTAACAATACACAGAGGTGTTTCATCAAAATCAAGATACGAGTAAGGGCAGTCTGGGGGAAGACCCCACTTATCTGTGCTCCGAGGAGACAACGGCAGCGGGAACCAGGGTACGGACAACTGGACAACGCACGGACACCAGGAGGACAAGAGACAGAACGGAGGACACGGCTGGGAATCCACGACAGGACACAGGACGACTGGGCACAGGAACCAGGAGCAGTGGATAGGCGGGAACCAGGAACACTTGAGACCCTGAGGTGCAAAAGCTATAACCGGCGCCTGTCCTGGGCAGACGCCGGCTCTTTATTCAAAATCCCCGCTGACGCTGACGTGCGCCGCACTGCCGGGCGCATGACCTCAGCGCGCCGGCACGCCGACGGAGACGCTCGGGGACGTTGCCCAGCAACGCCCCGATGCCTGCTGACGATGCCGTGGGGATGGAAGCTAGGGGCGTTGCTGCGCGACGCCGCTAACGTCTCCCCCGGCACTCGTCTACACTGTCTGTCCCGGCGGGTCCGGGACAGAAGTGTAACAATGTAATTAATTTCATAAGGAAACATTATGAATTTTCATATAAACAGGAAATATTGGCTTGTCCGTCACATATTCTGCATAAATTCTGTTTTGCTTATGCATATTGTGTCTACATATTATTGCCATTCCCAGAATGCACAGCAGCAGATATACTGTAAGTTCCTGGTGATGGCTACAGTAGTCTTGCATGTTACAGATTGTGAGCATTTACAGAACCAGAAGATTGTATAGCATCATTGTGAGCCTGAGTTTGGTGAATGCACATGTGGGGGAGCGTAGGTAATATGCATGCAGGTGCCAATCTCCTGGAGACAGATGGCAGGACAGATTGGCATATGCAAGTGGTATTCATATTGAACTGAAGCCACAGAAAATCCCCCAGATGTGTTCCTAGAGAGGTTGTAAAAGGGCTCAAGCAAATCACGTACCCCATTAACTTGATTTTTCAATCAAAAGTATTAGCAAATTCAATTTGATATTTACATAAATGAAATGGTTAGCAAAACTTGCCTACAAAGTAAGCTTTTTAACATGCCCACAGCAGGAATCCCTCCCGCCATTCCATTCAGTACCTTTAAAATCCCTATGTACTATCCTCTGCTTTACTTTATTATTATTTTTTTAGATTCAGATGGTTCTAAAGGGCAAACATTAAAATAATTCAGTGTGTACACACTATGAGCCAGATGCACTAAGCTTCAAAAGTGACAAAAATGTAGTGATAAACAACCAACCAATCATCTCCTGCCTGACATTTTTCAAACCCAGCCTGTGACATGGCAGGTAGGAGCTTATTGGCTGGCTGTTTATCACTCTCCGTTTTATCACTTTTGAAGATTAGTACCTCTGTCCCTATGTCACTGATGATGCGCACTCTTGAGTACACTGACCCGAAAAGTGCAAGCATTCTAAGATTTTCAAAGCAAAAAACCAATCCAGGAGGAAAAATTCAAATTCATTATACAACAAAACAGAAAAAGAAAGTTACAGGATAGGCACACAGTGTCCCGCGCCAGAACTGACTCAAATTTAGCAGAATGAGACAATTCCTGTTGTCTTATTTGTGCAAAGGACTGTCCTTCCAAAACTGGAATCTCTGCAAGCAAACACATGAAGCCGCTGGCATATTGTGCCTTCCTTCAGATTGCCAAAGACCCACTGTGTGCCGTGGCACCCTGTGGTGCTGTGGCGCACGTGTAGGGGTGCCCTGAGTTAGTGGTTCAGGATCAATTCAAATTATTTATGGTCAATGTCATTGGAAGCCACTGGTTTTGCCAATCATAAAATTTAGCTAATCATGTCCCTCATCACAAAACTGAACCTAAGGATGACAAACAATTTATTTAATTTTATATTTTTTTCTAAAGTACTCAATAATAAAAGTTTGGCCTAGGGGTGCCACAAAAAGATTTTAGATACTCGAAGGGTGCCGTGATTCGATAAAATTTGGGATCCACTAGACTAAGCAATGAAACGATCATAGATAGTGTGATCCTGCAGGCAAACTGTAACCTCTCCAATGAGCTAAATCTTTAAGACCCTGGTCAAATCAAATGAACAGTCCAACAGTCAAGTATTCCTCTTTCAGAGCTCTATTACAGCACCACAAACCTCCATGGAAAGATGGAAAAAGGACTCCACCATTGAGGTCATTCCCTCCTCCCATACGCGATCAGGGTCTGCTCGGTACAATTCCATTTATCACAATCACATATACATTGTGTTAAAAGTAGCACACTATTTTTCTGGGGGTTTTTTTGTGTGTTTTATGCGAGATATCAAGAAAAATACCAACGCTGGTGAAGCGTCCAGAGATCCCCTTATTTGTTTTTTGGTCCAGGTTTATTGCATATGTAATGAAGAACACTGGCCTTGACAGATTTTTCAGCGGCCCATCGCTGTGCAGTGCTGTGTGCTGAGCGATCTAGCATCACTCAGAATACTCATTTCCCCATGTGTAGGCCCCTTCAGGGCAAGATGGTGGTGAGGATATCTCAGGACTTCCAAGTCATATATATCTGTCTCACAAATACTCTTACCTGGACATCTGCTGTGAAATCAAAGCCATGGTCATAGAAGAAATGCAGCAATGCTCTCACCACAGGAGATCATTAGTGGCCTTGAAGGTGGACAGGACTTTTTTTTTTTAGGTGCCTACACAAGGGGTGAGACTGCTGAGCGATCTGAGAAATGTCAATCACTCAGAACACAGCACTGCATAGCAATCTGTCAGTGCTGTGTGCTGAGTGATCTGTCAAGGCCAGTGTTCTTTCGTGAGAACACAGACCTGACGGTAATTAACTATATTAATATCCAGTATGCTGGATATTAATCGCCGGGCGATATCGACACATGGGGCCCTGCATTCCTATAGATCCTACACACGGAGCAGTGTCAGGGCATTTTCTAAGTGATCTAATTAGACCGCTTAGTAATGCCCTGAAATCGCTCTGTGTGTAGGCCCCATTATTCTTCTTTGAGGCTGGCTGACAGGCTGTCTTCTGACCTCTTCACAAAACACAAAACCTGGAACCTTTTGGTCTGGGATAATTAATCAAGAATATTTGTCAGGGCCTGGGAATAACCAATGCACTTAAGATCCAAATGAGACAACACCTGATCTAAAAAGCAGTAATAGCGTGAAATAATTACCTTCGATATATTCAGTCACCTCTGGTTTACCTTACCTTTACTGATCTGATCAGGAGAATACAAGAATAATAAACAACACAGGTTCATCATTGCAAGTATTCTATCGTTTATTTGCACGGACACATATTTGTACATAGTAACAAAAGCATGGACCTCCCTTCAGGGGTAGGTCTTACAGGAAATTCATACATATTCATTATGACCCTCCTCAATGGGGTTGGGCTTCAACCAGAATATTGGTTCAAACATGATTTGCGTAGCAGACGTGCACTTCCATTTTGTAACAAAGGAGTGGTCTTCCAGTAAACTGGATTACCCTAGACCTCCCATATTCCTGCCCCCTAATGCTGTTTGTCTGGAAAACACCTAATGCCTTACATAGGCAGAAATCTGGTTCTAGCTGCCTCCTGTGGTCACTGACCACTGTCTGGAAATACAGTACTTCCTCAAACCTGGGTGTAACTTCTAATGTTTCAGCAAACGCTGCAAAAGCCAAATATCAGCTTACAAATCACATTGTTTAACTTATTGTGAAATTTATTAGCTCATATGTGCTTTGTAATAATTCTTATCTATTACCCATATGAATATGCAGACCCCAGGGGGGTCTCTATCATTCCCTCATTTTGTACAATAATTAAACATGATGTCATGTTCATTCGCAAACTACATATTGCATACATGGTTTTAGCTGGACTACCTAGACCAGGAATACTCAGAATAGGTGAGAGCATCATACAGTAAAATCTTCCTAACTGCAGAAGAAACAGTCTAACTTAATAGTGATAGTGGATATTTCTCTGAAACATTTTGCACTTGTCGCTCGTGTCTCAGAGGGCTGATGACCATTCTCTCACATCCATCAGGCCAGACTGATTCTCTGCTTTCTGTGCTCCACCATTCCTGAGTTTCCCAAACCAATCTGGTCATTGCTGATTTGCATTTCTTCTGGCAAACAGAGAACATACACATGAGTATATTGAAAGTGACATACTGTAAGCAAGTAACAATATTTCTATAATATTTAAAGCAAACATCGCTATACCTACTATATGTCCCATAATTCCTGTAATTCATGTTGCTGGATTAAGCTAAATTAACCATCCTGAATTCCCTTTAATAATCTGCTTCTTCAAATCCTTGACTCTAGCTGTGTTCCTCTATAGCAGGGCTCCTCAAACTATCTTTGTCTGGGATCCCATCAGGAAATAAAAATAATGACTGGACCCCAGCAAGTTACTGCAGAAGGTCATAACATCACATGTGTAGTCAGCAGACAGCACATGCATGGCAGCATTTGTGGAGGCACAGAGTGATTGGAGGAGTCTAGAATAACAGACAATTCAACAGATGTTCCAGACTCCCTGAATCACTGACTGAGATTAGAAAAATAATCAGCCTGATGGGCAGCAATAGGGAGTTATGACCCCATGCTGAGAAAGTCGGGACCCACTTTTTTTAGAACCGCTGCTCTATAGTATCTTTAATTTACATCAGACTGGTAATTATAACATGCTCTTGGTACAGCCAAACACATATCTGTTTTTTTAGCTGCACGGTACCATCTGAATATTTACAAATAATTTTGATCTGTGGCACTGACATAAAAATAATCCTTTTTGGTCATTCTGCTTATCAGAATGTCTACCTAGTCTATTAGCTAGTGAGGAGTTACAAAGATACCCAGTGATGCTAATATTTATCAACTCTATAGTAGTTAATGGGACTCCTAACCAACGCTTGGATCCCATGCCTTGAAAAAGATAGCTAGTCTATCGAAACCGGTTGGCCAGAAGGGGACCAGCGCAGTGGATTCCATCCAAAGGGAAGGAGAACTTATCAGGGCCTGTTTTGTTTAACCACCCATGCTATTTTTGTCTGCAATTCTTTGTAGACCATCATATTTGTCTTTCCTTATGCATAATAATAATAATACATTTGGACAGGACAGTGAATTTGGACCTCATACTGAGGATCCGGAGTGCCTATGGTGACTTCACTGTCCCTCCCTATGCGCTATTTTCTGACAATATTCCTTTTAATTGATAATAATTATCGTTTAAACAGTATATCACTATTGTTGGGTATAATTTGTTTCCTTTTTTGGTACCCCATGTGGGAGGACTGTTTGGACCCGAAAGACCATTTGATTTAGAGTTTCAGCACTCAGAAACATACCAAGGTCCTTTTCTGTGGTAATGCATGGATCTTGACTTAAAAGGGGAAAGTGAACAGACCCAGCAATCTCTTAATTTTAATTTTTGCTACTTGGTAATGGGCCTGTACTATTTGAGTCAGCCCATGTCTGAGGCTTCTCTGCTTTATCAGAAACGTAATCAGGTATCTTCATTATCATTACCATAAACCATATTACTGTCACTTATCGTAGCTGCTAGGCACAAAATACAGCCTCAGACCCTTATTAGGTTTGGGCCTTAATAACATTTTAGCAAACTGCATCGTTGAACTTAACTTTCAGCTTTTGAGCTTTGCAGATGTTGGAGTAGTCAGTTTGGACTTGTAGTTCAGGCATATACTGCAGTTCTGTGCTCTTTGGTACTGTAACTGCTTCTTTCTTTCTGTGGACTTGTCATTGCAGCTTGCTTTGCTTCAGCATCTGCTAGATTGTTTTCTTTGGTCTGGTTCCCTGTGTGTGCTTGTATCTTTATGATAGTTACTTTGTATGACTTCATCAATGCTTGGAAAAGTTTTTTTATGAGGTCAGCGTGCTGTATCTGGAATCTGTATAAAGGTTTGCTGTTGTGTTCTTCGCATGTTTCAATGCTTTAGTGAGGGCCACAAGTTCTGCTGCTTATGCTGACAGCTGTACTGGTAAGGCTCTAGAAATCACCACCTCACTCTCTGTGGTGACATCATAGTCAATGTAGGGTGTGCCATCTTCATAATATCTGGACCCATCAATATACAGTTCATAATGAGCATTGGGTATGGGGGTGTCATGGACGTATGGGAATGTCTGAGTCTCTTGTTTCATCAAAGCAAGTCAATCATAGGAAAAATTTATGACATGAATATTCGCTTCTCACCTCCACCTTCTTCCGAATCTACTTCCATTCTCTGGGCTGCTGTAGATAAAGGTGTGCTTGTAGAAGGTGCTTGTTCCAATATTCTCCCCCATTTTGAACATTTGATGTTCACACGAGAATTGTTGGTGGGTTAAGATGCATCTCTTTATTGTCGCATCGGTTGCACTCAATATGGAACTTCATACTTGGTGAGTCTGGCTGCTGATAGGTGCTTAGTTCTGGCTTATTGCAGAATTTCAGTTACCACATGTGGTACTTGTATAGTCAGTTCATGATTGAGAACAATGTCTTTTAATACAGCCGCAGGTGCTTCTTGGATAATATTTTCAGGCTTGAGCAAGAGGTCTTTGTTTTGTCCCATGTAGCTGCGTAAAGACTCCCAGTGCGTGTTCCTTTTCCTTATGACAGTAGAGGAAAAAGGATTTTGAATAGTCTGTAAAGCCTAGAGCCAGTGAAGAAGCTATGGCTGCCTTTAGTTGCTGAATCACTTGAGACATTTCTTCATCTGATGGGCATGGACTTCTTTGTAACATCGTACAAGGTTTGCATATAAACGGATGCAAGAGGGATCCAGTCCCTGCAGGCCTAGGAATGACCTTATTTGTTTAACAGTCTTTGGTACCTTGGCTTGCAGTATGAGCTTATACCTCTCTTCTGTCAGGTATCTGATGCCTTGAGAAATGCAGTGGCCCAAGAATATGACTTTGTGTTTGCAGAGCTGTAATTTGTCTTTCGATGCCCTGCAGTCTTGCTCTTCCAGGAACTTGAGTAGGGACACTGTTTCCTTATGGCATTTTGGCTTTAGTTGTTGTGGTTAACAGGAGGTCATCATCACAAGCTGGGTGTCTTCTGTGTAGAGGGGTCTCCAAGCCTGGAGAACCAGTGACATGCAGTTAATCATGTACAACAGTATTGTTTGCTAACAGTTCTTGTGAGTCTTTGATGATAAGCATAGAGCAGAGTGCATTGGCCAATCATTCACCGTAAACCAGGCCCCTGATGGTGGGATCTGATCCAGCAAGGTGTGTCGATTTTAGGCACAATGGGACAGTTTATTAGCAGTCTTTCAATGACTTCTCTTGTACCAGTCTGTATTGAACTTCACCAGAACCGGTGACATCATATTTCTGGACAGAACAGGTGTATTGCTGTGGAGATCTGCACTGCACAAGGACACCAGACCACAGGAAGGCTTGGACTTTTTTGCTGATGGCTGCTGGCTGCTGTTTGTTCTGTGGTGAGTGGACATTGCAGTTGCATGCTGACATCCAATATTCATTCTTTTTTTTTTTTTTTTCAAATCGGGTAGCATGGTATCAGCAAAGTCTGCAGTAAAAAAACTAAAAGAGCACAGAATACAGCAACTTCTATTTCTGGCATATAGTTTTTTTATACTATTTGACCTTTATTTCATGCCTGTCTTTGATGCTTGCATAAATTGCAGAATATCAGCTCCTAATAGGTTAACACAACATGTTGGTGATGTGAGGAATTAAACTTTGTATGGGCGTTCATTTATCATTGATAGGTTAAGGGGTTGGCTTACTCTTCTGGAGTAGGAGTGTCTGTCCGCCCACCCAAGTACCTTTTAATGTACTTCCTCATTTAGTTCATTTGATATTTCTATTTCACACACAGACATTACACATAATTGTATTACTAAGAGACTGTAGTTTCTGCCCTGTGTGAAGATCAACATGGAGTACTGCGTCTTCATACCTTCCCACGAGGTTAGTCAAGATGTTCTTTTTCCTTGAATATCTATCTGTGCTAAAACATTACCTTTTGGGTTTATTTGATGATCAACTATAAGGTCTGTCCCTAAAGTTGAACAACATTTTATACGGACGCTTTGTTCTAATACATATACATATTTCCTCTTTTCTATATTTTTTTTCCAACTTCCTCTAAATCTTTAAAAATCTGTAATTACACTTAATATTACATATGAACAAATTTAATTCAGGGCATAAAGCCGTGGTTCCCAAACTGTGTGCCTAGGCACCCTGGGGTGCCTCAGGACACTTGCAGGGGTGCCTTGGGTTGGTGGACCAGGATCAATTCATATTAGTTATGTGCAATGTAACAGGCAAAACAGTGCTGGTGGCTGCTAATTATAATATATGTAGACAAACAGGAGCAAATCCTGTCCCTCACCAGATAACTGTGACACATAAACACAATGTACATAATTTTATATATTTTCTGAATAAGAAACATTTGGCCTAGGGGTGCCTTGAAAACATTTTTATGCTAACAATCTATAGTTAGCAGCATTTGTCATTATAGTGTTATACTGTACCATTTTAAATGGTCTGCTTCTGACAATTTGCTCTAAATCTATTCAACAAAAATCTACACATACACATATATATATACATATACATACACATAACAATAGCTTATTATAACTAAATTCTAGAGGACTTAACAATATTAAGCATTTCATTCAGGTCTTGGAATTAGTTCCCATTTTTTATTTTGTGTCACAGGAAGCATCTGGACTGTGAAATACATCTCTGTCTTTTGTATGTGGTATGAGTTCTGATTGCGCTACACTGAGTAATATTGTGCTCTGGTGGGTTCATTTATCACAATACTGTAAGTACTTATTTACTTGTTGTGATACTGTAAGTCTCAAATACCCAAATAATCCTGTAACCCAGTGGTTCCCAAACTTTTTCAGTCCAAGGCACCCTTTGGGTCTCCATGACGTTTACAAGGCACCCCTAAGCCAAAATAATTACCGAACTGTCCCTTTTTTAAAGTAGTTGGAATAAAACAATGCTAAAATTATTATTAGCTTGCTTGTAAAAATAATAAACATAAATTCAAGAAAAAAATATATTTCTTTAATTTGATTTCTTTCAAAGAACAATTGACAGCACTCGTTAACAGGAATAATATCAAACAAAATAAACAACAATAACATTTATTAAAGAGTGATCAACAATGACAACACTTATTAATGGGATATGTGAGCCTGTTGTGCACTACACAACTTTTCAAACCTTGGGATCAGCTTGGACACGGCCACCCTCATTTCCTGTTCCACATTGATTTTTGAACGATACTTGCTTTTAATTACAGCAACTGCTGAAAACCCGGCTTCACACAAATATGTTGTGGCAAAAGGAACAAGGATTTGTTGTGCTTTAGCACTGAGCATCGGATATTCATCTTTAATGGATATCCAAAATTCTTGAAGTCCCATGCTGCTGAATTTTACTTTCAAGGTCTTGTCACAGGAAAGCTCAATTAGTTTTTCTTCTTCTACAGAAGTAAATTCTGTTGGGGCGCTAGTATTGAATGGATCTTGGATCCATACAAACTTTTCCATATTTTCGGGAAAATATTTTTCAAACCAGTCACTGAGGTTTTTTAGGTGCTGCTCAAAAACTGATTTAAGTTCATGTGTCAAACAAACATCATTGGATGTAACAAACTGATGCAACATGGGGAAACAGTCATCGTAACAGTCTTCATTTACTTTTCTTCTCCAAAGAAACAATTTTTTCCTGAATGCTGATACCTTCTCTGAGAGTTTCAGAATGTGGGTGTTGTTTCCCTGAAGTGAGAGATTCAGTGCATTCAGTTTGTCAAAGATATCACAAAGGTAGGCTAACTTGGACAAAAACCCGGTATCCAAGTAATTATTGGCACACTCGTGTTCTTCCTCAGCAAGATAGGAGTAGAGTTCCTGGTGTAATCTATAAACACGAGAGAGTACATTGCCACGGGAGAGCCATCGTGAGCTGCAGTAGTACAACAAAGATGTGTGCTCAGAGCCCATATCCTCACACATTTTTCTAAAAAACCTTGCCTTCTGTGGCCGAGTCTTTATAAAATTTACAGCTTTCAATACACTTTCCATCACTGCATTCAGTGGAGGACTCAGATGCCTTGATGCAAGTGCTTCCCTGTGGATAATGCAGTGGGTCCACAGTGCATCAGCAGCTTTGCTTCGTATGAGTGCCTGCAATTCTCCGTAACAGCCAGACATAGAACGGCCACCATCAGTACAGACACCACAGCACTTTGTCCAGTCTAACTGGTTTTCACTCATAAAAGTGTCAATGATCTGAAACAAGTCTTGTGCCTTTATACCGGCGGTTATAGTTTTACAAAAGAGAAGGTCTTCCACAATATTGCCACAATCTATAAAGCGTGTGTAGCAAATCAGATGAGCATCCTTATTGCTGTCTGTTGCCTCATCTAGTTGCAGTGCAAAATCCTTCCCTTTCATTTTTTCAATTAACTGGTCCTGTAGATCTTCAGCCATATGTTGGATTCTGCGACTGATGGTACTGTTTGATAAAGGTACCTTCGAAAGCAGTTTTCCAGCTGATTCCCCAACCATAATGTTAACCAAATCCACTGCAGCCGGTAGAATCAGTTCTTCTGCGATGGTGTGAGGCTTTTTACACATCGCAATTCTATGTGCCACCTTGTAGGATGCAAGCAAAGCATTGCTTGGTATGGATGCTTGCTTAAAAAATGAGCCTTTTTGTTCTTTTAATTCTTTTAGCTTTCTGATGAAGAAATCACGCGGTTTCTTAGCCATGTTAGGGTGATTTGTCTCCAAATGGCGTCTTAGTTTGCTTGGAATCATGCTTTCTGCTGATAATATCTTCAGGCAAAGTACACACTGTGGACGCTCTTCATGGTTGACATCTACAGATGTAAAACCGATGTCTAGATAAGAATCGTCGTATCTGCGATGTTTCCTTTTCTTTCCAACTGCACCACTGGTCTGTGGTTCTTCATCCTTTTCTTCACTACCAGTCTTCTTTCCAGTGTTCAAAAACCTTTCCATTTTTTGTGCAACAAAATAATTCTGTACTGGAGCAATCACAATAAATGAATTTAAGTTGAAGGCAAATCCTTTGTAGCTTCTATCCGATAAGTTACTGTAAATTGTGGTTCCAAAAAGCAACACCATAAAAACAGGGGAAATGCTACAGGTTACAATTATAAAATCCATACACCCCCTTACTGATAATTTAGTCACACAATTAAGGCTGAGCAATGGATCATACGCAGTTGCTTAGCATACAAATATAGGTAACTAGGTGTTATAGCGAGGTTGGTGGTTTGTAGTAGGATGAAAGAAAAGACAGTTAATTTGTAGCCATTTCGAGTAGCTGAGCAAAACTGATCCTCTTAAGGGGCCTACACACGGGGAGATGCAGGTAAGCGTACTGACTGATGCTAGATCGCTCAGTAAGATTGCTCAGCACACAGCAAACACTGGCCCTGACCGATTAATATCCCACATGGTGGATATTAATCACTGGGCAATATCGGCGTGCAGGTCAATGCATCACTATCACTATGGTATTTTGTAAGCAATCTAGTGAGATCACTTACAAAATGCCCCTAAACCACTACGTGTGAAGGCCCTGTTAGCCGTGACATATCGACGCAACCAGGGAAAGAACTCTAGGGGCCAAAAGTAAATTTTTAACATAGATTTCAAACAAAAAATACAATGTGCAATTGCAAATTAACAATTCGTCAGAAGCAGAGAACTTAATCTTACAATGGTACCTCATTTATCGATTTTGCTTAAAATGGGATTGACACCAAAAATCCCCTTCTATAAATAATAAAGTACAGGTTTGGTACGATTGGTAGGAATATGCATAAACTGGGTCAGCCCTTTTAAGCCACCGGAAACCCTTGCACTGTTGTTCCTACCTGACTAGGCAAATGTGATTTTACTTGTGAAAGCAGGCAGGATACTGGAATACTGACATCAACAGATATGCCAATTCCAAAATCCTGACTGCCGGCATCCTGACTGTAAGTATAGAGTGGCTTAGACTTCTCCAGTGGTACTCCAGCCCTGCGTCTGAATCGCATCACCATACTTTAGTATGGCGAGTGTGATTCATGAAGGAATGGAAAGTAATGCTTTCTACTCCATGGCGTTCAGATTCACCATCTCAGAAGGTGGAAATCTGTACATCGATGCAGAAAAGGCAAGAATGCTAAGTGCCCTATTAAGCAGCACCTAGACAACCCCCCTTTGCCAGCTTGTAAAAGTCACTTATAGCACTGTAGCTCACATACCCAGTGGTGCAACAAGTACATTTTTCTTGGTGGTACTCAAAGCACACGCTGTAGGTGTGGACACATGGCATGAGGGGGGTGTGGTGACACAAAGCTTGAGGAGTAGCTACATGACAATAGGAGCGCAATGCCCATTACACATGACGCCACACACCATAATGTCCATTACACATAATGCCACACACCATAATACCTATTACACGACGCCACACCGTAATGCCCATTACATGTTATGCCCCACATGTATAATACCTTGCAGATGAGGCTGGGTTCAGCGGCGATAGTGTGGAGAAGGAGGCTGGATTCAGCGGCGGTAGTGTGAAGGAGGAGGCTGTGGTCAGCGGTGGTGTGGAAAAAGCTGTAATTGGCTTCTGCAGCTGTGAAGAGGAGGCTCTGGTCAGGACAGAGAGTGACAGCATGGACAGTCAGAGTGATGGCGGGGACAGTCAGAGTGACGGCGGGGACAGGCAGTGGGACGGCAGGGACACCAAGAGGGATGGCAGGGAAAGGCAGTAGGATGGCAGGGACACCAAGTGGGACAGCAGGGACACCAAGTGGGACGGCAGGGACAGGCAGTGGGACGTCAGGGACACCAAGAGGGACGGCAGGGACAGTCAGTGGGACGGCAGGGACAGTCAGTGGGACGGCAGGGACACCAAGAGGGACTAGGACATTTTTCAACACACCCTGTACGTTACCTCGTAATTTTTTTTGTTTGCTATGTACGGCGCTGCAGACACTTTGTGGCGCCTTATAAATAAATAAACGTACTACTACTACTAGGACAGCAGGGACAGTCAGTGGGATGGCATGGACAGTCAGAGTGACGGCGGGGACAGTCAGAGTGACGGCATGGACAGTCAGAGTGACGGCATGGACAGTCAGAGTGACGGCATGGACAGTCAGAGTGACGGCATGGACAGTCAGAGTGACGGCATGGACAGTCAGAGTGACGGCATGGACAGTCAGAGTGACGGCGGGGACAGTCAGAGTGACGGCATGGACAGTCAGAGTGACGGCATGGACAGTCAGAGTGACGGCGGGGACAGTCAGAGGGACGGCATGGACAGTCAGAGTGACGGCATGGACAGTCAGAGTGACGGCATGGACAGTCAAAGTGACGGCGGGGACAGTCAGAGTGACGGCATGGACAGTCAGAGTGACGGCATGGACAGTCAGAGTGACGGCATGGACAGTCAGAGTGACGGCATGGATAGTCAGAGTGACGGCATGGACAGTCAGAGTGACGGCGGGGACAGTCAGAGTGACGGCGGGGACAGTCAGAGTGACGGCGGGGACAGGCAGTGGGACGGCAGGGACAGGCAGTAGGACGGCAGGGACACCAAGTGGGACAGCAGGGACACCAAGTGGGACGGCAGGGACAGGCAGTGGGACGTCAGGGACACCAAGAGGGACGGCAGGGACAGTCAGTGGGACGGCAGGGACACCAAGAGGGACTAGGACATTTTTCAACACACCCTGTACGTTACCTCGTAATTTTTTTTGTTTGCTATGTACGGCGCTGCAGACACTTTGTGGCGCCTTATAAATAAATAAACGTACTACTACTACTAGGACAGCAGGGACAGTCAGTGGGATGGCATGGACAGTCAGAGTGACGGCATGGACAGTCAGAGTGACGGCGGGGACAGTCAGAGTGACGGCATGGACAGTCAGAGTGACGGCATGGACAGTCAGAGTGACGGCGGGGACAGTCAGAGGGACGGCATGGACAGTCAGAGTGACGGCATGGACAGTCAAAGTGACGGCGGGGACAGTCAGAGTGACGGCATGGACAGTCAGAGTGACGGCATGGACAGTCAAAGTGACGGCGGGGACAGTCAGAGTGACGGCATGGACAGTCAGAGTGACGGCATGGACAGTCAGAGTGACGGCATGGATAGTCAGAGTGACGGCATGGACAGTCAGAGTGACGGCGGGGACAGTCAGAGTGACGGCGGGGACAGTCAGAGTGACGGCGGGGACAGGCAGTGGGACGGCAGGGACAGGCAGTAGGACGGCAGGGACACCAAGTGGGACAGCAGGGACACCAAGTGGGACGGCAGGGACAGGCAGTGGGACGTCAGGGACACCAAGAGGGACGGCAGGGACAGTCAGTGGGACGGCAGGGACACCAAGAGGGACTAGGACATTTTTCAACACACCCTGTACGTTACCTCGTAATTTTTTTTGTTTGCTATGTACGGCGCTGCGGACACTTTGTGGCGCCTTATAAATAAATAAACGTACTACTACTACTAGGACAGCAGGGACAGTCAGTGGGATGGCAGGGACACCAAGAGGGACTAGGACAGCAGGGACAGTCAGTGGGATGGCAGGGACACCAAGAGGGACAGGGACAGCAGGGACATCACACCCCTGCTGTGGGCCTGGCACACAGCCCAGCACTCACAGCGTGGCTTTTACAAACCTCCTAGACACCCCCCCCCCCCGTAGCACTTAAAGCAACTGTGTGGCTTTACAAACTCAGACATAACCCCCCTAACCCCCCTCCCCCCCCCCCAACTGTCAAATGTACTGCCACTCACCAGATATGATCAGCAGCAGCCTTCAGGAAACACACAGGAACGCAGACGCACCTCCAAGGAGCCCCGGATGTCCTGTGCAGTCTACCCATGTCCAGTGGCTGCACAATTGATTGACACCCTCCAGGGAGCCAATCCTGAGGGAGCGAGCGCAAGCAGTCCTCCCCCCTCCCCTCCTGCCGCGCTCACTCCTGCACCCGGGCCGTCCGGCGCACAGTGACAGGAGCTGCCTGTCACTCACTGACGGCACCCGCTCCTGCTTCTAACTGCGGCTGCGTGTGTAGGGACTCTGGCGCCGCGGCTCCCCTGTCACAGCGTCGCGGCACACCAGGGAGCCGCGGCGCACAGTTTGAGAACCCCTGCTGTAACCAATAACCGTGTATAACCTGGCTCCCCTTCCTTTCTTTATCTGCAACAACCTGACAATCGGAACGCTCCATTCAAGTCCTGCTCCCTCTCCAATGGATCGATCAAATCCAATGAGTGTGGCCTTATCCACTTGCGGCGAGGCAGGATGTGATGTTGTGCAAGGAAGTATAACTGTGTATTACTGGCTTCGGATTTGTTATGGATCTGTCTAAGGCTGCTGTATGAAAATCAACAAACCCCTTCCACCATCTCAATCTATCTCTATGAATGAGACATTGACCAATAGTACCTGTGAGAGTGCTGCTATTTTGAATGCATTTAAACCCCAAGAATAAACGCGACCTACAACCTTTTTTCACAAATTCTGTCTCTAAATGGCAACCAACAATAATAACAAAATCTACTACTTTGTGTTCATCAGTGACCTGAACAGTTGACTGAATTTATACTGGTTCTTTGATGTCAGCCGTTATTTTTGTCTTAAAATAATGCCCACTAAAATTATTAAACCAAAATACAATACTACATTTACAATATGAACAAGGTGTGACATGGAACAATGTGACAATGTGAATTTGCAAGTCTCCTTTCTTTATTCTCTATTAAAAAACCTCATTATATTCATTTCAAAAACCTCTGTTTCAAATATGACAACCCAATACTAGGAAAGTTTGTCTGATCACATCATTTTGTACATTAACTGTAGTTTTAAAATCTGTTGGTCTTGCTACCGCAATTGTGATTCTCTTTAATAATCTTTTATCTTATAACATAGGACTATACTATTTTTACACTTTACACAAGTTCCACATAGTGACATAGGTCATAGAGACTACTATTCCATAAGGGCTATGTCCTAATTGGTTCAATATAACACTGTGTACACACAGCACAATTTAGCATGACATTTTAGATGACACTGAACCTTATTCACCTTAATATTTACCAGACAGTCAGACAACACAAAACATGTTTACAGATTTCCTTTACCGAAGTGATACCACAGGGTGTAATCTTTCATGCTGGTTCCGTGAAGGTAACCATAGTTCATTCAACATTTACTTTAGACAGAACAGTATAAGAAACATTTCTACTGTCACAAAAAACTATTTCAAAATACAATGCATTGTTAAAAATGTGTGATCTGAATATTTCGGGTTAAAAAATGGCGTAAAAAGGGTGACAAATGTATAATTTGTTCTATATAAACGTGGCTAGACTGATGCACAGAGAGGGTCTGACTAAGCAACAGTGATCGTAAATCAACCAATCTTCTGTTTGCTTACCCGGGGTTGTCAGAGTCTCCCTGCGTTATCCAGCATAGAACTGAGACCATTAGATGCCTCCCCTTTGCTTGCCATCCCGGACTTTGCAGCCCCCATATAATAGCGTGAAATAATTACCTTCGATATATTCAGTCACCTCTGGTTTACCTTACCTTTACTGATCTGATCAGGAGAATACAAGAATAATAAACAACACAGGTTCATCATTGCAAGTATTCTATCGTTTATTTGCACGGACACATATTTGTACATAGTAACAAAAGCATGGACCTCCCTTCAGGGGTAGGTCTTACAGGAAATTCATACATATTCATTATGACCCTCCTCAATGGGGTTGGGCTTCAACCAGAATATTGGTTCAAACATGATTTGCGTAGCAGACGTGCACTTCCATTTTGTAACAAAGGAGTGGTCTTCCAGTAAACTGGATTACCCTAGACCTCCCATATTCCTGCCCCCTAATGCTGTTTGTCTGGAAAACACCTAATGCCTTACATAGGCAGAAATCTGCTTCTAGCTGCCTCCTGTGGTCACTGACCACTGTCTGGAAATACAGTACTTCCTCAAACCTGGGTGTAACTTCTAATGTTTCAGCAAACGCTGCAAAAGCCAAATATCAGCTTACAAATCACATTGTTTAACTTATTGTGAAATTTATTAGCTCATATGTGCTTTGTAATAATTCTTATCTATTACCCATATGAATATGCAGACCCCAGGGGGGTCTCTATCAGCAGCTTGAGGGCCTTCATTGGAGGTACCACAATAAGACCTCCACACTCCATTTCAGAGCACTGCCTACCTTCCAATTTGACTGTTTCAGTGGTCTTTTGTATGTGCACAATACATAAAACGTAAGACAGCTGACAACTGCACTGCCAGATCATTAAACTAAACTGTGACTGCTATGGGGAAGGGGGAAAGCTAAATAGCTCTTTGAAAATGAAATTTCTGGATCCTTGGGCCAAATCCAGAGTTGAGTGATGAGCAAATTCGCAAATCAATGGATTACCAGGTGACCGCATGTGTACACGGATCGTATTGTGCATGCGCAAACCTGAATAGCAACAACAGAAAATGGATATTGATCATAATGCAATGTTGACAGACGTTGGCTCACGTATTATGGGAGTGTTAGAGAAAAACACAGGACATGCCCAGGAATTTTAAGGGAGAGTCTGTGTCAGCAGTGCCGGACTCGATCTGTCTGTCTTATGCTGTGTACACACTTGTACAATCTGCATGAGATCCAGATGAGATTTTGACTATATAGTCAAAATCTCATCTGGATCTCATGCAGATTGTATGGGCTTTATCCCAAGCGATCCAGATGCGTTCAAGATGCGTGCTCCCATATCTCAGCCAGAAAGTCTTGGCTGCATAGACTATATAGTGCAGATCTGCACTATATAGTCTAAATTGTATGCAGATAGTCTAAAGGTGCCCATATACGTAAAAACTATTATATATATATAATACGATGAGATGAGATCTAGTACAAAAAGTAGGTGCAGCACATAATTTTTGTACTAGATCTCATCGCAAAACCAAGACGCAATGAGATGCGATATTGTATACAATGATTGTAACATGTATGGGCACCTTAAATTGTAATCTCATCTGGATCTCAAGCAGATTGTACAAGTGTGTACACAGCATTAGTTGGAAGGGTCAGATTTACTCACATTTGCATAGACTGGAAAAAAATCATTTGATGATGTGGGAATTACGTATTGGTTGTGTGTGTGGATAGCGATCTGCAAACAGATTTGCACTGGGCGTTTTCTGTCTGGGTGGCAGCCATCTATTCGCAGTCATCTGTGGTAAGGTCTAAATAGCCCAACATTTCTATTGTCTTCCATTTAGATGAATAATAAAAATATGGAAAGGCAACTGTATGGTTAAACAAATAGGATAGGACAAACAGGGCAATAAAAAAAAAGGATTACATTTAAGAAAACAAAATAAATAAAAAAAAATAAAGAAATTTAATAAAAAAATAAAAAACACACACACAATAGATTCACCAGTATACAATAAACTAAATAAAATACAACTCAATATGGAAAAAGGAAGGTTTATTGAAGATGCAAACAACATTTAAATACCACTAAACAAATGAACCATGGAGATATCAAACAAACATAAAATGACTGTTAAAGTACAATAACTTTTCTAAAACTGCCCCAAAATTTTTCACATACATTAAGGCATTTATTGGCATATATAGGAAATACACACAGAGCGATTTTCACCTAATTTCTAAGCGATCTGACGAGATTGCTTAGAAATAGAGCACTGATCGCTCCATGTGCATAGCCCTGAGTTCTTGTGAGTCTTTCCTGCTAGATCATGGGGCTTTGCATATAAATAGTAGGCAAAGTTCCACTCTGCACAGATTGTTCAGCACACATCGCAGGTGTACCGCGATGTGTGCTGAGCGATCGTGCTTTAGCCCATGCTCAGCACAGGCTTCCCCGTCACCCTGTGTGTACGGGGCATAACACTTCACTGGAATAAATGAACAACAAACTTGTATATAAACAAAACTCTAAATTCACATTTTTTTATTAGGAGGAACCAAATTAGAAATCTTCAGGAACTGGGCTTCTGTGGAATGTAGCTGGTGTATCCGCAAAGCGCTGCTTTGAACCTCCATTTTTTTCCACCCATTCATTTAAGGTGTAAAGTGTTGATGATTTCTTTCCAGACCTAGGATAATTCCTACAAGGCAATACTACAGCACATGAGGCAGAGAAGATTTGATTGTAAACAGCACTTTGAAGGCTATATTAGTAACACTACAGAAATCTAACAAATCTAACAAAGAAGTGAACACAAGAAGTAACATTTTTCTAATACCCCTTTCACATTGCCAAAATAACCCAGGCAAAGCACCAAAACTTATAACCTGGGTCAAGCAACCCAGCATTTGACCTGGGTTAGAAGAACGGTTAAACCTTGGTCGCCCTCTGTATAATGGGCGACCCAGGTTTAATGTGAATGTGTTGGACCCAGGATTGTGATCCCGTGTCCGACCTGTGTTTATGATCTGAAAGGGGTATTAGTGGCTTGTTTGTACTAAATTGTCCATTATATTTATTTTGCCCATGATTGCACTATTGTGTAAATCAATTAGTTAAAAAAAAAAAAAAAACAGGCCTGGAAGGTTTGCCTAGTGTGTTGGCAGCTTCTCTATGCTGGGCTTAACTTTTTATATATCAGCATGACAACACGAGAACGCAGCTGTGATACTCATCGTCCATAACTACATTTCAATTGTGGATGACCAGCCCCACTCCTTATCAGTTTTATGGGGGTTTGCTGAACTTGTGTTATTTATAATAATAAATAAAAATTAAAAAAAAAAACTGGAAAAGTGTGAGCAAAACTTCTAATTCACTCCTCCAAACTAGCTTCCCCCACAGAAATTATTGGTTGGTTTGATCAGCAGCTGTTAACCACTACAAATAAAAATGTGGGGAGTCCAGGGATGGAACTAAGGTTTTCAGAAGGACAATTCCACCAGCTAAATAGTAGAATTTATTACCCTTGGTTGTGAATGCCACCAACCCATTGATCTTGAAAGGTGAGCACCCATGTAAGTTTACACCCAAAGGAGGACTTTAGCACACATTACTTGAAGGGATGACAAAGTTGTAAAAATGCAGTTCCAAAAACTGCCAAAACACACAGTTTTATTAGCAGACCACTTTGCGCTTGTGTAACATGTTGATATGAGGAAGGTTTGAATCATTAAGTCTCTTATTTCTTCAAACAAAAAATGTTGCTAAACAAATATTTGTTCCCAACTTGAGCCCTTCAGGAGAGCTCATTAGACCATATGATAAATTCTTGCACTTACTAAATAGCAACTAGAGTCCCCTGAAAGCCACCACTGTCTTTGATTAGGCTACCTGAGGTGTGTTAAATGGGTAAAACGGAGTACCTGCAAAATGGAAATGTGAAATCTAGCAAACACTAGTACCCCTTTTACACAGAGGCAAAAACTGGGTTTCGGACTTGTCAGCATTGGTGTAAAAGGGGTACTGACCCGGCTCGCACTTACACCAATGGGGAAGCCCAATCTCCCGACCGTAGCATCCTGTGGTCAGTATGGAGGTTGGGCGGGGGGCACTCACAGCCTCCACTGCTGTACTGTACAGCAGCAGAGCCAGCTAAAAGGTGAATGCCTGTGTGCGGCATCCATACACCTTGCGGAAGGGTGGGAGGGCTAGGGGGTGCAAGGAGGCTGGGAGCAGCCCAGGTTCCCCAAGCGCAGCAATTTGAGATGATGTCATCTCCGAGCACCGCAACTTGCACCCATGTGCAGTGTAAACAGTGCCGGCCTGGGAATATTCCGGGTTGGCATTGCAGTGTAAACAGGGAAAATCCCGGATCCGACCCAGATTGGAACCATGTTCCAATATATCAGGTCGGATCCAGGATTTTGATGTAAAAGTGGTATTAACTCGTCTGAGAGACAAGTGGGGGTTATTTTATTTTGGGTTACTCCACAAACTTAGGTGTTTGTGAAAGCTGCTATAGCATTTGAAAAGAATATGCAGATATAACTACACTTTGTCTTTACATTAACACCTAAAAGATCCCTTGAAGCATTACCATGGGTAACTGCTTTAACCATTTCCACATTTCTATGTTTTCAAGCATTTGTAATAATAGTAAGGAATGTCACAAGAGGCTAAGAGAAAGGTGTTTTTGCTTTGCATACTGTACCTCCTGGTAAAATTAGTTGGGTGCTGCCAGGTCTGACTGTCTTTGCTGTTAACTCGCTTCAATAAAGAGTCCAACTCAAAACATGGATCTACATACGTAAGCAGAGAGACAAGCATGCTGAACAATAACAAAATTATCTGAGGAGATATGAAAATAATTACAACAAATTTAGGAAACACCATTACGTTTTATCATTAGGAATACAGTACTTTCAAAATCAATCAGTTCAGCATTTAGCCAAATGCTTGACTGAAATAAAGAACTAATTTTAGATATAAAAAGAGCCAAATTGGAAGACACCTGACAAATCACTCTGGATTAGTGTAAATGTATTTTTTTTTTTAATATTACAATGTCCCCTACATTCATCAGAAAACGCTCTGCACGGGATGGAATTACTTAGCTGACCTGTACAGAGCCACAGGTGGCTCACCTCTAGTATGAATTAAAACACTGAATGGAATCCATGCATCATCACCCAACTTCAGTGCCCAGCCTTGTTAACGCTTTTTCACGCCGAATAGATGCAAATCCCAGCAGTCATGAGTCAATCTATGTTATAGCAACACAATGCAACTTTGCAAACTGCTGCATTTGTCCAAGTGTCACACAACTTTCCCAAAATAAGAAACCACTTATTTTTTGCCAATCCCTAACACGTCTAACATAGTCCAACTTGCTATCTTATTAGCCACCTAGTTCACCATCAATTCCCCCCCACACTGGTACCAAGACTAACTGCAGGCTACAAGCAACCTTTATTCCATTTATTGGAAGAACTTACCAAAGATAGGAAAGAGAAATATGGTAGCCCAGGCACTATGGTGTCTTCTACCTTTATTTCTTATAAATTTAATTATAACCGATAAAAAAGGTTCTGTCATGCACTTCAGAATCTTTAAAAAAAAAAAAAAAAAATGATTGTCAAAGGTAGAACTGTGCTGAAGAACAGGGCGAGTTTACTTGCTGCACTACAATGTCTGTACGACATGTCTGCACTACAACCCCACAAAAAAAAAAGACAAAAAACTAGGGCTTCCAGGCTGTAGGATTCAACAGATATAGGGCCATATTCTCTAAGCTCCAAAAGTGATAAAATATAGAGTGATAAACAGCCAGCCAATCAGCTCCTGTCTGACATTTTTCAAACACAGTCTGTGACATGGCAGGTAGGAGCTGATTGGCTGGCTGTTTATCACTCTCCATTTTATCACTTTTGAAGTTTAGAGAATCTGGCCCTAAGTCCCCCCCAAAAACTGACCAACATCAGGTTGTAGTCCATGAAGTCCTGTAAAACAACCACAAACAAACAAAAAGACAAACCTCTGCATAGGAAACATTTTGGCCACTGCATTCCTTTGCCAGGCCCCTTTTGGCATGCTCACACGGGACCCCATTTTGGCTGAGAGAGATTCAAATCTCTCCACAGGGATAACAAATTCCACCCGTTGTCTCTGAGGGTTCCACCTCTGCAGCCCTTGGTCCAACCACATGTGAAATGATCTATTGCTAGAATTTCTATTTAAAGGTCAGAATAAGCCACTACATAAAAAATTTCTATAAAAGAGCTGCAACCTAACCTGTTTCTTGCTTTCCCATAGACTGCAACCCCAATTTGAGCCGAAATCTACAACTTCAAGTGCTAATAGTCTACTATCTGAACTTTGTCAAAACCCATATAGATCACTTCCGGTGGGGGCTGGGGATGATCGCATACACATGGAGCTCCGATCTCCCATTCACGGAGCTCCACCATCCCCGGCTTGCGGAGCAGCGTGGCGGCTGTGGCGAGCAGAGCGGAGGAGGTTGGAGGAAGCGAGTGCCGTGTCCCCTGACGCACGATGAGGTGGCACCCGGTCAGAGGCGCTGTGGCCTCCCTGGCAACACCATCAGGCGGCGCTGCGCCTCCCCGCCAGCAGCACCATCGGTCCGCGGAGACCCCCTGTATGTGCGATATATATCTGTACTGTCACTGTTTTTACTTGTTACCTATCTGTCTGGTCCAATCACCAAGTGGCGCCACTGAATGGCTGCCTGGGTGCTGTGCCGCTCAGCAAATATATGTTCCCCATGTCCAGTGTCCCTCATCAGGATACGCATATCTGTATGTGCGATATATATCTGTACTGTAACGGTTTGACCTGTTCCTATACTGGCTACTGCACAGCAATCCAAAACGAATTCCTAGTATACGCAAGTTTACCTGGCCAAATAAAGCAGATTCTGATTTTGAGATTTAAAAAAAGTACGAATTATAACTCACCGATAATTCCTTTTCTTGTTAGAGATCCCATGGCAGCCATAACACTGGTATATCCTCCCTTCTCCTAGTTCAGACAGAATGTTTTTCAGGGACCGCCCACCTTGGGTATAATAGCCTCCTCCTCCCTCTCCTCTTTGTCTTTCGTTTGTCTCCGTCTCCACCGGTTTCTGAAAAACACATATATCTGGGAGGGATCTAGATGGCTGCCATGGGATCTCTAACAAGAAAAGGAATTATCGGTGAGTTATAATTCGTACTTTTCTTTTACGATCCCCATGGCAGCCATAACACTGGGACATACCCAAGCTTACCACAAATGGGAGGGAGACCATGATATATGCAAGTAAGATTTATTCCTCTAATCAGTTCACCTTCACTGACAGAGCTTCATTTAACACATGGTTCCCAAAGTGGGCAGTTGTTATATCCAGGGCATAATGCCTGGAGAACGTATGACGCGACGACCATGTTGCCGCGAGGCATATGTCTTTCACCGACGCCTTGGCCTTCTTAGCCCATGACGTTGAGATTGCCCTAGTAGAATGTGCCTTTATGATAGAAGGTACTACTTTATCTTCATGTTGATAGGCGTACATTATCACTTCCCTGACCTATCTAGAAATGGTCTGTTTGGCTGGACATAACCCTTTCCTTGGACCTTCTGGGATGATAAATAGATGATTTGTCTTCCTTAGACTGGCTGTTCTCTCCTTATAAATGGATATGGCTCGCACCAAATCTAGCATATGCCAAGTCTTTTGCTCATAATTTTCTGGTTCTGGGAAGAAACTCTGCAAAGTTATATCCTGGTTAAGGTGGAAAGATGATATCACCTTCGGAAGGAAGTTTGGGTTTGTTCTTAAAACTACCCTGTCTGGAAAGATGACCAAGTAGGGCTCTTCAACCCACAAGGACTGAAGTGCTCCGATCCTTCTTGCCGAAGTTACTGCAATGAGAAACACCACCTTCCAGATCAGAAATTTCATGGGGATTACTGACAGTGGTTCAAACGGTTCTTTTGCCAACACTTGCAAAACTAAATTCAGGTCCCAGGGAGCTACCAGAGATCTTATCGGTGGACGAATCTTTCTCATTGCTCTAGAGAACCTTTTCACCATCTTCTCCTCCGCCAAACTACGATCCAGAAGGATACTTAGAGCTGAGATTTGTGATTTAACTGTAGCCGTTGCTAGGCCCATCTTGAATCCGTCCATTAGGAATTGTAATACTTTTGAAGTCGGTATTTCGTGAAATTCCTCCTTAAATCTTCCCCAACTTAGGAATTTAAGCCAAGTCTTGTAGTACACTAATGATGACACTTTCTTCCTGGCTTCCAGAATCATCTCTACTACCTGGTTAGATAGGTCGTATCTCTTCAGGACTTTCCGCTCAATTTCCACACCTTTAAGGAAAATATGGCTGGATCTGGATGACAAATTGGCCCCTGTGTCAGCAGATCGGTCTGTACTGGTACACTCCAAGGTTCTTGTACCATCATGTTGAGGACCTTCGAGAACCACGGTCTCCTGGGCCAGTCTGGCAGGACGATGATCACCTCTACCTTGTCCTCTGCTATTTTCTTTAGAACCTTGCTTATCATCGGGATGGGGGGAAACACGTACCCCAGCTTGAATTCCCACTTTACCGATAATGCATCCATAGCTAGAGCTTGCGGGTGATAGAATTTGGAGCAGAAGATCTTCACCTTCCTGTTGCCAAACGTCGCCATGAGATCTATCTCTGGTCTTCCAAACCTTCTCACAATTGAGTCGAATGTTGTCTTGCTTATCTCCCATTCCCCGGGTAGCACTTCCCTGCGACTCAGGAAATCCGCCAGTACATTTTCTGACCCCGGAATGTACACTGCCGATATCGACTGAAGGTTCATTTCTGCCCAAGCTAGAATCCTTTCTGATACCGCCATCAGTATCTTGGCCCTGGTACCACCTTGGTGGTTCAGGTACGAGACTACAGTCTTGTTGTCCGACATGACCCTTAGGTGTGAATCTCGAATGACCTGGGAAAGTCGCTCTATTGACCTCCATACTGCCAGCAACTCCCTCGCATTGGAGGATCTCTGACTCTCTTCTGTCGACCAAGTTCCTTGGACTGACCTTGATTGAAGATGAGCTCCCCAGCCCGTCATACTCGCATCTGTCGTCAGTATCAGGTATTCTGGATTTTCCAGCTTTGTGGATTTTGAGTCCAAATCCCTCGTCCACCAAAGTAATGACCTTCTTGCTTTGTCGTGCAGGGACACTAGCTGTTTTTCGCTGCCTTTGTCTCTTGAGTAGTGAAGGAACTGCCACTGGAGAGTTCTCATCCTCCACTGAGCCCATGGTATTATGTGAATGCATGATGCCATCATGCCTAATAACTGGAATACCTGACACAAAGGAAATCTCTTCTTTTGAAACAGTAATTTTGCTAGATGGTGAATCTTCACGCACCTCTCCAATGATAGAGCCACCGTGAACTTTCTGGTGTCTATTCTCAACCCTAGAAACTGGATCTTTTGACAAGGTACTAATTGGCTCTTCTCCGTATTGACCACCCATCCGTGCCTCTGAAGGAACTTGATAGTTGTCTCGATGTCTCTCTGCACCTTCTGCCTGGACTCTCCTGTCACCAAAAGGTCGTCCAGATATGGCCAGATTTGGATTTTCTTTTGTCTCAATTCTGCCATTAGGGTTACTAACACCTTCGTGAATACTCTGGGTGATGTTTTGAGACCAAAGGGGATGCATGTGAATTGGAAGTGACTTCCCATTACTGCAAATCTGAGGAATTTCCTGTCTCGATGACACACTGGTACATGGTAGTAGGCGTCTCGCAAATCTATTGATGCTAAGAACTCGCCCTTCTTCAGCCCCGTCATAATCGAACTCACACATTCCATGCGGAATTTTAGAGTCTTTATCCATGTGTTGAGGTCTCTTAGATCCAAAATGGTTCTGAAACCACCTGTGTTCTTCTTCACTAAAAACAGGTTCGAGTAGAACCCTTGCTTCCTCTGAGCCTCTGGTACTGTCTCTATAGCCTCTATATCCACCAACTGTTGGATCTTCAATAGCAGCTCTTGCCTTTGTCTTAAGTCTTTCGGGGTCTTTGAGACCAGAAACCTGTTGTGATAGGGTACCCTCGTAAATTCTATCCTGTACCCATTCTTGACAATGTCCAGAACCCATTTGTCTCTTATGGTCTCTCTCCAGACCTCTGCAAACCTTAATAACCTTGCTCCCACCTTCAGTGGATAGTCATGACCTTCCTCCTCTCCGAAAGGACTGGTGGAAAGTCTGCCTGGATGTACTGGCACTGCCTCTTCTGAAGAACGGACACCCCGGCCTGTAGCTCTTCGCGTCTCTATAACCCTGTTTGCCGACATTCGGAATAGGGAATTTATTTCTTTTGTCTTGGGGTAACCTGGTTGATTTTCCCCCAGAAAGTTTCTGGATCATACTGTCCAGTTTGGACCCAAATAAGTAAGTACCTTCAAATGGAAGGGTAATCAGTCTATTCTTAGACCCTGCATCCGCACTCCAAGGTTTCAGCCATAAGGCCCGCCTTGCCGAGACTCCAGCTGCCATGGTCTTTGCCGCTAATGAGACCGTGTCCAGAGAAGATTCGCATAAATATTCTATGCCTTTCTGCATGATCTCCACACTCTTTATCAGATATTGTTTGGAAATACGTTCCTCAATGTCTGTATGTAGGTTAGTCGACCACAGTCTGAGTGCTCTCACCACTGACGCTGTAGCCACGCTAGCTTTGAGTGATGTAGCAGCTGTAGAATGTACCTTACGCAAAGCATTCTCCATCTTCCTGTCCATCGCATCTCTGAAAGCCGCCCCATCTTCTACTGGGATCGTGGTCTTGGATACAATCTCGGCTACTGCACCATCCACTTTCGGGACAAGACACCAACTGAGGAGCTCCTCATCTTTATATGGGTACACTTTCTCCAATCTATTATTTGTTCCTGTTCTTTTATCAATATTTGACCATTCCTTGGTTATCATGTCCCTAATCATCTTATGGACCGGAAAACACCTGTTCTTCTTGGACTTATCCTGAAACAATGGATTATCTTCCTCAGTGTCTACTGGCTCTTTAAAGTTCATCGCTTTATAAATTTTCTTTAACAAGCCTTCTACTATCTCTAAGTTAAATGTCCTGGAATCCTCAATTTCCCCAGGTTCATCCTCAGAGTCCTCCTTCTCTATGGTTTCTCCTGGATCTGCTTCCTGTGATAACTCAGCTTGTTCCCTGGATCTTTTAGGATTTTGACTCTGTGCAAACTCTTCCTTAGACACAAATGAATTTTTCATCCATTCCATCAGATTCTTCAGAACATCTGTTTGCTCCACTTGTTTAGTGACTTTTGATTGGGCTTGCAAGCATTTCCCACATACTGTAGCCCTATCCACAGATGAGAACAGCATATCACAGGTCATGCAGGTACATGAAACAACCTTCTTCTTTGCGGTCCTCTTTTTAGGAGTAGGTGAAGAAGGCACACTATAAGCAAAAGGATAATTACTATCTATCCTGAAAACAAAACAATCTAATGCCCATAAAAACCAGGGTTACCTCAATTGGGCATCAGTAGGCTTAGGGGAAGAAGGCAGATCCATCTCTGAACCAGCCTCGCAGACTCCAGAAAACGAGTGACAGTCTGCTGGCAGCACAGGTTTAAATAGCGCGCTTTAACCCTGCGCTCTCCGCTCTGGCAAAGCATAGTATAGCCAGGCGGAACCAAGTTATCCAGCCGAGTACCCGGGGGATTCTTTAGCCGGTGCACCTGTGAGCACGCTGGGCGGAAGTGCGGCATCAGCGTGCTTCCGCCCCTTCTGCCTGCGGCACTATTACAAATCCGTTTGCCGCGATGACTGCTGTAAGACTACAGGCCAGCTCCAGGCGCTGCTACTGCCTCTCCGCTATGGTCTCACCAGCGGGAGTCACCTGCCGCCCTCCTACCACGCGCGTATAAACGGCGCACTACAGGTACCAAGCGGCGTTCACTCTCTTTAGGCAGGTATACTTAGCTGTATGGCAGGAACCAGTCCACACTCCTTACATGCTCCTCTTCTTCCCGGGCAGCTACCCTTCAGCTGAGGCTGATTCTGAGGCACCCGTTCAAACAAAATAAAACACCCTGTACTGTCTAACTAACGGAGACAGAAAGAAAAGACACAGAGGAGAGGGAGGAGGAGGCTATTATACCCAAGGTGGGCGGTCCCTGAAAAACATTCTGTCTGAACTAGGAGAAGGGAGGATATCCCAGTGTTATGGCTGCCATGGGGATCGTAAAAGAAAATATTATCTCAAGCAAATTCTCCCCCAGCAACTTGTAACATTTCTTTGAATCTTCAATCAACAGCTTATTAGTGCAACTAGTTTAGCCTTGCCATACATTCATGTTGGGACAAAGAGAAGGTATTAGGCAGTGATGGCTAACCTTGGCACTTCAGCTGTTGTTGAACTACACATCCAAGCATGCTCTGCTACAGTTTTGCCATGCTAAAAATGTTGCAGGGCATGCTGGGATGTTCAACAACATGGAGGGGGAAACCTTGACCGACAGGATACTCACCACACCCTTCATAGAACCACCAGACACATCCTGACCTAATCTGCCAGAGTAATTTTCTTTAGCGTATGCAGTACCTGCTTACCTTGCAGTTTCAATAAACAAATCTAAGTCTGCAGCAGCCTAGCTGTCGCCAGCTGGGCCCTAGCTACTGTACTTGTAGAGATGGTACAACAGTTATGGCTAACCTTTTAATATTTCGCCCAATTTATCTGTTTGAGCTAGTGGGCAGCAGAATCTGGCTACCTTAAGAATCCCACATGTGACACAGACCTTACAGATGACACTCACAACATTACTTTTAACAGCAATCTTTTGTATCTATATATCCTGATCACTACCAAGGCATTTAACAACACCATTCAATAACTTCTGCATTACAGTTGGTCAACAATTGATCCTACAGCAAGATAAGGACCCTAAACATACCACCAGGCTATGTCATAACTACTGTACAGAACTGTAAGAAAAAGACAGACTTCAAATCATGAACAGACAGCACACTCTCCAAACCTTAAGGCCCCCATACATTAGGCCGACTTGTCAAGTCGGACCCAATTCTCCTGTGAGCCGCCCGGGAGGCTCACATACAATTTGGCACTTGATGAGCCAAATTTTACATGTGATAAATTGCTTGCGTTTTATCACATGTCGGGGAGCAGGGGGCGGGCGGTGAGCTGCAGGGGGGGCGGCGGTGATCCTCATCAGGGGGAGCAGTGGGGCGGGCAGCGGGTCCCTGAGCGCTTGACTGGCGCCGCCGGCGAGTGCTGACCTGGCCGGGGCGGTGTGATGATCACAGTCTCTCATTCAGCAGCACTGCAGGAGCAGCGGCACGGGACGCGCAGTGGCGGGTATTAGATTTTTAAAATACCTGTCAAATGACTGGCCGTTCTCTGATTGGCTGAGAGCTCTCAGCCAATCAGAGAACGGCCAGTCATTTGACAGGTATTTTAAAAATCTAATACCCGCCACCACTGCGCATCCCACTCCCGTCCCGCAGCGCTGCTGAATGAGAGACTGATCATCACACCGGCCAGGTCAGCACTCGCCGGCGCCGCCAGCCAAGCGCTCAGGGACCCGCTGCCCGCCCCACTGCTCCCCCAGTTGTCTGCATGCATATGCCTGTCAGGTGGGCAGGCATATGCATACAGGGAGGTCGGACGTGATCGTACATGCTAACCGTCCGACCTCCCTGATCCGGTCCGATGCGCATAGGATCAGATATCACACACCCGTGATTTTGGGCCGATTTCAGCCGGTTATCGGCCCAAAGTGCCGAAATCGTCCCAAAGTGCCGAAATCGTCCCAAAATCGCATGGTGTATGGAGGGCCTTTAATCCCACTGGTTAGGGATGAACTGAACACAATGGTGAAAAGTAGCTTGAAAGTGCAACACTTGTAGGAAGGAACTGCTGGAACAGTGTTTCTCAACAATACTTTTGGTGATTAGAGATACAGTGATAGCCTTGGTTTGTAAAAACAAAGGTGTGTCAGTGCCATTTAGGGGAAGGGAAGCGGCTAGGGTCCTCTGAGGTTGGAGGGTGACTTGCGCAGCACAATGGTGAGAGCCGATGTCGTGTTCCAGGACGCAGCTCGGATCACTTTTTCAGCAGGTGGCGTCTGCTTATAATAGACACCTCCTGCTACATTACCATATACAGATGGAGCAGCTTTCATTTGAGCTGCTCCTGGCGATCGAATTGCGCGCCCCACTCAGATGGAGCTCTCTGCTGCCTGCTGCAGCGCACCCCAGCCCATCTCCCTGCAGCGGAGATGGGCAGGGAAAGTGCTCCCCGTCGCCGTGATGACGGGGATGCACGTGAGTGTGAGACGCTTGCGCATCCCCGTCAGATGCAGCGCCTCTCCACCGGCAATTATCAGCTATGGGAATCTGGCGATGTCCAGCGCTGGCTGAGAGGCGCTCCATCTGTAAGTGCTATCATTGCTACTGCAACCAAGGAAGCATTCATGTCAACCTTTTTCATGATGTTCTTTGGACCCTGTCGACCAAGAGCCAGTCTATCATGAGTCCGGATACCCACTGCAGGTGAGGCAAATATAACATGTGCATAGAGAGTTAGATTTGAGTTATGTTGTTTCTGTGCAGGGTAAATATTGTCTGCTTTATTTTGACACTGCAATTCAGATTTCAGTTTGAACACACCTCACATAAAATTGAAACTCTCTCCACACGTCACATTTACCCAAGCTGCAGTGCACATGGTTTAGCCTAATAGAGAAAGATCTCGTTTTTGCGATCCATGCTGAATCAGGCCCCTAATGCAGATTACCATTGGATTCTTCTCAGGTTCGGACAGAAATCGGTGTTAAGTGCATCCTGCAGTCTGATCACAGAATAACTGAATAGCCTCAGGGGCTCAAATAGCCCGTGGTAATGAACTGGAGCAAATTGAATCCAGACCATAAACTGTTCAAAACATTCTTAACTGTACATGCACACATGTGTAAGTTAGTCTTGCTTGAAATGGTATATCAACTTACAGAACATAGTGGGCAAAATGTAATAGGGTGCGATTCTTCGCACCTTTAAAAAAGATCAAATTTTTTGGCACAAATTCGCATATGTAATGAGATGCAAATTTGCGGCAAAAAAGTGCGATATGGTGCGATGTCGGGTGATTTTTAGTCATGAAAATGTACGCATTTTCGCAGGACCCCTGACCATGCTGACTGGTCAAGAGGGTGAATGTATAAAAAGTCTCCCCCCGGCTGTGGCATTACCCTGCTGGCTGGTTGGGCCGGGTGCTGGTTCTTGAAATACGGGGGACCCCTAGTCATTTTGTCCCCCGTATTTTTGCAGGATTGGCCCTTGAGCCTGGGGCTGGTTTTATAAAATCCAGGGAACCTCGACTTGTTTGTCCCTGTGATTTTATGAAACCCGGACCGGCTCTTTGAGCCCGGGGCTGGTTATGCTCAGGAGGGGGGACCCCACGCCATTTTTTTTTATTAACCCTTTTTTTTTTTTTTTTTACAGAACCATGCACAGATCACAATGATCTGTGCATGGTTCTGTCAAATTCGCCAGCCAGAACCTGGTCTACCAAAAATCACACCCTATTACATGTGCGAGTTAGATGCTTTCAAATGGGAAAACATCTGGATGCGAATTGACGTGTGACTAAAAATCGCCACTTCAAAATGTGCAAATTCGCGGCAAAAAGTGTGATTTTTTTGTCGCGAATCGCACCCAATTACATGTGCGGTTTTTTTAAAACGTGTGAATTCGTCCGTTTTTACCCAAAAATCGCACATGTCTAAAATATCCCACCCTATTACATTTCGCCCTCATGTTTCTAGGAGTTAATGCTATGTATTGAACCATGAAGAAGTACACAGCCATGGCAAGAGAGCCATTTTCTCAGCTTGTACAAACCATTATCTGCGACTTGCTCATAAAGGTTTTCTTACCTTGCGAGTTATGTAGTCCCTCCGGGCCTTCTATGTGCATCCGAACTTGATAACAGTAATTGTCTTTATTTTTCTCCAAGTCAGGTTGATGCAGAATATGTCTGGAAGACATAAATATTATGCAGCTACTGTCTTTGACCTGTTACCTATTCACTGTTCATGTTGAGACTACAGTTTCCTGTGTTCATATTGCAAAGTCATTGAAATCAATCAATAAAAATACTAGATTAAAAAATTATAGGATTATCTTCCAGTAATAGAAGGGTCTAAGCAATACACATTAGAAAGGGCTTTGCATTGATCTACTTAGTCAAAAGTGACAACCCATTGTGCTATTTTGGAAAATATTTAGGGCCGCATTTATCAAGCAATATTTGCAGTTAAATCCCCGAAAACATCCGTTTTTCGGGGGTTCACCGCAAATATTTAGTATCCCCCAAATGTATTAAAGGGGGACCGCAGCAGGGATCTCCCTGCAGCGCTGCCGGCTGCATCCCCCATAGGTTCCTATGGGGGATGCGAAGCTGCCCGATGTATCAACATCGGGCAGCCCGGCATTGCACCCCTGGGCTATCGCCATTGTAATGTGGTGATAGCCCATTTTAGCCTATGGCCACTCGGGCAGTGCGGGGTAAGAGGGGTCGGCGGGGGTCAGCGCATAACCAAGCATGAGCTGACCTCCCGGGTTAGGGCTTCGCAGGGACGGGCTCCTATCAGAGCCCTGTCCCTGCGCCCTGAATTTGATACATTGCCCCGATATGATCACATTTTACAATGCGATCCTGGGCGGTAATATTCCGCTCAGATCAGATTGTAAATGCGATCATGATAAATGGGCCCCTTAATCTTTAACCCCTTCCCGCCGCAGCCTGTTTTTGCCTTCCTGACAGAGCCCTTTTTTTCAAATCTGACAGGTATCACTTAAGTGGGGATAACTTTTTTTTGCTTTTACTTATCCCAGTGATTTTGAGATTGTTTTCTCGTGACACATTGTACTTCAAGTTAGTGGTAAATTTGGGTCGATACAGTCTGTGTTTTTTTGTGAAAAATACCAAAATGTCGTAAAAAAAATGGAAAATTTTGCAATTTTCAAAATGTTACATTTTCTGCTTGTGAGACAAATAATCATACCACTCAAAATAGTTATTAACTAACATAGACCATATGTCTACTTTATGTTGCCATCATTATTTCAACCTCCTTTTAATTTTTTTGGACACTAGGAGGCTTAAAATATGAATAGCAAATTCTCAAATTTTCAAGAAAATTTCAAACACTGATTTTTTTAGGGACCAGTTCAGTTCTGATGTGACTGAGGGACTTGTATGTGAGACACCCCCATAAATGATGCCATTTCAAAAACTGCACCCCTCACAGTATTCAAAACAGCATTTTGGAAGTTTGTTAACCCTTTAGGTATTTCACAGGAATTAAAACAAAGTGTAGGTGAAATTTCAAAATTTCTTTTTTTTTGCAGATTTGCAATTTTAATACATTTTTCTAAGGAACACAGTAGATTTTACTAGAGAAATGTGACTAAAAATTTATTCCCCCAATTCTTTTGTTTTCATAAATATCCTATATGTGGCCCTAGTGTGCACGTTGACCAAACCACAGGCTTCATAATAGAAGGAGCACCTACTTGATTTTGGAGCCTCCTTTTTATGAGATTATTTTTTAGGCACCATGTAGGTTTCTAGGCACCATAAGATGCTAAAAGTTAGGAACCCCCCCACAAGTGACCCCATTTTGCAAACTACACCCCTCAGGGAATTCATCTAGGGGTATAATGTACATTTCAAACCCCCAGGGGTTTCACCAATTGTGGTACAACTGGGCAGTGAAAATGAAAAATTAAATTTTTTACACAAAAATGCAGTTCTGGCTCAAAATTTTTCATTTTCACAAGGAATGAAGGAGACAAAGCACCCCAAAATCTGTGCCCCAATTTCTCCCGAGTACGGCAATGCCTCACATGTGACCAAAAAATACCATTTGGGTGCATGGCAGGACTCAGAAGGGAAGGAGTGATTTTTGTATTTTGCAGCTCAGATTCTGGTGGAATTTTGGTGGGTGCTATGTCGCATTAGCAAGACCCCCAAAGCACCAATACAGTGGAACCCCCCCACAAGTGACCCCATTTTGCAAACTACACCCCTCTGGGAATTCATCTAGGGGTATAGTGTACATTTCAAACCCCCAGGGGTTTCACCAATTTTGATACAACTGGGCAGTGCAAATGAAAAATTACATTTTTTACACAAAAATGCAGTTCTGGCTCAATTTTTCATTTTCATAAGGTATGAAGGAGAAAAAGCACCCCAAAATCTGTGCCCCAATTTCTCCCGAGTACGGCAATGCCTCACATGTGACCAAAAAATACCAGTTGGGTGCATGGCAGGACTCAGAAGGGAAGGAGTGATTTTTGGATTTTGCGGCTCAGATTCTGGTGGAATGAATGGTGGGTGCTATGTGGCATTAGCAAGACCCCCGAAGCACGGTGAAATGATGAACCTAATAATCCATAGATGTGTGGTATATTTTAAAACACTCCTTTATACATAGGCCGGGTTTGTCGGGGCAAGTGTCACACTGGAAAATAGTTTGCTTTCTTATTCCCTTTTTATAGCAAACTTTGCACCTTTTTTGTGTCCTGCCCTTTTTTCCAGTGGAGGGGATTTCATCAGGAAAATGCTGCCCTGGTACAATACGGGGGCCAGTACTAGAAGTACTGGGGCCCTCTGCCTGCTGGTTCCCAAATATTAGGCTCTTTATGACTTCCTCTTGAAAGTGCATAAATGTCCCCCTCTGGCTGGTAGAACGGAATAGCACGTAAGCGTTATACAGTGCCATCTGGATGATATACACGGCCAGCTTCTTGTACCAGATTTTTGTTTTCCGCAGGGCACTGTACGGCTTCAGTACCTGATCTGAAAGATCCACTCCGCCCATGTACTTATTGTAATCCAGGATACAATTAGGTTTTGAGGTGTGGGTACTGGTACCTCGTACAGGGACGGAGGTGGTACTGTCTCCGTGAATTGTTGTCAGTATAAGGACATCCCTCTTGTCCTTATATTTGACCAACAACATATTTTCGGTGGATTGTGCCCTGCTTTCACCCCTTCTCATTACTTGGGCAATGTGCGTTTTTGGGAGGCCTCTTTGGTTCTTGCGCACAGTACCGCAAGCTGCTGTACCTCTTGAACCAAGGGCCTTAAACAGGGGGATGCTAGTGTAAAAGTTATCCACATAGAGGTGATAACCTTTATCCAGGAAGGGGTGCACTAAATCCCAGACAATTTTTCCACTAACACCTACGAGGGAGGGGGGGCATTCTGGCGGTTCAATTCTTGAATCCTTCCCTTCATATACCCTAAACCTGTGAGTGTACCCTGAGGTGCTTTCACACAGCTTATACATTTTTATGCCATACCTTGCCCTCTTACTGGGAAGGTACTGGCGGAATTTAACCCTTCCTTTAAAATGTATAAGGGACTCGTCTATGCAAATGAATTTATCTGGGATGTACATCTCTGGAAATTTGGCACTGAAATGATCAATGACCGGCCTGACTTTGAATAGCCGGTCAAAGGTGGGATCATCTCTGGGTGGGCACTGTGCATTATCGTTGTAATGCAAAAATTCAAGGATTAACTCAAAACGAGTCCGGGTCATGGCCATACGGTAAAGTGGGGTGCTGTACAGAACATCTGTACTCCAATATTGCCTAATTTCTGGCTTTTTTACTATGCCCATATGAAACACCAGACCCCAAAACGTCATCATCTCTACTGCATCTACAGGGGTCCACCTAGCAAATGATGACGTGGGGTTTTGAGCAATAAACTGCTGGGCATATAAATTAGTTTGGTCCACCATTAAATTTATAAAATCATCAGAGAAAAATAATTTGAAAAAGTCAATTTCTCTGAGACCTGTGGAATCAAATTGGATTCCTGGGATGGCCAAAAACTCAGGAACCTGGGGCTCAAAATTGTCTGGTGGTGGGGTCCATACGAGATCAATTATTGGGGGGGGGGGGGTCTCAGCTGCTCTACGGGGGCGTCTTTGAGGGGGTCCCTCATCACTAGAGGAGGAAGAGGAGCTTAAGATGAATCCTTCAAATTCCCCGCTTGCCTCACTGGCTGTGTCAGAGTCAGAGGCAAGCATGGCATATGCCTCCTCCGCTGAATACATTCTTCTGGATGACTGGGATGACATTTGGGATGACATTTTTATTTTTGTGTTTCTGGTAGTGAAATGTTTCAACACGTGTATAGTGTAGGGGGGGTACAAACTTTATTTCAACCCGGGGGGGTATGTAGTGTGTGGTGTGTATGTAGTGCAGAAAAAAAAAGGTCCTGCGCCAAAAATTGAGCACAGATGTTGGTCAGTAACGTCCGTCACTGAACAGCGCTCAAAGGCAACAGGAATTTGATCAAAAAAAAAATAAAAAATAGATCAACCCTGTGCCGAAAAAGCTGATCAGTGATGTACGTCACTGATCAGCGCACAGTGGCCACAGGACACCCACAAAATCACAGTGTGTGTAAAAAAAAAAATTAAAAAAAGACCCCACAGCACCCTCAAAAAAAAAAAAAAAAGGTGATCAGTGATGCGACACTGATTACCAGTGAGGGGCAGCAGGTGCACAACCTTTGGTGCAACTGACAGTGCAACTGGCAGCAACTGGCAGCAACTGACAGGTATATATATATAAAAAAAAAAACCTGCACCCCCAAAAAGTTGCTGATCAGCACAGATATACTGATCAGCACAAAAGGGGGGGTAGCAGACACAAAATATAGCACTCTCTATCACTCTCTGTCACTATCTCTCTATCTCTCACTATCTATCACTCTATGACACTGCAGCAGCAGCACTGACAGTTATATATATATATATATATATATATATATATATAAAAAAAACCTGCACCCCCAAAAAGTTGCTGATCAGTTAATTTATACTGATCAGCACAAAAGGGGGGGGGCAGCAGTCAGTTGCACACGCAGCACAGCTGTATATATATAAAAAAAAAAACCAGCACCCCCAAAAAGTTGCTGATCAGCACAGATATACTGATCAGCACAACAGGGGGGGGGGGGGGCAGCAGACACAAAATATAGCACTCTCTGTCACTATCTCTCTATCTATAACTCTATCACACTGCAGCACAACCAAGGAAGTCACAAGAAGTCAGATCCAGGAAGCATCCAGCACGCTACAAGCAGTGATCAGGTGATCAGGTAAGTATTTGCAAGGATCAGGTCAGTATATCACGGCAGATAGGCACGGTGACCGCACTGCACGCAATTCCAGACCGGAATGGCGTCTGCAGTGCAGTCACCGTTAGTTTAAATCACCCTCCATGGCTGTGATTGGTCCGTCGGTCCGACGAACCAATCACGGCCTTTGGGGGCGGGTGGGGTGACACCAGTGTCACCCTTACACCCCGTAGTGATTGGTGCTGTACTTTACAGCACCAATCACCACCGATCCCTGTGTCACCGGCGAACGTTATTCGCCGGTACACAGAAAACGCTGTAATTGGCTGATCACATTTGAACAGCCAATCACAGCGATCGCCGACGGGGGGAGGCATCGCCACCCCCCCTGGGCATGCAGGGACATGTCTGCTGTCAGGGACAGCAGACATGTTTAAACTGTCACCGCGTCTATAGACGCGGTGACAGTTTAAAGCCATGACGTACATTTATGCCATGCGTCTGGAAGTACATCCCGGCCATGACGTAAATGTACGTCAAATGTCGGGAAGGGGTTAAACAAGTGTGGTTTCAAAACATTCAACATTTCATTGAGGAACATAAAAATCCACAATTCAGATGTAGTTAATAGCAGCAATAGCGCTCGGTGAAAAAAAAAAAGTGTGGGTCTCTGGACTTTATACAGATAGGGTCATACTCCACTGGTTCTGGGTCCCATCACATATTATGATTTTGAGCCCGCCCGCCCGCCCGCGAATTAGAGTCAAAACTCCATTGAAATACATCAGCGAATTGCAGTGAGTATGAAATGGAGAACTGTCCGGCATTCACTGTTCGCTTTCGACAAACAGTGAACAATGAATACAATGAAATAATGGGGGGGGGGTTTAATAAGGGAGGATGGTGAGGGATGCAGGGGGAGCGTCAGCTGCATCATTGTTCAGAGTCATCCTATAAACTATGAAGGGTGCAATCTCACACCCTTCACAGGCAAATTCAGGCCAACATAAAGTGCACCTGTCAGATTGCAGCTGATTGCATTGACCCATTACACTAGAATCCTTACAGCCCTATTGACTTCAACTGAGCTAAGCTGGGTCTAAAGTATAGCGCAGCATGTTCTGTTGAGCTTCACAACAGAAGCTACAATGTTTCCTGGGGTTAGGAGAATGTGAAGGGAATAAAGACGAGCCCGAAGCGTGGCGAGCCCCGCCAGGGGACGCGGATTACTTAACATGTATTTCGCGGGGCTCGCCACGCTTCGGGCTGCCATTCCTTGGTCGCTCGCCACGCTTCGGGCTCGGTGCACTATATAAAATCAACTCCACGCCGACGTGGATAGTGGGGGTATGAAAAGGTCGGAGGACGCGTACCGCCGTCGCTCGCCACGCTTCGGGTTGGCGTTAATGGTGGGGTGGCATTAACAATGCGGGGGCATTTGGGCTAATACACCTAATGGGGGGCCCTGGGGGGCATTTAACATTTCCCCTAAAGTGAAATCGGGTGTCAGGGAGCATTTGGAACCATTTAACATTGATTCCTATGGGGAAATCGCGTCTATCGCATCACATGCGCGATTTGGTCGCATGCGATCGATGCGATTTTACCGCAAAAATCGCGTCCATCACATATGATTGGATGCCTTAAGTTAAGGCATACAATCAATCCAACCAGGCGCTGTGATAATACAGAAGTACCGCTTTTTTTTCTAGTCACTTTTTAGCAGTGACTAGATCAATTCTGTCAAGTAGCTTTGGGGGGGGGGTTGGGGAGCGTAAGAGCGAGAGAAAGAGAGCGAGAGAGTTGGGGTCAGAATATACTTTTTTCAGAATGGGAGTAATCACTGCATGTTTCAACAGTGATGGAAAGACATCAGTAGAGATGAGAGATTTGAGCTAAGGTTGGGATGAGCACAGGAGACAAATTGTGAGGGGTAAGGATGTAGTGGAGAGGTAAGTCAGTAGGAAGATGTGGAGTGTTGACACGTCATCTTCATTGTGGGATAAAAAAAAAAAAAAGGAGGCGGCAGAGGTTCAGGCAGGGAATAAAGCATTTCATTTTGAAACTAATCAATCTTGTCCTTGTTCTTTAAGTAGGAAGCAAGATCTTGTGCATTGATAGTGGGTTTGTTGAGGGAGGGTTAAAAAAGTAATTCAAAAGGTATCGAAAAGTTGCTTGGGGTTAGCAGAGATGAGAGGGTGGAAATATATTTGTTTGGCAGTGTCCAGGGCATTATGATAGGAGTGGTAGATAGTCTTATAAGTGAGAAAGCCGCTTGGATTAGGAGATTTACGCCACTGACATTCTACTATAAAAATGTTTATTTTCCCCTCCAGTTTCCCCTAATGGTTGACAAGAGCAACACTGGTTAAGAGATTAAAATTGAATGAACAAATGGTCAGTCAGCCCACATTGTGTGTACACACTAAAGAGACTTTGATGAAGGACGGATAATGTTCTGTCCTCCATTAGCATAAACAGGTCACTAGCGATATTGCTAGTTTTAATGTGTAGCATGGCAGACCTAGCGCCCGTCAGGAGAGCACAATCACCTACACACACAGAGCAATATAGGCGATATGTCGTTACCAAACACCAAATTGTCCCGACATTGATACAGTGTGTACCCAGCTAAAGAATGGATTCTCAGAAATATACAATATTAATAAATCATAGAAATATGGATCAATGGCATCAGATTTTAGGACTATGCCTTGTTGTTAAGCCTACAACCTTTGTTGCCTAAAAACGGTGTATAAGTAAAAGTGAAATGGAATTTTGTATAACTGATGTACAGTATAAAAACAAAAAACCCACAAAAAACAAACAACAAAAAACCAAGGGTACCTGAAATCTGGCCTAGGTATTGGCTGGACAGTGGCAAGTGACTTTTCTTTGGCTGGTGCTGATGAATGTGGTTTCTTGCTTCTTTGAGAGGATAAAATCTACGTAGAAGAAAGTAAAACACATTAATGACAAATAAACAGTTTCATGCTGTTGACAAAATTTGACTATGTTTTAACCTACAAACATTTCCAGTAATTCAATAGCAGGAAATCTTATGTCCTAATTGGGTTAAAATAATTAGGTAGACCGTGAAAAAAAAAAAAAAGGCTAGTGTATAGGTTGACATGGGGAAAAGATGTTGACACTTTTTTTTATTTTTAGGTTTATCCATTTGTATCTTGTAGCACATGGACCACCAATTAGTAGAGCTTCACTCACAATGCTTTGGGTAAGGTTTCTTGCTCCTCTACTGCTGTGGTAATACGTTTTACCATTCCCAATCATAGTCCATGTGGGTGGTAAAGTTGACCATGTCGACCTAATGGACCCGTAGTGGCCACGCAGGTAATGCTGCAAAATGGTACACCACTGAAAGCACCACTGGTGCACACCTATATGTTAGTGGCATGTACAGAAATCTTCCGCGGGAGCCCCCCCCCCCCCCCCGCCAGCAGTGCAGCTGGAAAGTTTCCAGGCATACCACGACAGGATATATCTTTATCATACAGTATGTACTCTTTGCACAAAATCTTGTGTCCTGGACTGACAAGGAGTTCAATTGAAATTTTTCCACATATCTTTTCTAGTGTGCGGGCACCTTTAGACAGGACACCGGAAACTGAAAAACAGTTGAATCTACCCTCCTAATGCTTCCCTTGACAATCCTATAGACCAGGGTTTTTAAACTAGTAGTTTGCATAGCGCCAGTGGTATGGTTAGCCAACCTACATTGTATTTGAGCTGGAGTACACTCACACATCTACGTAGCCAATAACCATAGACACGTTCATGTGACACTCAAACCAGCAATGTTGATTTATTGATCTCCTGTCACCGATGTGTTGGTGCTATCAGGTCAGTCGATGGGCAGAGACTTGGCTGGAGGAACCATCTTCAAGCTGCAGAGAGTGCACCATGGACATGGCAAACCCCCCCCCCCCCCCCAAAAAAAAATAATATACCGGAATATATAAAAAAAAGGTACAGAACGAATTAATGGGCATACAGAGGAGAAAGAGAGTGGAGAGAGCACATACAGTTGAGGGTGAAAGAGCAGTTGGCATATGCAGATGATGGATGGAGGGGTGAGAGCACAACCTACACACAAATCATGGTTTCTGGTCTCCAGGACCAATGATGACATTAAGGGGCAGATTTTGAAAAGGATGCTGCTGCATTCTTATTTATTCTATAGATGGTCATCTGTCTGAGACTTAATGACACTACAAAGCCATGACCAGGTATACATCCATGTGTCCAATTATGCAAGGACTGAGACACTGAAAGACCCATAGGTGCAGTGTCTCCATCAAGTATGGCCTCCTACATAAGCAGTTGAGACTGTATTCAACCACTATCCGCTACACTACCATAACACGCTAATAAGGAGGAACCATCTCCCTGTATCCACTATGTCACCTTCCTTTCACCAGAATGCTTAGTTTGCCTCAAGCGCAACTCTGACGCTATGCATGCCTGTGCAGTGCAACTTAAAACATGTGAAGAGGGAGGATCACTCCACTTGCATTCTTGATCGGCAATGAAATGCGACTTAGAATCAGGTCATAAGTTTGTCACCAAAGCATTTGTTGTTAACCCATGCTAGTAAGTACCACATTCCTCATATATACAGGTTACAATTATTTATGTTCATAACCTTCTGCAAAATGCTTCTTGATTTAATCACATGCTGTATTTGGATACTTGCCAAAAAACTAGGAGAGACCAGCGCCCATTCTAATTGTTTTTGGTTTGTTTTCATAGGTTATATTGTATGTTTGGTAAAACTAGGAGAGACCAGCACCCATTCTAATGGTTTTTGACTTGCCAAAATTTTTTGAAACACTTACTACACATAGTGTTTTAGCAAACAATTTCATCAGGAGAGTTGGTTCCTGCAAGCGGTTTTCATGGTGAATTTACATAGTGTATTACATTTATGCAATTCAATGCCAAACCTCCAGGACTTTCCTTATGGTCACTAATTCTGTATAGTCCAGCTACCATAGCTGCCAGGGTGGTTTTCCCCAGATTTTTATATAACTGTTGCCTTGTCACTTAAGGTGCGTACATACTGGGCGATTCTGGCCACTGCCGATGACGTTAACGACCTATGGAATGCGCAAATCGTTTACATATTGCTGCATAGGGCCAAAATGAGTGATTTTTTTTTAAACCCCTTGAGTGGTGGGTTTTGCTGGGGCAGGACAAACCTACCAGGGCAGGTTTGTCCTGTCCCAGCAAAAGCCACCAGAGTTGTGCCCCCCTCCCTCCTCTCTGCTCCAGCACCGTACACCGGAGCTCTTGTGCCCTGCCACTGCTGATCATAATAGGTGGCAGGCTCGGGGATGTTCGGGGTGGTTCCGGAGGACTCGGGTGCCCGAAATCCCTAGCCTGCCGCCTGCTTATTACTTGAACTAATGGCAGCGGGGGGCAGGGTAGCTCCGGCGTACAATGCGCCGGAGAGGTGAGGTGGCTTGATGGGACGGGAGAGCAGAGCGGTCACTGGGGGTGCCCAGGCAGGTGATGCACACCTTCATTTTAGTGGTATGCCCGGAAATTTGTCCGGGACAGCCCGCTGTGGCAGCGCAGCTGAGTCGGGAAAATTTCCGGGCATACCATTCAAGTGGTTAAACGTCTAGTGTGTGCACAGCATTATTGTAGAAAAGTCAATCTAGAAAAATGCAATCTAGACACTGAATCCTGCAAACCACCAATTCTAATTGGATCTCGCAGGCACAGCGTCAGTAAGTTTCATATGCAGGTTTGCATATGACTGAACTGACACAGAAGTATATTTCCCACTAAATGTATATGTAAATAGACAAAAGATAAAGTATTTTTTTTGAGTGTTCAGCAAGTTTCCTTATCTTAAGACCGTAACCAAGAGAAAAACTCAGACAAAGCATGTTTATTAGTAACAAGGTCATCTCACTCTACCATTGTATCAAGCAGTACCATGCCTCATGGAAGAACAGTTTTTATTCTCTTTGTATAGAACTTGACAGACTCTCAAATATATTGAACACTTTTTTAGATATATTGTTGTAGCATACTTACAGGAAAGACAGCATAAATGAGCAATGCATCTAAAGCTTTAACAAACGACTTTCTTGTAATTGAGAAGTTAAATATTTATTGATTATAGATGGTATTTACACAGATGCTATACAATCCTTCTCACAAGCCAAGTCAAATGAGGATTCCTTTGTCTGTAGGTTGATGCAAGTAAAGCAAACGTCCCACGAGTTCATCTACAAGAAGGATTTTAGGAGTGTAAAATGCAGGGGACTTGAGTGGTTATTTATGATAAACATTCGATATACAAAAGTTAACCTCACCATGTGTGATGTAAGTGAACAACAGTCATGGTTAGGAACATTGCTTCCATATTGGTTTGCCGTTTGCTTAACTGGAAGAAACAAATGCAAAAAGAACTGGGCAAAATCACTGGTTCTATTCTATACCAACCACCTAATACATAGGATTTGTGTACACGTCACTAGATGAACGTATTAATAACTATGGCAATGCAGCCAATTTTTTTTAGCAATCTTCACTGCAGAGGGAATAATTAAAAAAAAAATAGTTTCTAGAATATAGATTGTAAGCTTGCAGCAGGGCTCTCCTTCCTCCAAGTCTGTCTGTTACCCAGTTTTGTTTTATCACGGTCTACTATTGTAAAGTGCAACAGAATCTGCTGCGCTATATAAGAAACTGTGTATATATATATATATATATATATATATATATATATATATATATATATACATACAGAAGGATCCGGTTAATGAGCGCAAATAATCCCTTATAGCAATAGGAGAACTGTCCATATGTTGGTAGGTCATGTAGTGCAGCTGAATTCTGGCGAGAGGTAGCACCAAGACCTCAAGAAGCAGCACATGTAGGAGAAAAAACCAGAAAGCGCACGATGTGATTATAAATGTAAAGAACACTTTTACTGTAGTAATATAGTCACATACATGTAAGGTTTAAAACAGCAGGCATGCAGAGGTATATTAACCCGGTGAAGCAGTTCAGGCATCAACACGCTGACACGAATAGCGCGGCGGCAGCTGAGAACTCCAAACCGGGACCAAGAACAGATCAGACAACGTCACAGCGTCAACACGTCATCCAGGACCGCCCCAACGCGTTTCGTCATGGGATGACTTCGTCAGGAGGCGTATCCCAACATAATCATGGATGCATTTAAATACCTTCAGCTAGCTAATTGACATGAGGTAAAATTTACATTTAAAGTGACCATGCATAAAAGTAACAAATAATGTGCAACATACTGCGATACAATAATACATGAATGGTATCAAACAATATACCAGAATAATTCGCAAAACATTTAGATACCGTATATCGGAATAATTCGCAAAATATATAAATACAATATATCGGAATAATTCGCTAAGTATATAAATACAATATATCAGAATGGTTCGCAGAATACAAAAATACATAAATACATATAAAAAGTACAAAAATATACAGATATACAAATATATAAAAATACAAAAATACAAAAATATCGAAATACACACAAAAAAAAAAAAAAAAATATATGCATAAAATCCAGCTAAGGTAAAAACGAAGGATGTCGACACAGAAACCACACGCCAAAAGTCACCATCTACAGACTATAGCAAAGATAAAGGGGTAACAACCCAACAACAGTATCCCGCCAATCTATAGAAGGCTTCAGATGGTTCAGTGTAGAAAAGGGACTATGTCGACACCCTCATTAAGACCGGCTGGGGACATGGTGTTCATAGTAAAAATCCAATAGGTCTCCCTACGACTTAATTTATTTAAAACATCACCACCTCTTTCGTCGAGGGTGACATGTTCCAACGCTTTAAAAGAAAAGAAATCAAGATTAGAATTACAACAAGATGCAAAATGTCTAGGAACACTATGTAACAAAGATTTGTTTCGAATACTCCTAGTATGTTCAAGTATTCTAAGCTTAAGAGGACGCTTAGTCTTCCCAATATATCGCTTGCCACATCTACAGGACAACATGTAGACAACACAAGGTGTCAAACATGTCATTCTGCTTTTAATGACCCAATTCTTATTACCATCATTGCTAAAAAATTTGTAATGATCCTTATCAACATATTGGCACATCTTGCACTTATTGCAAGGAAAAAAGCCATTACAATTTCTTAACCAACCATTATTGACATCAGTAATCTCTTTTATCCTACTGGGAGCCAACATAGATCTCAAAGAATTGGCTTTCCGAAAAACAACTTGGGGTTTGGGGGGTAACAGATCTTTTAAAAGGGGATCTAACAATAAGATATCCCAATGTTTGACAAGAATATCTTTAATGGCAGAACTTTTAGAATTAAATTTCGTTACAAATGGCACAAAATTATCAGTTCTTGTTTCACGATTCTTATACTGTAGGAGATCATTACGATCTCTGTCACGAGCTTTCTTTTGACAGTTTTCAACCAGTCTAGGAGGGTATTTCTTATCGATGAACCGCCTACTATAAATAGCAGATTGTTCATCGAATTTTTCTAGACTGGCACAGTTCCTCCGAACTCTGACAAATTGGGAATATGGGATATTGTTAACCCATTTCCCGAAATGGCAGCTATTAAAATGCACATAACTGTTACTATCGACCTGTTTAATGAAAGTAGAGGTCTCTATTCTATTAGTAACAGGCCAATCAGAGGAATCTAAAAGCAAATCTAGAAATTCAATTTTATTTTCATGAATTTTAGAAGTGAAGCGGAGGTTATAAGAATTAATATTGATTTCAAACATAAATTGATTGAATGTATCCTCATCGCCATCCCAGACGATAAGAATATCGTCGATGTATCTATGGAATGATACGATGTTATCGCGATATTTATGATTGATCTCATTATTGAGTTCCTCCCATTTCCCAAGGTATAGATTCGCTAAGCTAGGTGCGTATGGGGTCCCCATTGCGACCCCACACTGTTGGATGAAAAATTCACCTTGGAAAGTAAACACATTGTTATACATCACCACCTTAATGCAATTGATAAAAAATTCTTTATAGTCGGACTGGATGTTAACGTCTTTATCCAAAAAATATCTAATGGATTCGAGGCCCCCCTCATGGGGGATAGACGTGTACAACGCCTCCACATCAATGGTACACCATTTGTATGTGGAGCGCCATTGAAAGTCCTTCAAAAAAAGCAAAATCTGCGTAGAATCTTTAGTATATGATTTTAAATTAACAACAAATTTTTGTATGAATAAATCAATATATTCTGAAAGTCGTGAGGTAGCAGAATTAATATCGGCAATGATTGGCCGACCTGGTGGTCGGTCCAATCGTTTATGTATCTTAGGAAGATAATGAAAAATTGCTAAAGGTGGAAACTCATTAACAATGTATTTACTCTCATTGATGGTGACAAAGTTTTTTAACACTCCCTCATTCATGAGGGTTTTAACCTTTTCAACAATTAGTAGAGTCGGGTCTACTTTGACCCGTGTGTACGTGACAGAATCATTCAACAAACGAAAAGCTTCATCAAAATAATCATCACGATTTAAAACAACAATCCCCCCCCCCCTTATCAGCCATCCTTATTATTATTTGATGGTTATCTTCAAGATTTTTAAGAGCCTTTCTCTCGATGTTACTGAGATTATCAACACTATGATTTTTTTCAGAACACATTTTATCAAAATCGGTTCTAATAAGATTGAAAAAGGTATCTACATAATTTCCCCTAGATTCAATGGGGTAAAATATCGATTTCGGCTTAAGGTTGGTTTTATTAATTGGCTCATTTAGAGTGTTATGTTCAAATTTATTTTTATTTTTAGCAAAGTGGCGTTTTAATGTTAGTGATCTAACAAACTTATTACTATCGATGAATAAATCGAAAGCATTAGGGCCATTTTTAGGAGCGAAAGATAAACCTTTCCTTAAAAGAGAAATTTCATCACTGGACAGTTGATAATTAGAGAGATTAAAAATCCCTAACTCTTTCAAAGTCGGTATTTTCTTATTTTTTCTCTTCCCTCCTCTTTTTCCACGTCTAGTATGTTTTGTTTCCTTTTGGTGGAAATCACAGGACTGTCTGCTGATGTGGGGTTCGGTTTTCTCCGTTCTCTCCACTGGGGTCTCTCTAAAAAATCCTCCCGATTGGGTCTATTAGGGGTATTCAACATTTGATACCTATTCGATACAGGTACTTCGTATCTGGATCGATTATCATGTGGCATATTAGATCTGTTGTAATTATTGCGTGGTTGGTAATTTCTATCCAACAGTGTGGGGTCGCAATGGGGACCCCATACGCACCTAGCTTAGCGAATCTATACCTTGGGAAATGGGAGGAACTCAATAATGAGATCAATCATAAATATCGCGATAACATCGTATCATTCCATAGATACATCGACGATATTCTTATCGTCTGGGATGGCGATGAGGATACATTCAATCAATTTATGTTTGAAATCAATATTAATTCTTATAACCTCCGCTTCACTTCTAAAATTCATGAAAATAAAATTGAATTTCTAGATTTGCTTTTAGATTCCTCTGATTGGCCTGTTACTAATAGAATAGAGACCTCTACTTTCATTAAACAGGTCGATAGTAACAGTTATGTGCATTTTAATAGCTGCCATTTCGGGAAATGGGTTAACAATATCCCATATTCCCAATTTGTCAGAGTTCGGAGGAACTGTGCCAGTCTAGAAAAATTCGATGAACAATCTGCTATTTATAGTAGGCGGTTCATCGATAAGAAATACCCTCCTAGACTGGTTGAAAACTGTCAAAAGAAAGCTCGTGACAGAGATCGTAATGATCTCCTACAGTATAAGAATCGTGAAACAAGAACTGATAATTTTGTGCCATTTGTAACGAAATTTAATTCTAAAAGTTCTGCCATTAAAGATATTCTTGTCAAACATTGGGATATCTTATTGTTAGATCCCCTTTTAAAAGATCTGTTACCCCCCAAACCCCAAGTTGTTTTTCGGAAAGCCAATTCTTTGAGATCTATGTTGGCTCCCAGTAGGATAAAAGAGATTACTGATGTCAATAATGGTTGGTTAAGAAATTGTAATGGCTTTTTTCCTTGCAATAAGTGCAAGATGTGCCAATATGTTGATAAGGATCATTACAAATTTTTTAGCAATGATGGTAATAAGAATTGGGTCATTAAAAGCAGAATGACATGTTTGACACCTTGTGTTGTCTACATGTTGTCCTGTAGATGTGGCAAGCGATATATTGGGAAGACTAAGCGTCCTCTTAAGCTTAGAATACTTGAACATACTAGGAGTATTCGAAACAAATCTTTGTTACATAGTGTTCCTAGACATTTTGCATCTTGTTGTAATTCTAATCTTGATTTCTTTTCTTTTAAAGCGTTGGAACATGTCACCCTCGACGAAAGAGGTGGTGATGTTTTAAATAAATTAAGTCGTAGGGAGACCTATTGGATTTTTACTATGAACACCATGTCCCCAGCCGGTCTTAATGAGGGTGTCGACATAGTCCCTTTTCTACACTGAACCATCTGAAGCCTTCTATAGATTGGCGGGATACTGTTGTTGGGTTGTTACCCCTTTATCTTTGCTATAGTCTGTAGATGGTGACTTTTGGCGTGTGGTTTCTGTGTCGACATCCTTCGTTTTTACCTTAGCTGGATTTTATGCATATATATTTTTTTTTTTTGTGTGTATTTCGATATTATTGTATTTTTGTATTTTTATATATTTGTATATCTGTATATTTTTGTACTTTTTATATGTATTTATGTATTTTTGTATTCTGCGAACCATTCTGATATATTGTATTTATATACTTAGCGAATTATTCCGATATATTGTATTTATATATTTTGCGAATTATTCCGATATACGGTATCTAAATGTTTTGCGAATTATTCTGGTATATTGTTTGATACCATTCATGTATTATTGTATCGCAGTATGTTGCACATTATTTGTTACTTTTATGCATGGTCACTTTAAATGTAAATTTTACCTCATGTCAATTAGCTAGCTGAAGGTATTTAAATGCATCCATGATTATGTTGGGATACGCCTCCTGACGAAGTCATCCCATGACGAAACGCGTTGGGGCGGTCCTGGATGACGTGTTGACGCTGTGACGTTGTCTGATCTGTTCTTGGTCCCGGTTTGGAGTTCTCAGCTGCCGCCGCGCTATTCGTGTCAGCGTGTTGATGCCTGAACTGCTTCACCGGGTTAATATACCTCTGCATGCCTGCTGTTTTAAACCTTACATGTATGTGACTATATTACTACAGTAAAAGTGTTCTTTACATTTATAATCACATCGTGCGCTTTCTGGTTTTTTCTCCTACATATATATATATATATATATATATATATATATATATCAGTGATCGCGAAAACCCTCAAAAACTATGGGTCCCTGGGACCCCTCACTTACAAAAATCGGGGTCCTACTTGACCTTTTCTGGGTCCCAACAGAATAAAGCCTCCTCTCCCCTTCCCCAGCATGGCACATACAGAAGCCTCCTCCTCTCTTCCATATGGCATATACCCTGAGCCAAGGGCCAGCCTGAGCCTAATTTTTTTGGTAAGCAAACATAAATTTGGGCACCCCCAAAACTGTGGCTATTGTGGGTTGGGGGGGGGGGGATCAATTAGCAATTTGACCACTCACCTAAAGCAAGATACACATATACTAGAAAAAGGCATACTGTCGGAATAGGGACACCTGTACTGCACCGATCAGGATTGTAAAAGTAATGGCAGCAGGAACAGGAGGGATAGGGTTAGGGAAATCCCAGCAGAGTCTATAGGCTCCTCTCCTACAGGCAGCTCTGCCTGTTAAGAGTTAATTGGTGAGCTGCAGCCTCTCTGCCAGCTGTGCAGTGAGGGGAGGAGGGGCCAAGTGTGCCAATAACAGCCAGCACTCAGAGCCTGGAGGAGGTGACAGTGACACACGAGAGCAGCACCGCGAGGTAGGAGAGGAGGAGGGAAGTCTGCAGCCCGAGTCCTTCTAGCAATAAATCCCCTTACTTGACACAGCCAAGCAGCCTGCTAAATGGACCACGCACCCCTCTTCTACTTCCTGCCCAGGTCTGCTCCGTCCTCACTGTCACACCTCCCTGGTTCTGGCCCCCAATGCTGGTTTCAGTTCCTTGTGCTCTGTCCTCACACCAGCCGCAGCTGTTCCCCTGCTGAGCAGCTGCTTCTGGTGTTGGCTCCAGCCGTCTGTTGTGCAGGAGCCAGCTTATGCGGCTTCCGTACACTGCTGCCTATGACTCTACAGTGACAGGGACCCTTTCATTTTCGCACCCAGCAGATGTGTGAAGCGGCCGTAAGTCACGCTGTGTCTTCTCCACGGTCGCATATTAACACGGTGTGCATGCCGAAATGGGCGGAGCGGGTCCCAGGGGACCCAGCCATTCATAAAAAATGAGTCCCTGGTGCTCCAAAGTGGGTAAAATACTCGCTATAGCGAGTATTTGCGAACCCTATATATATATATATATATATATATATATATATATATATATATATATATATATATATATATATATATATATATATATATATATATATATATATATATATATATATATTCGATTTGGTATCTGGCACTCACCCGTTGAGACTTTATAAACTTCACCCGGTGCCCTCACCTGAGGGTGTAGATAAAGTGCAATTATGTGCGGCACTCTCGGGATTTTTAGTGAAGAAATGACACTGCGTACAAGTGCTGAATTTCTACGTTTCGGTTTTATTCACAAAACCGTCATCAGGAATCCTGATGACGGTTTTGTGAATAAAACCGAAACGTAGAAATTCAGCACTTGTACGCAGTGTCATTTCTTCACTAAAAATCCCGAGAGTGCCGCACATAATTGCACTATATATATATATATATATATATATATATATATATATATATATATATATATATATGTCCAGCAAGATTGCAACAAACAAGATCCAGCATTGGAAAGTGCATACATACTTGTCGATGGCAGCAGCGACAGAGCATGCTGCTCAATCTCAAGCCCGGAGACATCACTTGAATGAGATTGTTTTTTTTGTTTGTTTTTTTATTGACAGGAAAAGAATCACTACAATACAAAAATATTATGATCAAGTAATATAATAAAATCCATTAAAGCAGGTCTCGACAAACCCCCGGGCGCCAGGTCAGCACAGCTACCAGATTCTGCTTCCTGGCAAACAGATTTTTTTGGGCTCTCCGTACTAGCTGCGGTCTATATGCCGGCTGTGTGACTGTAGTCCACTCATGTGGAGCCCGCTGTCACCTCGCTTCCACAGGCCATTATGGCCACCCCCACCCGGCAGTCCGGCCGGCGCTGCAGCATGAGCATCTTGCTCAGCCCAACCCGCATCTCCCGCCTGCAGAAGAAAGAGGAACTGCAACAGTGGAATGACCGCCATAGACCAGGTATGGAGCCTGGAGAATGAGAAGAGTAGTGTTGCAGCTGCAGGTCACTGAGCGAGTGCATGTTAACCCCTGGCAGATCATGGTAACCCCATAGAGGCAGAGCAGGTTAACACCTGGCAGACCATGGTAACCCCATAGCAACAAGAATTTAACCCTGGCAGAGCATATTAACCCCTGGCATCAAGCATGAAACCCATAGCAATGAGCATGTAGGTAAGTGGAACTTATGTGGCATAATATTTCTATGGCATGTGGTATTATATGTAATGAGCATTACAATGTTTGGTATAATGTGTAATGGACATTACGGCGTGTGGTATTATGGGCATTATGGCGAGTGTACATTTTGGGGCGCGCCTTCGGCGTGCACTGTCCCTATTAGTTCATCTGGCTCCTACATTTTAAAGAAATTTGGCGAGCCCTGCATTAAAGTCAGTAAAGCAAATATAGGATGGTCATCTCAACTATAATAACATATTGCAGGTAAATAAAGCAAGGGCCAGACAAAAATCAGGCAATGTGAATACTGGGGGTTTAATGGGTTCGAACGTATGGCAACTATTGCCATCAGTTTCTCCTTCTTAAGTGTTGTTTATGTCCAGTCCATCGTGAACAGATGGGATATTCAAGGGAAGGTCAAGAAAATGGGGGAAGGAGCAGGGGAGATCCATTCTGATCGGATAGTTTTTTTAATGGTCGCTGCCAGTTTGACAAGTAATAAACAATTGGCAGGAGTTAATTTCTTGCAGTCAATAGAGGAATAAGTGCCTCAGAATTCCCAAAACATGGAGATGTTAAAGTCTATGTTCAGTATCGACTTTTTATATTCCTGAACGGAGAACCAAAGTGATTATACAACAGTGCAAGACCACATGCAATGGACAAGATTTGCATTAGGATTTCCACACATATAACAGTTAGCCTCCCCTATGAGGTGCTTGTCTTGGGGTAAAATAAGATCTATGTAGGATCCTCTGGTGCATCTCATTCTCCAAGCCTGAGACCAGGCATTTGTTTAAATACTGGTCAGATTTTAACATCTAAATACAAATAATATGCACTCCGCTCAATCAGCGCTATGTGGATCTGTAGTTTTTAGTATTTTTTTAGTTCTCAATTTTGCAATATTTTAACATAGTTTTCATAGTTAAGTCAGGAAAGTACAGTTGCCATTTTAGCATACCTCTTGGTGTTTAATCCAATGAAAACCTGAGTGACAGAGGTCATATATGTTAGAAGACGGGATAGACCTATCCAATCTTACATGTATAGTCTTCAGTCTAGCAACATGCTCCTTGAAAAATCCTTGGGGTGTCACTCTCTGCTGTGGCATTTCTACAACAGTCTTGTTTGTATCTCTGCATTGAGATACAATCCAGACTGTTCTTGAAGTACCACAGCAGACAGCGACACCCCAGGCAGGAAGGAGGAACTGCAAAGATTTTTCAAGGAGCAGGTTGCTAGAATGAAGGGTGTCCAAGGTGCATAATGCGTTATCTAACGGAGATTGCTTATATAAACAGACACAGAATTATGCTCAATCTGTTTTGACACAAATTGTGATATCTGAAGATGTGGGTACTTCTCTCGTAGCGGTGTGTAATTAGAGAATCCACACTGAAAACATGAGCCACATATTTGAAACCATCTAAATACATTTGTGAACTGATTAGGAGGGGAATTAGGGTTACCCCCATATAGGGAGAAAAATTGATATATTTTTAGAGGCTTTCACAGAGGACCTGGCCAGTCTCCACACCATGCATATGGAGTTAAGGAGGACATTATCCCGCACAAGTCTGGAAGAGAATGGGGAGTCAAGTGAAATTGGGATATTAGATGAATATCAGGGATAAAACTCTTAGGGAGGCCAATCCCGGGATTGGGATCGGCGGGATCCCGGGATTTTGGCCTAAAATTGCCGGGATTTGAATCCCGGGATTGAAGCTTCCAATCCCGGGATTCCGGGATTAGTAACCCCATTAGTTTTGGTTTAAATCCGGGCAGCACTGAGCACCAGAATATGGCTCAGACGCTGCCCGGCTGACTGTTTCTTACCCCCGGTGCTGCTGTCGGGAGTGACTGAGTGCTGTGCTGACAAGCATGGCGGCGCCCAGGCTGCGCAGCGTGACCCTTGACATCACGTCACGCTGCGCAGCCCGGTCGCTGCTCTGCCTGTCAGCACAGCACACTGTCCCAAAGCCGGACAGACGCCCGATGTGCCAACCCCAGCCTTCCGCCCACCTGCCAGAGATAGCCGTCCTGCTGCTGCCCTGTCACCACAACCCCCGCCGCCGTAAGTGACAGTGCGGGGGGCAGCTTTAGGAGAAATTTATATTGCCATCTGGGGGAGGGGCCGGTTTTTTTTGATTAGGGAGGCCAATCCCGGGATCCCGGGAATGCCGGGATTGAGCATTTTTCAATCCCGAATCCCAGGATTGAAAAAATGCCACAGGATTGGCATCCCTAAAAACTCTGTTCATCAGAATAATTAGTAAAAGTTTTGGTTCCCGTAATCCAGTCTATAACTATCCTGTAGTGTGCCGTTATGGCATATTTTCTGAGGCACGGTAAATTGAGTCCCTCCAGTTCCCCTTTTTGATGCATTTTGAACAAAGATACCGTTGGCCGTTTGCCAGACCACAGAAATTTCGTGGTCTTTGTTAAATTTAACAATATTTTTTTGGGGCAGGATAATTGGGAGCATTTGTAGGACAGAGAAATTGGAGGAAGGAAATAATTTTATACAGGTAACATCTACCCACGTAACACAGAGGTAAAGGAGTCCATCTAGCAAATACAGCAATTGTTCTAGACCAGGGGTGTCCAACCTTTCACCTTCCCTGGGCCACATTAGAAGATGAAAATTTGGTTTGGGCCGCACATAAAATAAAATAACAGTAACGATACCTGATCATCCAAAAAAACATAGAAAACATAGTTAACATATTAAACTTAATTGGAAATGAAGTTAGTGAGATGTTTGACATTGTTTCTCACATTCTGACACAGAGAATAGGCCGAAATTCACATTGTGACACAGAGAATAAGCCAAAATTCACATTGTGACACAGAGAATAAGCCGAAATTCACTTTCTGACACAGAGAATAAGCCAAAATTCACATTGTGACACAGAGAATAAGCCGAAATTCACTTTCTGACACAGAGAATAAGCCGAAATTCACTTTCTGACACAGAGAATAAGCCGAAATTAACTTTCTGACACAGAGAATAAGCCGAAATTCACTTTCTGACACAGAAAATAAGCCAAAATTCACTTTCTGACACAGAGAATAAGCCAAAATTCACATTCTGACACAGAGAATAAGCCAAAATTCACATTTTGACACAGAGAATAAGCCAAAATTCACTTTCTGACACAAAGAATTAGCCGAAATTCACTTTCTGACACAGAGAATAAGCCAAAATTCACAATGTGACACAGGGAATGAGTAAAAATTCACATTTTGACACAGAGAATAAGCCAAAATTCACATTCTGACACAGAGAATAAGCCAAAATTCACTTTCTGACACAAAGAATTAGCCGAAATTCACTTTCTGACACAGAGAATAAGCCAAAATTCACAATGTGACACAGGGAATGAGTAAAAATTCACATTTTGACACAGAGAATAAGCCGTAATTCACATTTTGACACAGAGAATAAGCCAAAATTCACATTGTGACACAGAAAATAAGCTGAAATACACATTCTGACACAGGGAATGAGTAAAAAATTCACATTCTGACACAGGGTGCCAGATAACACACATGCCCCCACAGTGCCATATGACACACATGCCCCCACAGTGCCATATGACACACATGCCCCCACAGTGCCAGGTGACACACATGCCCCCACAGTGCCAGGTGACACACATGCCCCCACAGTGCCAGGTGACACACATGCCCCCACAGTGCCAGGTGACACACATGCCCCCACAGTGCCAGGTGACACACATGCCCCCACAGTGCCAGATGACACACATGCCCCCACAGTGCCAGGTGACACACATGCCCCCACAGTGCCAGGTGACACACATGCCCCCACAGTGCCAGGTGACACACATGCCCCCACAGTGCCAGGTGACACACATGCCCCCACAGTGCCATATGCCCCCACAGTGCCAGGTGACACACATGCCCCCACAGTGCCAGATGACACACATGCCCCCACAGTACCAGGTGACACACATGCCCCCACAGTGCCAGGTGACACACATGCCCCCACAGTGCCAGGTGACACACATGCTGGTAATGCCAGGGGGCATTATGAATATAAGTGGCATTACCAGGGGGCATTATGAATATAAGTGGCATTACCAGGGGGCATTATATTCATAATGCCCCCTGGTAATGCCACTTATATTCATAATGCCCCCTGGTAATGCCAGGGGGCATTATGAATATAAGTGGCATTACCAGGGGGAATTATGAATATAAGTGGCATTACCTGGAGGCATTATGAATATAATGCCCCCTGGTAATGCCACTTATATTCATAATGCCCCCTGTAGTGATTACTAACCACAGCTAATGGTAGTGGGGGTATGATAAGTCACCGCTGTCCTGGCTGCCTGCTTGCTCCTGCCGCCGCCGCCGCCACGCATCAAATAATCATCCAGCCCTGCGCGCTGCACGTGGGGAAAGCGCCAGCACAGACGTCCTTCGCGCGGGAGCAGCTGAGTGCGCCTGCGCATGCACACCAGCGCTCCCGCGTCCATTTTAAGTTTGGGAGAACAAGATGCTGGCCGCGGCCATCTTTACTTTGGGCACAGTGCCGCGGCCAGCACGAAGACGCTGCTGCGGGCAGAGTTGCCCTATAATTTATATTTAGAATGCCTATAAAATGCACTGGGCCGCATTACTACCCGAACTGGGCCGCATGCGGCCCGCGGGCTGGACAAGCCTGTTCTAGACCCTTGATGGCTAACCTTGACACTCCAGCTGCTGTTGAACTACACATAACCAGCATGCTCTGCATCAGATTTAGCCAAATAGCAAAACCGAAGCAGAGCATGCTGAGATCTTTAGTTCAACAACAGCTGAAGTGTCAAGGTTAGCCATCAAGGTTCTAGACCATAGTGGTTTATAATTTAATGAATATAGCAGGGAGGGATGCAAGGGAATTGTTATGCCTAGATAAGTAATCCCATTTCTGGGGGCCCATTTGAAAGGAAATGAGTTATCCCAGCACAACTTTTTTTCTGGAAAAAAAGCCATTGCTTCTGATTTATACCACTTTCATACAGAAAATTAAATTCATGGGTGAAGCAGTTTCACCAGGAAATTCATTAAAAAACAAGTTCTTTTTCTCTGTGAAAGGGTCGATCTGGATCTTAAACTCCGGGTCCCCGACCCTGCAAAAGTCCAGGGTCAGAGACCCGGAGTTTAAGATCCGGATCAACACGTTCACACAGGCAAACAACCTGTGTAATAGAGGAAATCTCCGGGTCTAACAGCAGCGGCCAAATTATCCGGCGTTTGAAAAGCCGGGTTATTCGTCCGCTGCTGTCTGAAAGTGGTATTAGTGTAATTTATCTCAAATCCCCTCACCTTTTCAAATTCTGACAGGAGCAATAGCAATATTGGGATCGCCTGTTTGCGGTTACACATGCATAATAAGAGGTCATCAGCGAATGTTGATACCTTGAGTTCCATGTGTGCCAACTGGACACCCTTCCACACATTGCTAGCCAAAAAATGTCTAAAGGCCCATACACACTAGGCGACTGAGCTGAAAGCCGATCAAAACAGCATGTTTGAGCAGCTTTTAGCTCAAAGCTACCAAGTGCCCCGGCGATGAGCGCTGTTGCTGCTGTGCGCTCCCGCAATACCAGCAGATAAACGGCTTTGAATAGAGCTGCGCTGACTGTGCTGGGCAGGGGGAAAGCCGCTCAGTGTGTATGCACTGAGCGGCTTTCCCCCAGCGATGATACAGTGATCGTCGCTGTCCATACATGCTGGGCATAGTCGCCCAGTGTATATGGACCTTTAGAAATGGTTCTAGGGCTATAATGAACAGTAAGGGGAAAAGTGGGCATCCTTGACAGGTACCCCTAAATATTTGATAGCAATTGGTATTTGAGTTAATAGCCAGGAATGCAGAGTGTGATATAAAGTTTGAAATGGATGGATAAATTCCGAACCGTTGGTTTGGGACAGGAATAAAGCCATTAAATATTGCCATGTCACTCGGTCAAAGGCCTTATCTGCATTACAACTGAGAACTATTGTGTCTCTATGTTGGGTTTGATGAGTATTTAGCTTGATGAGAGTCTAATTGTGCGCGGGAGGGCATTCCATCGGTTGGGTGCAGCCCTATGAAAGTCCTATAACAGTGAACGGGAGCTAGTAATCCACGCAGAGTGGAGAGAGCGAGTTGGGAGATATTTTGAGATAAGTGAGGAGATACAGGTCGTGTGGTTTGGTTAATAGCTTTATATATGAGTAGAAGTATTTTGTATTGAATACAGTAGAATATGGGCATCCGATGGAGGGACTGTCAGAGCAGATCAGCAGAAGATGGCTAGAAAGATCAGCCTCGCTACAGTGTTCAAAATAGATTGCAGTGGCGAGAGTCTGTTCTTGTGAAGACCAACAAGGAAACTATTGCAATAATCAATGCGAGAGATAATGAGTGCATGGATTAGCATTCTAGCAGTGTCATGTGCAAGGTAGGGTCATATCGTGGATATGTTTTTTAGATGCATGTTACATGATTTTGAGACAGACTGAATGTGGGGAATGAAGGACAGTTCAGAGTCAAGGGTGACCCCCTAGGCAGGGTAGATTGGCGCAAAGTCAACAGTTATGGAGATATCAGGATGGTAACTGCTCCTGGCTGGTGGGAATATAATTTAGTCAGTTTTGGAAATGCTAAGTTTGAGGTAGCGAGAAGACATCCAAGATGAGATGACAGAGGGGCATTCAGAGACACGTGCCAAATCCACTGGTGACAACTCTGAGGTTGATAAGATAAGATTTGAGTGTTAGGTTTGGGTGTAGTATGATCCATGCTTCATTAAAAGAATCAGGGGCAGGATGTCCAGTGAGAATTGAATTGTACAATTTTACCAAATACGGGGTAATATGGTCAGTCAGCAGTTTAGAATAAGAAGTTGAGAGGACGTCTGGGCCAGGAGTTTTACGTGAGGTAGAGAATTGATAAAGTTATCTACTTCAAAATCAGTTACAGGTGGAATCAAAAGATCCCTGTCTTCAGGTGACAGTAGGGGGAGGTGAGCTTGTCTAAAAATTTTGTAAACTGGAGGTGCTTGGTATAGAGATTTGAAATAAGTCAAGAAGGTAGGCGCTATCTGAGCTGGGTCAGTGGTAATCCCATCCCGCTCAGTTTTTATAGATGAAATGGGCTTGTGACTCATGGCTGCCTTAACTAAATTAAAAACATGCCCAATTTACATACAATTGGTCTAGATTGTATCTAAATTGGGTCATTTTGTCAAATTGTTCTGGTGTATACCCTACATTAGATTGTATTCAAGTCTCCACCAAACACTAAGGCCGGTTTCACACACTCCGGCTCCTGCCGGACGGTGAAATCCCGTACGGCCAGGGAGCCGTGCCGCACACATTAGTTGTGAATGGACACTATTGTGTCCATTCACACGGGACGGCCACGGCCCGGCCGCACGGCTGCAGCCGGATCCCACCACTGGAAGGGACGGCTGCCGGGCTGTGGCCATCCCTTCCATGATAAACTAGTGTGTGCGGCACGGCTCCCTGGCCGTGCGGGATTTCACCGTCCGGCAGGAGCCGGAGTGTGTGAAACCAGCCTAAAGGCCCCCATACATTCGGCCGACTTGTCCTTAGGACAAGTCGGACCCAATTCTCCTGTGAGCCGCCCGGCAGCTCCCCGGGAGGCTCACATACAATTTGGCACTTGATGAGCCAGTTTTTACATGTGATAAATCGCTTGCGATTTATCACATGTAAAACAAATGGGGAGCTGCAGGGCGGTGTGGAGCAGTGGGGCCGGCAGCGGCAGTAGTGGGGTCGGGCGGCGGCTCTCAAATGAGTTCCCGGCGGGTGCCGGGTGCGGCGAGTGATGCTGACCTGGCCGGGCATGCTGTGATCACAAATAGCAGCGCTGCTGCCGCTACGGGACGCACAGTGGCGGCTATTAGATTTTCAAAATACCTGTCAAATGACCAGCCGTTCTGTGATTGGCTGAGAGAGCTCTCAGCCAATCACAGAACGGCCTGTCATTCGACAGGTATTTTAAAAATCTAATAGACGCCACTGTGCGTCCCGTCCCGTAGCGGCAGCAGCGCTGCTATTTGTGATCACAGCATGCCCGGCCAGGTCAGTCAGAGTGTCTGTCCGCCGTGCTCCCCCGGTGTCTGCATGCATATGCCTGTCAGGTGGGCATGCATATGCATAGCATACAGGGAGGTCGGATGATCTTATGTGCTGACCGTCCGACCTCCCTGATCCGGTCCGATGCGCACGGGACCGCGCATCGGATCGGATCATATATCACACACCTGCGATTTTGGGGCGATTTCATCCGGTTATTGGCCCAAAGTGCCGAAATCGTCCCAAAATCGCAGTGTATGGGGGCCTTTCTGACAAAATCCTTATTAGATGGACAAAACCATGTGCACAGCAGGGGGCAGATGTTACATGTGCAGAGAGAATTAGATTTGGGCGAGTTATTTTTTTTCTGTGCAGGGTAAATACTGACTGCTTTATTTTTACACTGCAATATAGATCTCACTTTAAAGTAAAACCCCACCCAAATCTAATTCTCTCTGCACAAGTAGCATCTGCCCCACCTGCAGTGCACATGGTTTTGTCCATCTAAGAAGGATTTTGTCAGAAAGAGTGAACCCTAAAGAGTAAGGCCCTAAATAAGCTTCCGTCCAACCTTGTAGCTTGGTATAGATATCCAAAAAGAACAGTTAGTACCTGGTGGGTACTAACTGCCACTGAGGGGAAAGCCACTTAGTGCATACACACTGAGTGGCTTTCCCCCTGCCAGGCGCCGTCAGCGGGGAGAGGACGGCTTTGCACAGGGCAGCGCTATGCAAAGCCATCCTCAAAATCGCTCATCTGCTGGTATTACCAGCAGATGAACGGCTTTCCCGGAGATGATGCAGGAGCGAGCAGCAGCGCTCACTGCCGGGGCATACACACTGGGCGTCTTTGAGATGAATGCCACTCAAATCTGCAGTTTTGAGCGAATTTGAGCTCAAAGTCACCCAGTGTGTATGGGCCTTTACACCGCTTTTAGATCGCAAAATGCAGGGTCGCACCAGGACTTTGAAACTGCTCAGTCCCGGTGCGACTCTGTATTTTGATCACTCATTGCTGGTTCGCCAACATCATCCAGGGCATCATTGGGGGCTGTGAAGGAGGCCGCGCTTGGAGCAGACACTGCTGGTAAGAAGCAAACTGGTAAGAACCTTTCTTTATTTTCCAATTCATAATGCCGGGTTGATGGACCTGGTAAGCCCTTTCAGATTGCACCTATTACAGGTCGACCCTGCGACAAACAGACATTAACCTGGTAATAAGGTGCGATCTGAAAGGGGTATTATTAAACCAACCACTATTAGCAGCAATAGTTCCAGAGTACTGGTGAGGAACAAAATAGAGCTGCACAGACATGAAAGCAATTACACTAGCAACGAGTGACCAGTCATTGAGAAATTAATTATAAACACTGTTAAAAAGATTGCAGAACTTCAGAAATCAGAAATTAGCTACATCCCAAGCAGCATGCATTTCCTGGGAGACCAACACATTGGCTGCCGGACGGGGTCCCGACAGTCGGGATCCCGACAGTCATTAACCCGACGTCGGGATCCCGACTGTTAAAACACTGACGGCTGGGTTCCCGACGGCCGTCGGCTATTTTCCCTCGTGGGGGTCCACGACCCCCATAGAGGGAAAATAGAATAGGTGGCGAGCGTAGCTCGCCACCGTGCCCGCAGCGTGGCGAGCGCAGCGATCCCGCAAGGGGCTTTATTGCGCTGGCGACGCTGTCTGAGATCGTGCAGTCGGGATCCCGACGTCGGGATAATGACTGTCGGGATCCCGACTGTTGGTGAATCATACCACAAACCAACACATTTTGATTGACTTTTTCAGAATAAAGAATTTACCACCGTTCCACACAATAAATGGTGTTTTTTTTCATCATGGCCCTTGTTTATGCTCTGAAGCTGTGGTCCACAGAACCTTTGGGTATCTTTGAATACAACAACTACTGAACTTTTAACATGTTAAAACATAAGCAACAAGGACAACCCAAGGTGCCATTGCGTTGACTCCTTACCACAACATAGGATTGAGAAACAGAAATATCAATCTACCTAGTTTGCTTCAGAGCAGTACCACATCTCTTGGGGGCATCATCTCCTAAACTACAGAGTCCTAAATGAGATAGAACTTTAGAGCCCTAACAAAATATTAAATATGAAAAAAAAATATATGAAAATGAAGATCATAGATAAGACCTTAAAAGCCACTTTCTCTGTAAGAAACTTCGGGGTAAGTTTACAAAGACGGAAGTTCTATTGAAGATGGGATATTGCCCATAGCCCCAATCAGATACTACATCCTATTTATAACCTTCTATAAGATAGATAGAATCTGTCCCATCTAAATGTGCGCAATACATTTATGCGATTTTGCTCGATTTCACCAGATACTGATGCATGGGGCAGAGAAATCAGTTCAAAAGTAGCAAATTGCATCTGTTTAAGATACAATTTGCGGTCCCATGCTCATCGGTTTGGAGCCCCGAGATCGCAATTGCTGGACGTGGGATCCACTGGGATCGCACGTGATATACCACATGCAAAAGGACCGCTATCATATCGTACGGGAGGCTCCGGGACAGTTCAAGGGGAATTGGCTGGGACTTATCCCCTCAGAGAAGTCACAGTAATGTATGTAATGACAAATTTAGTAAAATTTGGCCTTTCAACTCCACGGAATCAAAGCTTTATACAGGAGGATGTTGTAAAACTGTAAATGTGTACACAGGGTGCGGTTCTGGCTCATGGACAATTTTCACTATACAATATTGACTATGCGATTTTGACTATTTGGGCTATGGCCCAATAAACTGTACAGATAGACATAGCCAAAATGGTCTTGCCTGCACAGTTTATCTCTACTTGCAATACCAGCCACACGGGTTGCGCATTGTTATCACAGGGTTAACACTGTGCAATGTTGGTTAACTTCCTACAAGATGTTGATTATCTAGTCAAATCAGAAGGCAAAAATCACACCGTGTGTACACAGCTTAAGCTCTATGAAGCCATTGGAGGATTGTATAGAAATTGCTTATTTTTGCAGGCAGCGAGGCATGTGTGAACAGGCTAATTGAAAGGAAGAGAAGAAGAGGAATGTTGTCTTAGAATTTGACGGCAGATAAGAACCACTTGGCCCATCTAGTCTGCCCCTTTTTTTAAACATGTTACCTCAAACCATATTTGATCCTTATTTTTTTGTAAGGATATCAATATGCTTATCCCAAGCATGTTTAAATTGTACTACTGTATTTGCGTCTACCACCTCTGTTGGGAGGCTATTCCACTTATCTACTACTCTTTCTGTGAAAAAATTCTTCCTCGCATTTCCCCTGAATCTTCCTCCCTCTAGTTTCAGTGCATGTCCTCGTGTTCTGTTGCTCCTCTTCCTGTGAAGAATGTCTCCCACCTGTACCTCGTTAAAGCCCTTGATATATTTGAAAGTTTCTATCATGTCCCCCCTTTCCCTTCTCTGCTCTAAAGTATACATATTAATATCTTTTAGTCTTTCCTGGTACGTTTTGTGATGTAGGCCATGCACCATTTTAGTTGCTCTTCTTTGTACAGTCTCTAATGTATTTATATCCTTCTGGAGATATGGCCTCCAGAACTGAACACAATACTCTAGGTGAGGTCGTACCAATGACCTATACAGTGGCATTATTACTTCTTTCTTTCTACTGCTGATACCTCTCCCTATGCAACCAAGCATCTGACTTGCCTTCTTCATTGCTTTGTTACATTGCCTACCTGCTTTTAAGTCCCCTGAAATGGTGACACCTTATTGCATTAAGAACCCTATGATAATTTTTCCCTTAAAAAGGATTTCTAGCATTAAAGTATGTTCCTGGCCAAATCTTTGGAAAAGCATACCTTAAGAAATATAGCTTCATCAGACAGACCATTCAAGCCAGGACTATTAAAGATAGGTCTCTTTTTTACCTTCTTGAGAATGCCATTATGTCAACAGCTAGCTTGATTTCTTGCTCTAAAATCTGCTCTAAAACCAGCACCAGGCAGAGGTACTAGCTGTAGCGTCAGCCAGTGTTCTGTAGCCCAAGTATGTAAAGTGGCTTGCTTTGTAATTATAGTGTGGTAACTCTCAGTTATGGTTTGTTAAGGTGGCCATACCCTACTGTCATGTCTCGCAGCAGGGTATGGAAATCCGATCCACCTCTAGCCACCCAGAACCTTCCTGGTCAGCAGGAATGCATGCGACACATCACATGCAGTCCTGTCACATCCGTTGTGTCGCATGCAACCCCATTCCCTGCTGCCAGGAGGGGGTCGGAATTGGACCCTCATGCAGGTCCAACCTCCGACTCCCATTCGATGCACACGGGACCATGCATTAGACCTGATGTCAAACATCGGAATCGGGTGAAATCGGAATAGTGTATAGGTTCCTTAATTGTTTTCTTTAGAAAGGTGGATGAGCTGGACAGTAATAGGGTTAGAAAGTTTATGTTGTGGGTTATTATCGGTGTGACGGAGAGGGGAGGAGCCACGAATTGAGATGGGAGTCAGAATGCAACAGTAACCCCCCTGACTGCAAGCTGGTTCTGGATAGAGAGCACCTTCCTGAACCACTGTGAGTAGCTTGCAGAATTTTGGTGGAGGAGACTGTTCCTGGAAAATGATCAGCGCTGAGGCAGGCCTGTGTATGCCATCATCAAGGACAATGCTGTTACCATGTGAGCCATAGTTGAAGTAGTGTTCCCGCTAGGCTGTTTTAGCAGGGCGCCGCGCCCTGCCTGATTTTTAAAGGGTAAAATGCGCCCTGCCCCTCTGGCAGCACCCTGCTTCCTACCCTTATGGTGATACCGGGGAAGACCGGCACCGCAGTATATAGCGGTGCCCGGCGCTTCCCCGGCAGTGGAGAGCCATCGGTGCGGCCGGGCCCGCCCCCTTCAGTGATGACGGCGGCCGGGCCTGCCACTTTTCTTGACGGTGGCGGCCAGCCCCGCCTTTTTTCATCACGGTGCGGCACGCCCCTTTTGTGACGTCGGCAGACCCGGTCCGCCCCCTTCACGTTGCCCTGCCCGCCCCTGTTCCTAGAAGGAACACTAGTTGAAGTGATCGCTGGGTGCCACATCAACTGTCTTGAGAGCAGGAGGCGGCTGAGGTTACTTGGTGTCGCAACATGCCTGCCAGGTTTGAAGGTGGTCACTCGAACTCTGCCTGGGAGATCATCAGTGGCAAAGAATTGGGATCTACAATTTCAACCCCAAGACCAAACAACAGATTGGCCAATGGACCCCAGTTTTGATGTGAGTGTATCGTGGAGAAGCAGATGGTTGTTGTTTTTGTGGCCAAGATTGATCATGTACTATAGCTACTGTACCACTTTTGCAGCAGCACACAGTCACAGGGGACTGGTACTGCAACCAATGCCGGAAACCATTTCCAGGTACCGTCCAAGAACTCATGCTTGTGGTGTCCTTTTCCATCATGCCAATGCACTGAACCACAAGTCCAGGAAAAAGATGGCCCATGAATGCATCCAGGAGCTAAATCATCCGTTGTGATCTAAAGTTTTCTATCCATGCAAGAACAGCTGCCTTGGTAGGGTATGATCATTTATTTGTACTCTTATAAAAAGGAAGAGTAAAAGGTTCTGCCACATACGTGATATTGGGAATATCCAATCAGGTTTGGACCACACTTTGAATATAAATCTTTTAACTTTGGTAAGAAGGAAATCTACTTCCTTTGCTTTAAAAAATATATATATATTATTTAAATCTGGCTCCTCAATATCCAGAATGTTTTGAACTTGGTAGACCGGCCAAAATTTATCATTCAGAACCTCACCACGTAGTGTAATCTTTAACAAAGAACAGGGAATGTTCACTGTCTAAAGAAACCTAATCAAGGCCTTCAATAACATCACCACTGGCTGTTGTCAGACAAAACTATTTTCCAGGTACCGGTCAGTGTACATGAAACCAAATTTTACAACCACCAAAAGTATTCACAGCAGGGTGGGAACACAGTACAAATTGAAGTCTTACACATAGTTCATTTTTATTTTACACGAAAATCCTTTGGCCGATCAATGTCCAATGTTTCTCACACAATTTTTTAACAGATTTTAAAAAGGTGGCTGAACAAGTAAGAAGACAACTAAAACAGAAGTTATAGGGCAGTATTCAATGCTCCGGAGAGCGCAGCTGTGCATGTGCAGTTTTTTCCACCCATTGCCCTGCATCCCGCTCACCCTATAGAACACATCAGCTGTTTGCCACCTGAGCACTGACCAATGTGGCATATGAGGAGTAAATGGCTCCATTTGCAGGCAGTCTTCAATTATTGCAGAGAAATGCTGAAAAATGCAAATTAGCCCAAAAAAAAGACCCATTCCAAATCAGCAGACTGCCAATGATGTTTATCTACTCGAAGGCCAAATGAAGGAGTGAGGTAGAAGAGGTGAATCATGGGTAGAATAAACATTGAGGAAACAAAAATGCATCATGGAGGGGAAAAAAAAAAATGACCACAAAAAATTAAAATATATTGGCGTGGCGCTTCTAAAGAAAAAAAAATAATATAGATCCTTCAAATAAAAAAAATAGACTTGTTATAAAAAAAAAATTCTGTTTTTGGCAAGTAAAAAAAGATGCCGAGAGCAAAACCAAGAGGCAACCCCCCCCCCCCCCCCCCCAAGTAAAAAAAAAAAAAGTGAGCAGTGTTCTCACTTCTAGAATTTAATACTCAAACATCGAGGTATGCAACATTTCAAATAAGAAAATAATGGCAAGGAAAAAGTGGTGACAACAATGAGGACCAGGAGCGTTGAATAGGGAGAGGACCATCTTTGGCGAGAGGACTGGCCAGAACTGGCTGGAAAAAACAGCGACCTAGGAGCATTAAATACTGCCCATAGTAAATCGAGATGAGCGATATATTTATATATACATATATTTTTTACTTTATTCATTATACAGTCATTTGTAAGGGTTAATGAAATTTGTTTTCCCTGTCCGTGAAACAGTTGGTTAACAAATGAAGAGTGCGAAAGCATACCTGAATCTTGTTCTTGGAACTTAAAGGCACATCAGTCGGACTTGTAGCTGCAACGTCTTGTCTATTATTAGGCTCTTCAGATTTAATGGGTTTTGTATCTGGTCTCACTATAGACCCACTTGTACTTCCATGAGGTTCACAGATGACCACTGGTGAGGTTGTTGGAGATGAAGTTACTTTCAGAGTGTCAGGGTGATTAGAAGGTGGCGAACAAGCCCTGAGTGAGTCTGGTTTATTATGGGATAATGATAGATTCTGGACTACAGCTTGCGCATTGATGAATGCAGCGGACACCTGACCAGGGTCTAAAGGCTGTAAAGATAATTTGAACTCTGTTATTGTAGAGGTGTTCTGTTTCATGTTGGAAATAGTAAGTTCAGGACATGGCTTCTCATTTGATGAAATGACTTCCTCATACCTTACTCTAGAACTAAACGAGTCATTTTGATTCGATAAAGAATCATGCTCTTCAGGACTTAGGACTTTCTTACACGGCGAAGGAGCCTCGGTAGCATAGTTTTGGTCTTCATCATTCTCTGAATTTTCAGACAATGTGCCAGAAAGATCCAGTTTCCTGTTAAGTGACGCACTCCCATTTACCCCATTATCTTCAGGACCTAAAGAAATAAGTGGGGCCACATATGTGTTATTCTCATCATCCCATCCAGAAGGTTCATTTGCAGAGTCATCAGCTAGTATCGTATTAATCTCATCTAGGGTCAGGTATAGAGGGGAATTATCCTCATTATCAGAAGCCTCCAACAAGGAGTCATCACATTCTTCACATGACTCAGGATGTTGTGCCTGTGAATGACAATCATTATCAACCTGATCCTGTTTTGTAAATTCAGCCTGCGTGGTGCAAGCAGAGGTCAATGAATGGACAGATGCATGCCGTGGCGTGCTACAGCTAAATGCACCAGTGCACAGTCTCTTAGATTCAGGGGTCCCTGATGTAACTTCGCCTCGTTCTCGCTTGGATCCAGCTGCTCGATCATTGACAAAACAGATCTTTAGCTCTTCCATGGTCTCAGGAAAAAAGTCTTTGCCGTCTGAAGGATACAGCAGCACTTGCCGCTCAGAGCCTGCTCTCTGCACAGACCGATGACAGCTTTCATTGATGGCTCTCATTGGATGATTTGCACCAGTAGTTCTGCAGAAGGAATTTGAGTTAATTAACAGCACTAAGTTACATGCTCAGCTGGGGAGGAGACGATTGTGAAAGTTACCCTGCACAGGATCGCGTGATGTGAACCCGCTGTAGACTAGAATATTTTCTTGTACAGGAACAAAGGCAGAATAATATGAATGCATTTCCTTACTCATTGTGTATATTATGTTTCTATATTTATCAGGTTGCAGATAATCCAGTTACAAAAAAGTGATTGAAGTCTCTGCAAATAATGTGCCCTTCATGGGAGAGTAACTAATCGGATTACCTGGGAGAATGTGGTCAGTAGCTGCCATAAAGTATGTCTGCATTTTACCTATTGTGTTCCTTTCATTTCCAAAAGTCATGAAGAAGGGAAGTGCCATCCCGTTATACCAAGGGCAATAACATTATGGACATGTATAATGTCCCATTCCTCCCTTCATAAACACACACATCTAGCGCCAGTACCTGTATGCTTCCCAACTTACTGTAAATTTCAGGGTTGCCTACCTGACCCTCTCTTTCGATTGCCATCACCTGTGGGGAGCTAGGTAATTGATAAGAAATGTGTTTCGCCACAGGTGATGGCAATCATACATTACCAGGGAAGGCCAGGAACAGAGCATTTTCTCCCTGAAGGAGAGGGTAAGGTAGGCAACCATGGACTATTTCCACTTGGTATGATGAACCGTTACTATAACATGGGCCTCGCAAGTGGCTGAGAAACAGGTAACGCAACAAGGGAAATCAGGAGATGTTCGTTCGCCCCCCCGAGGAGTGGGGTGGGAAGGGGGCCCGATATTACTCAAAAGACCCTTCCTGATGGGTTACTTACCACTTTGCGACTTCTCTTTCGTTTCAGCTCGGCAGGCGCCATGTTGGGTACAGAGCGGCATGTGCCTTTAACATCTTCGGCGCGCTCAACCAATCACATGATCGCAGAGCAGGAGAGCGCAGCCCCAGCGAGCTAAGCGCCGAGCAAATAGATCTGAACGTCTGACGCAATCAGAGCCGGCGACTTGGAAGTGAAGTGGGCTCTCTGTTTCTCCTGCTGCATACACACCACGTGCAATAGCGACGCAGGTAATACACCCGGTCAGCTTGGGTGGGTATATGCACCAGTTTACAGCATAGGTTTCCTATAGACAGACTTATGTATCGATGTATAGGACTAATGTTCTGGGAGAAACGCCTGTGCACTGCAGCCATGCCGTTCTAGAATTGCATCAGTCATGTTCTATTATGCCCCTTTCAGACCGCACTTTTAAAACGGTAAATTGCCGTTTTTTTACCGTTTTAAAACGGTAATGTGTGCGGTCTGAAAGGTCCAGTCCCACTTAACCGGTTAGAAAATGCAGTTTTTTCTAACCGGTTAAAATGCAGGGTCCTACCCGTTTCTGAACCGGTATTTTAGCGCAAAAATCGGCTCAGAAACGGTATTTAGGACCCAGCCAATGAGCTGGGTCCTAAATTCAGCACAGTGAATACTTAATGAGCGCTCATTAAGTATTCACAGCACTGGAGCCCCCCCGCGCGCGTGTCGACGCCCCCCGCGCGCGTGTCGACGGCCCCCCCGCGTGTCGACCCCCCCCCCCCCCGCGCGTGTCGGCGCCCCCCCCCCCGTGTCGACTTACCCCGTGCCGGTATCTCCGTTGTGGTTCCCGGCACTGCAGCTCAGTATGCTCGGAAAGCACTTATGAAAAAAGTGTCTTTCAGAAAATGGCTGCCCCCCATACGGAAGACAGTTTTTTTAAACAGGGTTTCCTATGGGGCAGCCATTTTCTGGAAGACACTTTTTTCATAAGTGCTTTCCGAGCATACTGAGCTGCAGTCCACAACGGAGGTACCGGCACGGGGTAAGTCGACACGGGGGGGGGGGCGCCGACACGCGGGGTGGGGGGGGCGTCGACACGCGCGGGGGCGTCGACATGCGCGGGGGGGCGTCGACATGCTCTCGGTCGACACGCGAGGGGGGGGGGGGGAGCTGCACGGAGGGGAGGGCTGAAGGCTGCACTGGCTTTGACCCTGTATTTGGAAAGTTTCCAAAAACGGGTCTGCCAGTGTCAAAAAATCGGCACTTAAACGGTAATATACCGTTTAAGTGCTGCGGTGTGAAAGGGGTTTTATCTGGCAGACCCGTTTTTGGAAACGTTTCCAAATACAGGGTCAAAGCCAGTTATGCGGTCTGAAAGCAGCATAAGTGTACGTAGACTTGTGTCTATCCGGCCTGACATCCCAGTTTCCCCCCACAGGTAATGTTTGCTGTACTAGGAAGCGGGTATGGGTGAAAACCGGACCAGGATAAAATCCCCGGACAGGACATTAAACTCTGCATTTTGGAGCTTGTAGAGTCCGGTCCGGGGGGTGTCCTGTCCGGGGGGGCTGCCTGTCACCAGGGAGAGCAGGAGGGCTAGAATAAAGTCTCCCTGAATGGTCCTGGCATGTAGCAAAAAACGGACGGTCCGGATCACACGGGGAGGCTGTAATCTCCCCCATGTCCCTGGTGATAGCTATCACAGGGACCCCCCCGGACAGGACACCCCCCGGACCGGACCCTATAAGCTCCGGACTGCAGATTTTGATAGTCCCCTAGGAAGCTGTGTAGTTGTTATCCGTGCATACAAGGTTTAGCTATGGCTCTCAGTTTAGATCTATGGTTTTCAACCCTAATCCGTATCATGCAGTTGAAGTTGAGTTCATCCTGCTTCCATAGACCAACATACTCAAAACAGACCTGTTAAGTTCTACCACTGGTTTACACAGCTGAATATATATATATATATATATATATATATATATATATATATATATATATATATATATATGTATATGTGTATATATATGTGTGTTTGTATATAGCAGAGGTGTGGCACTCATAGCTTAGAACAAACAGGCAAAACGAAGTTGTATGTATCAACTTTTCACTTTCATTTGGGAAATTTTCATCACAAATGAAATTGAAACGTTGATACATACAACTTTGTTTTGCCTGTTTGTTCTAAGCTATGAGTGCCACACTTCTGTCAAATATAATAACGTACTTGCCTACCTGACCCTCTCCAATGTGGAAGTAAATGCTCTGCTCCTGGACTTCCCTGGTAATGTATGATTGTCATCACCTGTGGGGAGCTAGGTAAAGGTGTTTCACCACAGGTGATGGCAATCATACATGTCCAGGAGCAGAGCATTTTCTCCTGCATGGAGAGGGTCAGGTAGGCAAGTATGATGGTAACTATCTTCTTGAGGGCACCGGCTGAAGTATCTCATTTATTTGGAAGTGCCAGACCCTAACATTTATTTATATGTGTGTGTGTGTGTGTGTGTGTGTGTATATATATATATATATATATATATATATATATATATATATATATATATATATATATATATATATATATATATATATATATATATATATATATATATATATAGTGAACCAGGGGCTTGTGGTGGGGCTCCCAGAAATAAGGCGGCACTCACGGAATTGGTTTGAAGCAAATCAATGTATTAGAAGTGACACATGGGTGTCAGTCGTCTTGTCGACGTTTCAAGGTCACGCAGGACCTTTTCATCAGGACGTGCAGGGGTGCATAAAGTGCTGCACAGCACTTTATGCACCCCTGCACGTCCTGATGAAAAGGTCCTGCGTGACCTTGAAACGTCGACAAGACGACTGACACCCATGTGTCACTTCTAATACATTGATTTGCTTCAAACCAATTCCGTGAGTGCCGCCTTATTTCTGGGAGCCCCACCACAAGCCCCTGGTTCACCTCTTCTATACTGATTGCGTAGGAAGGCACCGCGGTGCTTAATCTTTTTGTCCGGAGTGCCGAACAAACCCTCGTGTGTGTATATATATATATATATATATATATATATATATATATATATATATATATATATATATATATATATATACCGTATACATTGTCAGTAGCAGCCAAAGGACACAAAGGAAGAACAGAAAATAGTAATTGTGTGTAATGTGAATTATACTTGTGATGGAATTGAACAATATGGACGTTTTCACGAACACCTGTGTATGTCCCAGGAAATTTTTAGTTGGTTGGCAGCAAGGTGCTTCTCTGTTTCATTTTGTTTCTCTATGAACACATGCTTGGTTTGTACAAATTGCTATATATTTAAGTTTATATTAAAACATTAACGCAGTGGTTGCGAAACTGTGTGCTGTGGCACCCTGTGGTGCCTTGTAACACTTGCAGGGGTGCCTCAGTTTGGTGGCACAGAACCAATTCAAATGATTTATGGTCCATTTAATAGGCCAGTGGTTCTCAAACTGTGGGTCCTGCCCCAAAGAGGGTCATGACTCCATGTTGCTGACCGTCTGGCTGATTACTTCTCTGATCTGTCAGTGTTCCAAGGAGTCTGAAAAAATCAGTAGAATTGCATGTTACTTCATTCCCCCCCCCCCCCCCCCCCCCCCCCCCGTTATTTAGGGTTGCAACAAGCAAACCAGACTAGGTTGACCCTTAAATTAAATTGGTCGCTGACACTCAGCAGGAAGGGAGAGATGGTCAGGCTCTACTGCCCACGCTGCCACTGACCGCTGACCTCCAGCAGGGGGGGTCGGGCTCTGTTGTCCCCTCTCCTACTTCCAGCAGGGGTAGGGGGGATCGGACTCCGCTGACCCAGCAGGGAGGGAGGGAGGGGGATCGGGCTCTGCTGCCCGTGCTACCATGAACTTTCAGGAGGAGGGGGGGTCACTCTGCCTGCCGCTGACTTCCAGGAGGGGGGGTCGGGCTCTGCTGTCCCCTCTCCTACTTCCAGCAGGGGTGGGGGGATCGGACTCTGCTGCCGCTGACCAAGCAGGACTGGAGGGGGGGGGGGTCAGCTCTGCTGCCCGCGCTACCATGAACTTTCACCAGCAGGAGGGGGGGGGCACTCCGCCTGTCACTGACTTCCAGCAGGGGAGAGGGGGGGTCGGGCTCTGCTGTCCCCTCTCCTACTTCCAGCAGGGGTGGGGGAATCGGACTCTGCTGCCGCTGACCAAGCAGGACTGGAGGGGGGGGTCGGGGGTCGGCTCTGCTGCCTGCACTACCATGAACTTTCGCCAGCAGGAGGAAGAGGATCACTCCGCCTGCCGCTGACTTCCAGCATGGGTGAGGGGGGGGGGGGGGTCGGGCTCTGCTGCCCGTGCTACCGTTAACTTTCAGCAGGAAAGGGAGGGTCGGGCAGGAGGGGAGAGAGGGTGTCCTGGTCTGCCCACAACTAGATTCTGCTTCCTACATGCAAAAAAATCTGGTTGCCAGGAAGCAGAATCTAGTCGCCATGGTGACCTGGCCCCTGGGATTTGTCGAGCCCTGGTTTAGATCAACTTCCCTTAATTTGAAAAAATGGGTGTAACAGATTTCTTCACCTTTGTATTTCTAGTGCAGTGGTCGCCAACCCGTCAATCGCAAACTACTGGTAGTGATCCGGGTAGTTTGACCACTGCAGCTTCCCGCCCATCCATCCCTCTATTGCCCACCACCGCTTGCCTTCTGAGGGGAGGAGAGCGCATTGCAGGTCCCTTCTTCCCCTCACTGTGTATCCCTGTGACTGGCCTGTCAGCCAATCAGAGCTCAAGCGTTGTATATCTATATTTCTTTAATTTATATATCATGCCTCAAATTGCCAACGATCAACAAACAGTATCAGACGGGCATTGTCACTGCTGGGGACCATTGTGTTTATGGCATAACTGTGGGTATTGGGGGCATTGTGTAACTGGCACTGCTGGTGGCATGTGTGTGTGTGTGTGTATATGTGTATATATATATATATATATATATATATATATATATATATATATATATATATATATGGCACAGCGTCTATTCAGAGAGGCTGGGGGCGTAGCCAGCAGCGCTCAGAGTGCTGGCCATGCCCCCATAGTGGAAAAATAAAAAATAGGTAAATAAATGGAAAATATAAAACAGAAAAAGAAAATTAAATGACCATCAGTAACATAGTAACTATAGATAAACCAATATAACTGACAAATTAGAGAGGAGTCTCGGCATAATAAGTGAACATGTGAGGAGGGGGGTTGGAGTAGGGGGGGGAACAGTCCTGGTTCCAGTAACAACATGTGTGTGTGTGTGGTGGTGGGGGGGGGGGGGGCGGCGTTTTACGAGTCCGAGGAATTTCCTGCAGAAGGAGGACCAGTTTCTCCCAGGTGGTAGAGTAGATCTTTGCACTCACCAAGATCGTGAATGAGGACTGTTTTGATGTTTAGGTCAACAATGAGCTTGAAAGGGAATCCCCATTGGTATCTGATTTCTGTGGCTTCAGAGTAGAGGTAGGCCTCGGTCACTGGGAGACACCGGGGGCAGTGAGAAGCTTACCGGCGGTGTCCTGCAGGGTGGAGGTGGTGAGGAGGGGCTGCGGGGGCCGGAGAGCAGGCTGTGATGTCCCTTAGTATAAACTGGGAGGCCTGATTTAGTGGGAGCTCCAGGAAGGCACCTCCGTCTTCAGATGTAGTTAGCTCCGCCCCTCCTCAATAGACAACGCTTTTTAAGAGCAATATGTGGTAAATGCCCAACTTCCAACCAAGTTCTGTATAAGTTATGTACGTGTCCTTATAACATTAAATTGCTCTTCTGAATTTCATGAAAAAAGGGGGCAAAATATTATTGCAGTTTTTGGCTGTAATAGACTATGCTTTCTAGGAGCAATATGAGGTAAATGTCCAAATTTCAATAAAGTTCTCAAAATAACTTTTATATGGGCTGTAATCTGACAAGCAGAGCGATTCCAAGTGTTTGTATGGGACCAACAGTTGGCTAGGATCGTATCTGCATTGATTGACAGAACGAATACCAGTGCATGAGAGTACAACAACCTTTTATTCAATGTGGGCAAAACTTTACTGCTTGCACTGATACTTGTGTGGTAATGCCTTCTTTGGTGAAGATGCTTGTGGAACTGCATCAGAGAGGGGACGTGCTGGGGCTGCTTTGGCATATTCACTCCAGTGACTCCATGGGTGAGAGGGCCTCCCTTCACTGTATGGTGCAGTAGCCAGTAAGGTGCATCAGAGGGGGGATGGGTGGAGTCCGTTTTAGCTGTGTTATTGTGACAGCCTGCAGTGGAAGTGGGCACTGACTGTGTTCAGATGAGTTCCCTGATGCCAGGAGAACTACTGTGGGATAGCACCTGTGAGTGGAAGTCGGCGGGTTCCCCAGTGCTGCAGCTTTACTGGCAGTGTGGGAAACAGCAGTGATCCCTCGGACAGGTCTCTTTGGGGGTAGAGGAAGCAGGCAGTTTGTCTGGCAATGCAGCTGTCCCCGTGCTTTGGGCAGTGGCAGTCATCCCCTGGACATGTGTCGTGAGAACAATACTGGTATGTATGACCGTCCGCTGGGGGTTAGCGGGTATTGCCGGGTGGGTGGATGCTGCCGTCAGGGCTGAGAGGCAGTGTATGAATGGAGGCTGCGTCTCACATGGATTGTGGGTCAGATGATAACTGTAATTTCATGAATCGGGCTGGTGGGATTTCTGCACCATTTCTATGTGTTGATTGATGGGAGATAAATACCAATCTAATTCATCACTTTTTTTGTTTTCCAGCTTCTGTGTAGGTGAAATAGATTTTCCTTTAAACTAGGCAGCATGGGTGACTGTCTAACGCCTGAGGAAAAAGCTCAGCTCATCACACGCAACCTGCAGGTATGTAGACTTCCTTTTTTGGGGGGGCAGGGGCCAGTTAGGAAGGGGCGGGTACAATACATACCTCCCAACATTCTATACAAATGAAGCAATGCCCAAAAGGGGAATGTTACAAGTGCGAGCCATGCCCCCATTTTCATCAGTATAGGGGCATGCTCAGCACTATGGTCTAAAATGTATTAAGCCTTAAGCGATAAAGTAGTAGCCAATCAGCTTAAGAAAGGACAGGTGCATGTACTTTATCACTCTCCACTTTATCACTTGTTAGCACCAAATGTGAACTGCTTGCCATGGCCCAAAGTCTGTCAGTCTCCTGTGAATAGATGCTGTGCCGATGTGCAAAATCTGAGCGTCCAAATCTGTGGACTCTCAGGAGTCCCTGTCTTCACTGGATGTGGTGTGGGCTCGTTGCATGTATGTACAGTACATTGGCTGAGCTCCGGATATTGGATTCTATGTCCTTTTATGGTGCTGCCAAAGACGACTGTCTGGCTTCTAGGCAGACCTTGGCCTTCTTGTTGTCTAACCATTGGTCAGGGTTACCTCTTAGCTCGCAGGAGGAGGAGATTGCAATTGCGCACTAAATATAAATTCTAAACCTATTAACATTGCTAAATTGCATTTCAGAGGTTCTTGGCATAATGATGGCCATAATTATGTCCATAACAAGTCCCTAACACTACATTGGGATAAGTCCAGGGCGTGGAACCCCCGTGCCCTGAAATGACCATGTGATTTCCATTGCAACTCCGCAGATCCCAGAACCATACGATCTTGACTATCTTCACTTGCGATTTTGATTCTATGTGGCCTATGGCCAAATACATTACCAGTTACCTATCAAAATAGTATATTTATCCATGCGATACTAACCTTGTGGGGCCACGCTTCGGTATCGCAAGCAAGGGAAACACTGTAAGACTTTGGCTAACTTTCAATATGTTGACTCGCTAGTCAAAATTGTAAGCCAAAATCGCACCATGTGTACACACCTTAAGAAGGGGTCCCCGCAGCCATTTCTGGTGCGGCAAGACGACGGCTAGTAATGGCGGCCCTCCAGCAGGGACCGCGTGAACACCGCGTCTGGTAACTGGCATAGGGGTGCTGCCGCTGGACCACCAGGGACACCCCTCAGGTTAAAATGTATGATACATACATATATATATATATATATATATATTTACACCTAATGTCAGTATAAATATATAGAAGCGCCAGCTCCGTGTACAGGGGGCGGGGCTTCACTCAGAGCGGGACCAAGCTCTGCTGGGCGCGCGCTGTCACTTCCTGCTTCTTCACACACTGCCAGACTCCATTACAGAGGGCTCCTCACTGGCGTGGTGGATCCGGGTACTTGCAGCACGGCAGAGACAGCAGGTTTTTATAGCTATTTAGCGCTGCTGCGCTATCTGGCTGATTCAGACACTGTGTTGTTCATATCACTGTGTTTAGCGTTACCAGCTCACCCAGATCTGTGAGTTCAGGTTAAGGGTGCACTTGGATCCCCAATTGCTCTGTTTATTCCCCACTGATTAGTTACAGCACAGCATAAAACAAACACATAGTCTGTTTTTTCACATCCAGCAGTGTGGTGTGTGCACGTGTGTGACTGCGTGGGGGTTGTGTTGTACTGCAGACATTGTAGTACTATCTCATCATGGTGAAAAAGTTCACTTGTATGGTGTGTAGCACCAAGTTTGTGCCAAAGTCACAGTCCCAGGTTACTTGTGAGGCTTGTATGTCACCACAGCCCGGTAGTGCTGACACCCAGATCAGTGGGGTACCCCCACAGCTTGTGGGGCCGTCGCAGGCAGACGAGCAGGAGCCTGCTTGGGCCTCCAACATAAAGACCTTGTTGGATTCTGTGGCTTCACAGCTTTCCACTAACACTCAGCAAACGCAGAGGGTTCAGAGGGAATTGTCCATGTTAGCTGCCAGGGTGGATATTCTTCATACCCTTAATGTACCTCCTCCCCCCGCACAGCCTCAAAAGAGGCAGGCTACTGCGATGGATCCTGACACAGATGATGACGATGAGGACATATTGGAGGAGGGTGAGGAGCAGGGTCTGCAGGAACCAGCTCCTGAGGCGGCAGTGCATGGTCCCGAACCCCTTATCAGGGCCATTAGGGATGTTTTAGATCTCCCAGTAGAGGCATCCGCAGAAGGAGATCCTTTCTTCATGACTCAGAGGAAACAGCCAGTGTACTTCCCTGAGCAGGCAGAGTTAGAAACTGTTTTCAGGGCTGCATGGCAAAACCCTGATAAGAGGTTTACTCTTTCAAAACGGTTCACAAATGCATATCCTTTTGAACCTTTGGGCAGAAAGAAATGGGAGGAGCCACCGGTAGTGGACTCCTCTGTTTCCCGCCTTTCTAAAAAGGTGTTGCTACCAGTCCCAGGGGTATCCACCCTTAAGGACGGGGCGGATAGGAGGCTGGAAGCTACCCTCAAGTCCATATATATACGGCTAGTGGGGCATCTCAGCGCCCAGTTTTAGCCAGCTGCTGGATGGCTAAGGCAATTCATACATGGTCAACCCAAATTCAGGAAGGGTTGTTGGGTGACATGACTGTGGCCCAGATAGGTGACAGTCTGCGTCACATTCAGGATACCGCTAAGATCCTGTGCGAGGCGCAAAAGGAATTGGGCGCAATAAACGCGCACAATTCAGCCATGGCAGTTTCAGCCAGACGGGCCTTGTGGCTACGTCAGTGGTCTGCAGACGTAGACTCACAGAAGAGTGTGGAGGGTATTCCCTTTACAGGAGAATGGCTGTTTGGGAGTGAATTAGACGGTTGGATTTCCAAAGCCACGGCAGGAAAATCTACCTTCCTTCCATCAGCTCCCACGGCTGCAAAGCGTACCTTCACAGGTGCTCCCCAGCAGTCCTTTCGTGGGAACAGGTTTCGCCCCAAGGCCAGGGGCGCCTCCAATGCCAGCAGGGGCACGAGAGGCAAGTTTAGGAAGCCTAGCTCCTCCAACACCCAGGACCGTCCAAATGCCGCGGCTTCCTCTAAGCCTGCAGCATGACGGGGTTTTCCCGCCACGAGACTCTCTCACGGTGGGAGCGCGATTGTTGCATTTCAGCCATGTGTGGGACGCATCGGGTCTGGATTCCTGGGCCAGGGGTCTCATTTCTCTAGGTTACAGGCTGGAATTCGACAAACCTCCTCCCAGACGATACTTCAGGTCGGCACTTCCAGCATCCCAGGAAGATCAGGTGCTCCTTCAGGGGGCCATTACCAGGCTGCTTCAGTCTCAGGTAATTGTACCGGTGCCAGACACGGAGCAGGGCCAGGGATATTATTCCAACTTATTCCTGGTACCGAAGCCAGACGGCTCAGTAAGGCCCATCCTGAATCTAAAGTCACTGAACCCCTTCCTGCGTGTGTTCAAGTTCAGGATGGAGTCCTTGCGCTCTGTGATCGCCAGTCTGGAGAAAGGGGAGTTCTTGGCCTCTATAGACGTCAAAGACGCCTATCTACACATTCCTATCTGGCCCCCACACCAAGTCTATCTCAGGTTTGCCTTGGGGAACGACCATTACCAATTCCGGGCGTTGCCCTTCGGCCTGTCGACAGCCCCGCGGGTTTTCACAAAGGTAATGGCGGAAATGATGTCACTACTCAGGCTCCGAAGGGTCAATGTAGTGCCATACCTGGACGACCTGCTAATAAAGGCAGGGTCGGCGGAGGCTTTAAGCAGTGCTCTCAATCTGTCCATACAGGTTCTAAGAGACCACGGGTGGATCCTGAACATGCCCAAATCATCGCTGGTTCCGACCCAGAGGATGGTTTTCTTGGGCATGATCCTGGATACATCGGAACAAAAAGTCTTTCTGCCGATGGAAAAGGTCACTGCAATACAACAGCTGGTCAGGGAGGTACTACAGTCACCTCTGGTACAGATCCATCTTTGCCTCCGGCTTCTAGGCAAGATGGTGGCTTCATTCGAAGCAATACAATTTGGCCGCTTCCATTCCAGGACTTTTCAATTGGACATTCTGACAAAATGGTCCGGCTCCCCCCTGCAGATGCGCAGAAGGATTGGCCTTGCAACAAGAACCAGGATCTTGCTACAGTGGTGGCTAGATTCATCCAATCTGTTGGCAGGCAGACGGTTCCAGATCCAGGACTGGATTCTGGTAACCACGGACGCCAGCCTGAGGGGCTGGGGAGCTGTGACACAGGGAGTCCGCCTACAGGGTCGATGGTCTCCACTGGAGTCGGGCCTTCATATCAACAAGCTGGAGTTGAGGGCGGTTTACTATGCCCTGTTACAGGCAGCTCCATTGTTACAGGGCAAGGCGATCCAGGTCCAGTCGGACAATGCCACCACTGTGGCCTACATAAATCGGCAGGGTGGTACCAAGAGCATGCCTTGCATGAGAGAAGCGTCAAAGATTCTGTCTTGGGTGGAACATAATGTCCTGGCCCTGTCTGCCATTTTTATCCCGGGGGTCGACAATTGGGAGGCGGACTTCCTGAGTCGCCACGATCTTCACCCGGGGGAGTGGGGCCTTCACACGCAAGTGTTCAATGCCATAGTGGATCTGTGGGGGCTCCCTCAGATCGACCTGATGGCTTCACGTTTGAACCACAAGGTAGCAAGGTACTGTGCACGGACCAGAGACCCAGGGGCCATAGCGGTGGACGCTCTCACCTGGACCTGGGATTTCCAATTGGTGTACTTGTTCCCACCTCTCCCATTGTTGGCTCGGGTGCTAAAGCGGATCCGGCATCAGGGGACGGAGGCAATACTGGTGGCACCAGATTGGCCAAGAAGGGCCTGGTACGGGGACATTCAGGCCATGCTAGTGGAAGACCCGTGGCGTCTGCCCCTAAGAAAAGACCTGCTCCTCCAGGGCCCGTTCGTCTTCCAGGACTTACAGCGGCTACGTTTAACGGCCTGGAGGTTGAGCGGCAGATCTTAGTCCATAAGGGTCTCCATCCCTCGGTCGTCACTACAATGATCAAAGCCAGGAAGCCGGTGACGGCTTCTCATTATCATGTAATATGGCGCAGATATATTGCCTGGTGTGAGAAGAATGACTTGCCTCCGGCCAGTTTTCGATTAAACAGCCTGCTACGTTTCCTTCAGGCTGGTTTGGATAAGGGACTCAGATTGGGTTCCTTAAAGGTCCAAATCTCCGCACTGTCTGTGTTTTTCCAGAAAAAGATTGCGGCCTTGCCGGAAGTGCAGACCTTCTTACAGGGGGTTCTGAGGATTCAGCCCCCCTTTGTGCCTCCCACTGCACCATGGGATTTGGAAGTGGTTCTTACTTTCTTGAAATCAGCCCGGTTTGTTCCACTGGAGGAGTCTGAGCTGCGACACCTCACGTGGAAGACAGTTGTTCTGCTGGCTCTAGCTTCGGCCAGGAGGGTGTCCGAGCTAGGGGCCTTATCTTGTCGGAGCCCTTACCTTGTGTTCCACAACGATAGGGCGGAACTCAGGACTAGACCACAATTCCTTCCAAAGGTGGTGTCAGGATTCCTCCTAAACCAACCTATTGTGGTTCCTTCTAGCGCGACACACCCTGATATACCAGATACCTTGGATGTGGTCCTCACCCTTAAGGGGTATGTCAAGCGCACAGCTAGGATCCGTAAGACGGACAGCCTGTTTGTGCTTTATGATGCGCAGAAGAAGGGTTTACCTGCTTCAACGCGTACCATTGCCAGATGGATAAGATGTACTATCCAACAGGCTTATGCATCAGCTGGTTTATCGCTTCCTTTTTCAGTAAAGGCTCATTCAACCAGGTCTGTAGGTACCTCTTGGGCGGCTGCTCGAGGGGTGTCGGCAATGCAGCTCTGCAGGGCCGCAACTTGGTCAGGGCAACACACATTTGTGAAGTTCTACAAGTTTGACACCCTGGCCAGGGAGGATTCCCAGTTCGGGAATGCGGTTCTACAGCAGAATCCGCACGTTCCCACCCGTTCTGGTAGCTTTGGGACCTCCCCATAGTAGTGAAGCCCAGTATCCCATTGGACGGTAGAGAAAATAGGATTTTGGGTACCTACCGGTAAATCCTTTTCTCGTAGTCCATATGGGATACTGGGAGCCCACCTCGGTGCGGCTTTTACTGCTGTCAGATACTATTTCATTGTTAGGCTTATTGCCTTGTTTTCTATAGGATAGATATGTCTATAGATTTGTTTCTAGTTACAGGTGTCCTTTTAAGTTGTTAGGATTCACCTCTTTTATATGTTGTTGTTCGGTTGGGTGTGCTGGATGAATCTCACCACAATACATTATCACATACTCCTCACATGCTCTCCTTCGGCACAGTTTTTGCATTAACTGACTAGTGGAGGGAGATTGAGGGGAGGAGCCAGTGCACCCACACTGAAAGTTCTTTTATGTGCCTGTCTCTCCTGCGGAGGTCTCAATCCCCATAGTAGTGAAGCCCAGTATCCCATATGGACTACGAGAAAAGGATTTACCGGTAGGTACCCAAAATCCTATTTTTTTTTTTTTCCTGTTTTGTTTTTTTTGAGCAGACATGTGCCAACAGGCGGTATTTCGACATTCGGGTAAAAAAACCTGTGAAAACCCCATGACACTGTCGACCTAGACACATGTCGACCTAATGGTGTCAATCTAATGACTGTTTAACTACTTGCTGACCAACTGATCCACACCCAATACAAAATGCAGTAGACTCGCTGCATTTGTGGTGAACCTCTCCGTTTAAAGGGATCCTCGCTGACCTCTCATGACGAGGATTCTGCCCAAACAATGCATGCTGCGAGGGGGTTTGATGGCTTATTTTTGGTGCGAAAAAGCCATCCTCCCCGTACAAGCCCCTTTGCCAGCCACAATGAATACTCCTTTATTGACTATGGTTTGCATATTAAACTACAGAACTGTCTAGTAAATAATGGCTGCTACATATAGATGTATTTCCAAGGCCTCTACAAGTTCTAAAATACAGAACTGGCAAATTAAGTTATTCTCATTTTTAAATAAAGTAGAATAAAACTGGAAACTACAGTCTCTCATATAAAATAGCTTGTAAAGCAAATAAAAACACACTTATCGTGACTCCCCGGAGGTTAAAGTTTGACTGTTACTATGACACCCTTAGGACCAACAGCTAGCGCTGCAAGGTGTTGCTGTCAGTCAATGGAGAAGTAGACATCCAGCTGCTCTCGACCTCAGGGCAAAATCTCTGGTATACTGGCCAGTGCTTGTACCAAAAGGAGGTCTGTATGCTGGTAGGCCTGATCCTCAAACCGGTATTAGATCAGCAAGGTGCAGTTCTTCAATAAGCTGGTAATATGTAATGTTCAGACGGTACTTGTTTCCTAGCACGGCGCCCACGATTTTAATCTTGTTACATAGTTTTGATCGCATGCGATGCGCTCAAAACGATGATTTCATTGTACAATCACCCTGATGGGTGATTAGTATGTTATATGCACCCCCATTGTTAATGCCATGACAACTAATAACGCTAACCCGAAGCGTGGCGAGGGGCGGAGGTACGCGTCCTCCGACCTTTTCATACCCCCACTATCCACGTCGGCGTGGAGTCGATTCTATATAGTGTGGCAAGCCACCGAGCCCGAAGCGTGGCGAGTGCAGCAAGGGGACGTGGATAACTTCACATGTATTACGTGGGGCTCGCTGCGCTCGCCACACTATATAAAATCAACTCCACGCCGACGTGGATAGTGGGGGTATCAAAAGGTCAGACGCGTACTGCCGCTCCTCGCGGGCTCGCTGCACTCACCACGCTTTGGGTTGGCGTTAATGGTGTCGGTGGCGATAATAATGGGGGTGCATATAACATACTACTCACCCATCAGGGTGCATGTACAATTAAATCATCGTTTTGATCGCATCGCATGGCATGCGATTTTAAAATTGTACATTGCGGTTCTTAGGACCCGAAAATCGGGTCCCATTGTATACCATTGCATACCACTAATTAAGGCATGCGATGGGCGCCGTGCTAGGAAACAAGTACCGTTCAGACTTGATGAGCCACAATTCAGGAGGGTAAAAGTACAGGTAGAATGGGTAATTGACGTATTTTGCTGCATAACCCGTATGCAGCTTTGTTTTAAATAGTGACATAAGTACCTGAGAGTGTGAGGAACAATCACAAGGATGGCTTGTGCTTGTTCACTTTTTACTGTGTAATCTTTCTGATTACTCACCTCCTGTTTGTTTGTTGGTTGTTTTGTCTTACAGGTTGAGTATCCCTTTTCTCTTTCGATGGTCCTGGTGACACAGCTCACATTGGGATGTAGTAGGGTCCGTAGGAGCCAGGCACCTATCCTAAAGCTTTTCAGAGGGGTAGGCTCCTCCCCCTGCATCCCAGACTCCTCTGTTCGTGTTAGGTGCCCACCGGAGTGGGTGCTATTCTAAAGGGCTGCTGGGGCAGCCGAAGGTTTAGAGATAGTTAGGTGTTTTTTCATTTTATTAACTTTTACACTTAGCTAGGTAGGCACAGTGTGAGGATTCTCATTGAATCCTCACACTGACAGCGCAGCAGGAGCTGACAAAAGCGCGTCCTGTCAGCTCACTGCGCACAGAGGAGACACTGGGCGGTATTCAATGAGCCTGATTCGCCATGTTTTTATGGCGAATTTGTGCTGTTTGGCGAATTTCTGACTAAAACGGTGAATCACCCTATTCAATGACCACATGGCGAATACATTTCAAGGTTTTTTTCACCATGATTCACCGAGTAGCAATCGCTATCTTTTTATGGTGAAGTGGAATGTGAACTTTTAAAATAAAGTGTTTTGTTTTTTACATTTGGTGTCAAAAAATCAGGAATTTTATTCTGAGGAGGGGCATGCTATTTTTATTCATGTGCACAAAATTTTTTATTTTTTTTACACAGCAGCCGGAGCCGAGCCGCTCATTACATATTCATATATTCACTGCACCCAATCGTTACGATCGGGTATAGTGAATATACGCTCCCCTGCTGGCACCCCCGGGGGGCAGCCTGTGCTGCCTGGCACCCGGGGAGCCCACCTACCCCCCACAAAGTTCTGGGGCAGGCAGAGAGACTACCATCTCTCTGCCTGGCACCGTTCTCAGGCTCCCTGCGGCAATCGCCGCAGGAGCTCATATTCGCCAGTCAGGGGCAGCGAGCCCCTGACACGTTGAATACCGGAGCCCGCCGGCTCCGGAACGTGGCGAATGTGCAGCGAATCCTAAAAAGGATTCGCTGCACCTCGCAGGTATTCTCATTGAATACCGCCCAATGTCTGGTCTCCCTGTGCGGCGCTGACAGTTTCTGTTGAGAAACTGCCTGTGCTCCGGGGCACTCTGAAACTGGCTTCACGCTAGGTGGGGATCATGGGGGACAGATGCTCTGTGATGCCGGTGGCCATTTTCTGAGGAGCTTACACGCTGAGCTCCTTTCCCAGAGGACAGCAGCTTGTTCCAAGTGGTCCCCAGCCGAGGGGGAGACACTGGGAACTAGGAAATCCTATAGTGGGAGCGGCTGTCTGGGGGTGGTTGGCGCTAAAAGCTACGCTCCCGCTTGCTGCGGAGCTGAACTGGCTGAATTCTGACAGTGTGTTTGGATTTCCTGGGCATCGCTTTCCCCTCTTCTTGGAAGAAGCATCAGACAGATAAGTGGCCATTGTACATTGGCTCTGTATAGAACGCCTGTTACATTGTGCACTGTGTCAGATTTTTGGCAGCATGTCTGAGCAGCAGTCTGTGGCTTTGGGGGAGGGAGCCCTTATTACATTGAGCGCATGTAGTGTTTGTACACTCAAATTTGCCTCTGAACAGATGACCAAAGGGGGTTTGTGCCTTGCTTGCGCTGGTGTGAGACCCATGGGCAGTGAACCCCAGAGGGTATAGCAACCGGAGCCTGCGTGGGCCAGTGCCCTGGGCAGGTCTGTTAATGCCTTAGTGCAATTGTTGGACAGGCAAAGTAGTGATGTTATGGTGTCTTCCCCAAAACCTATGTCATCCTCTCAGCAGTCTTCAGGCTCCTTGCCTCTGACCCAAGCAGATCCTGGACTCTTGCAGGTTATGCAGGACACTGCGAAGGGGATTAGCAGATTTAATGATTTGCTGGATAGATTTGATGGTGATGCCGTGGGGCCCCCTAAGAGGTCTTATTCGGTACCCTTGCTTGCTGTTGAGTCTGGAGAGGAAGGAGAATGCACCTCAGACATTCCCTGGGATCAGGGTGATGATTCTGAGGATGCTTCGGCCCCTGGGGTGGAGGATTTGATTGCTGCTGTTAAGCAGGCTTTAAATTTATCCGAGGAGGACAAGACTCCTGTCAAAGGGGTGTTGCAGCGTAGAGAGGCTGTTACCTTCCCTGCAGATGAAGGTTTACAGGATATTTTGGAAGGGGCTTGGAAAACGCCCGATAAGAAGCTTCAGATGCCAAAGAGTTTTTTGAGTCTCTATCCTATGCCTGAGGCACATGCAGACCTCTGGGAGAAATTGCCTGTAGTGGATGCTTCTGTGGCAAGGCTTTCAAAAGCAGATTCGGCAGAGACTTTGCAGAAACATCTAGAGGAAGCTATTCAGTTTTTGCGGGTTCACGGTTGGCTTTTAAACTTACAAAAGTCTCAGCTTGTGCCATCACAGAGGATCCAATTCTTGGTGGTGATCCTGGATACCCATTTGCATCGGGTATTTCTGCCGGAGACAAAGGCCAAGGACTTTTCCCTCCTTGTATGTGAGATTCTGTGGTCTCCGAATCCCTCGGTCTGGAGGTGTTTAAAGTTGCTGGGCAAAATGGTGGCGACTTTTGAGACGCTACAGTTTGCCAGGTTCCATTCACGGGTCTTTCAATGGAACATTCTGACATCTTGGTCGGGGAACACGCAGACCATGAAGTCAGAGAGGATAGTACTGACTCTAGAAACCCGGTCTTCCCTGAAATGGTGGACAGAGGTGGATTCCCTTCAGTGGGGTCGGTCTCTGCAGTCTTGGGACTGGCTGGTAGTCACTACCGACGCCAGTCTCAGGGGCTGGGGGGCAGTAGTCCTGGACTTAAGGCTTCAGGGCCTTTGGACTACGGAGGAGTCAGCCTTGCCGATAAACATTCTGGAACTGCGGGCTGTTTGGATGTTGTTATCCCTGGCAGAAGACAAACTGCAGGGTCTCCCCTTGTGGATTTAGGGCCTTATTCGAGTTCACTCTTTCAGACAAAATCCTTCTTAGATGGACAAAACCATGTGCACTGCAGGGGGGCAGATGTAACTTGTGCAGATCTAATTAGATTTGGGTGGGGTTTTACTTCAAAGTGAGATCTATATTGCAGTGTTAAAATAAATCAGCCAGTATTTACCCTGCAAAGAATCACCAAAAAATCAGCAAATCTATTTCTATCTGCACATGTTACATCTGCCCCCCTGCAGTGCACATGGTTTTGTCCGTCTAAGAAAGATTTTGTCAGAAAGAGTGAACTCGAATAAGGCCCTTAGTCAGACAATGCCACTGCTGTGGCGTACCTGAATCATCAGGCGGGCACGCGCAGCAGCCTGGCTATGTGGGAGGTCTCCCGGATCTTCTTGTGGTCGGAGCAGAAAGTTCTGGCGTTATCGGCGATATTCATCCCCGGGGTGAAAACCGTCTAGGCCGATTTCCTGAGCAGGGAGGAGCTGCTCGAGAGGGAATGGAGTCTGAACCCACAGATATTCGAGCAGATTACAGTGCATTGCGGGACCCCGGAGGTGGGCCTTATGGCCTCCAGGTTCAACCATCAGGTGCCCAGGTACTATGCCAGGACAAGGGATCCCTTAGCAGAGGCGGTGGATGCAATGACTTCCCTGGGTGGGGAGTCTAGCGTATATTTCCCATTTCCTATGCTGGCAAGAGTTCTGAAGAGAATCAAGTCCCAAGAAATTCCGGTGATTCTGATAGCTCCAGATTGGCCAAGGAGGTCCTGGTACTCAAGTGTTCGGAGACTCTGTGGACTCGTGGCGACTGCCTCAAATGCCAGATCTGCTAAGCCAAGGACTGTTCTTTCATCTGGATTTTGCTCGGCTAAATTTGACGGCTTGGCTATTGAAACCGCCATCTTTAAAAGCAAGGGTTTCTCAGAGGCTGTAGTGAATACTATGATCAAGGCCAGGAAGTCGGTGTCTTCTGCCAACTACTATAGTGTCTGGAAGACCTATATTAGGTGGTGTGAGAGACAAAAATCTCATACGTCCAGATTCCGGCTTTCCAAGTTATTTGAATACCTGCAGGATGGTTTTTCGTCTGACCGCAGTCTTCAATCGCTCAAAGTACAGATATCCGCTCTGTCAATATATTTTCAGAAGAAGATAGAGATTCTTCCGGAGGTACAGACCTTCCTTCAAGGAGTTTCCAGGTTGAAACCACCATACAAGCAACTAGTGGCACCCTGGGATTTGTCTCTGGTGCTGGAGTGTATTCAAAAGCCGCCTTTTGAGCAGTTGAGGTCGGTTGACCTTAAGTTCCTTACATGGAAATTAGTGTTTGTATTGTCCGTTTCCTCTGCAAAGAGGGTTTCGGAGTTGGGAGCATTGTCCTGTAAGCCTCCCTTCCTTATTTTTCATGACGATAGGGCTGTTTTTCGAACAGTTCCTCAATTTTTGCCAAACGTAGTTTCTGCTTTCCTTTTGAACCAGGAGAAAGTTCTGCCTGTGTTTCAACCCCCAGAGGGTTCAAGGAAAAGGGACAAATTGCGGAATTTGGATGTAGTGCGCGCCTTGCGCATTTATGTGGACAGGGTGAAAGGTTTCATGAAAACTTATACCTTATTAGTCTTGTATGATGTGCATAACATTGGTTGGCCTGCTTCTAAGCAGACAATTGCTAGGTGGTTGCATTCAGTCATTGCTTTTGCGTATACTAAGGTTGGTAGGCCTGTGCCGGCCAGGATTAACGCACATACCACCAGGTCTGTTGCCACCTCTTGGGCGGTTCGCCACGGGGCTACAGCTGAGCAAGTATGCAGGGCCGCCACTTGGTCATCTGTTTACACTTTTGCCAAATTCTACAGGTTCCATGAGTTCGCGTCGGAGGACGCATCATTCGGGCGAGCAGTGATGGGAGCTGCAGACCTGAGCGTACCCTCCCAAAGGACCGGCTCTTGAACGTCCCAATGGGAGCTATATCACCAGGACCATTGAAAGAGAAAAAGGTATTTTTGTAAGAACTTACCATTCAAATCCCTTTCTCTGATATGGTCCTGGTGACACAGCGATCCCTCCGTTACGCTCAGTAAGTATGCCAGTGTTCATGATGGTTCATGTTGTAATGGTTACAAAGAAATGTTAAAGTTGTGCATATAATATGTGCAGGCGTTTGTACTGAGTTAATGTATTCCAGTGGCTTTGCAAGTTGAACGGAGGAGTCTGGGATGCAGGGGGAGGAGCCTACCCCTCTGAAAAGCTTTAGGATAGGTGCCTGACTCCTACGGACCCTCCTACATCCCAATGTGAGCTGTGTCACCAGGACCATATCAGAGAAAGGGATTCGAACGGTAAGTTCTTACAAAAATCCCTTTATCCAAAATGCTCGGGACCAGAAGAATTTTGGATAACGGATTATTACGTATTTTGGAATATTTTTATATTTGAATGAGGTATCTTGGGGTATCTAGCATTTATGTTGTACAACAAATCAAACACATGAAATACGCACAAATATATTTTATTTGTGCATGAAACCAGGTTTTAAAACATGGAACAAAGTTTGTATACAATCAGACACTGAATTTAAATGCCAAGCAATCATTGTCTTGCACATATTTAGTGCCAGTTACATATAATTTCCTCAGTGGTGCCAGTTGCAGATGTACCCAGTAGGATTTTAGCCCCCCAAAAAAGTACATTTTGACAAGTATAGTTTTCGGAATAATTTGGATAAGGTATACTCAACCTGTATAAAATTAAATCAAGGTCTGGAAATGGAAAATGTCTTTCTTGTTACAGGAGGTTCTTGGAGAGGACAAGCTGTTGGAAATCCTGAAGGAGCGAGAGCTGCGACTATATTGGGGCACAGCGACCACAGGAAAACCACATGTGGCTTATTTTGTGCCAATGTCCAAAATCGCGGACTTCCTAAAAGCTGGGTGTGAGGTGGGTACTGACTGGTTATTGGACAATTAAGATTCTGTACACAGTGCAATGCACCCACGATGTGTGCTGAGCGATATGTGCTCACCAGTGTTTTGCGTATGGTTTTAGGCAAAAACCCTGCGATCTAAGCAGTATAGATAGTGGATGCAAAATCTAGCTCTGCGGGCGATGGCAACACGGGGTACTGCGCTTTGCCGGGGGGGGCATAAGCATGGAGCGATCAGCGCTTTATTTTTAAGCGATTTAGTCAGATTGCATATAAGTAGTGCTTACATCGCCCTGTGTGTATGCCCCTTAAGAACAGTTCTTTCTTGTTTACATTCACAAGCCTGTGTTTTGTTTTCCTTCCTTCTTTTTAATAGATGTGTTTTTTTTTTTTTTCTCTAGGTAACCATTTTGTTTGCAGACCTCCATGCTTATCTGGATAATATGAAAGCTCCCTGGGAACTTCTAGAACTCCGCACTCGTTATTATGAACAGGTTATCAAAGCTATGCTGCAAAGTATTGGCGTTCCATTGGAGAAACTGCGCTTTGTTAGGGGGACAGAGTACCAGCTTAGCAAGTATGTGTTCTACAAGGTGAAACCATCCACATTTCATCATTGCTCCTTTGAGTGGAGTCTACCTGCTTCCATTCCTAAATCCTTTAATGCAGGTGTTCTCAACCTCTGTCCTCAAGGCACCCTAACAGTCCAGGTTTTGAATGCTTGAGCACAGGTTACCTAATCAGTTCCTGAGTTATTTTGATTTCACCATCTATGCTTAAGCATGCATATCCCCAAAACCTACACTGTAATAGCGTGCGTAGAAGACTGAGGTTGGGAATGCCTGTTCTAATGTAAGGGAAACCCATTTCACTGTAACAAAACTTACCCTGTGCCTTGGTAACTTCTCTGTACTGTATTGGCATACGTCTTTATCTGTATTCAGTGGTTTTGTGGCTGATTTTATGTTCCACGAAGGTCCTGGTTACTTTTATAGCACAGCCGTCTAAACCTTGGGACAAGTTTTTTACTTTTGAAATTTTGTAAGGTTTATGTTTGCAATGATTTACTGAGGTCTGATTACTACATTGCATTAGGTAATTTTACAATCATTTTTATTTTTTTTTCCCTTGAGTTTTATATAACTTGTTTTGACAAATATCCAGTTATGTTAAAACCTCCTACATCAGAAGTATTTATTTTCTTTTTTTTAAATTCAATAATTTGTATTACATTTTTGCATATTAACATCAACACAACCCACAAATATATTATAGGTGGACAGAGTAGTGAACATATGCTTGCAGTAAAACATGTAGAGTATGGTGACATTCAAAAGAAGAGATGCCGAACAGGATGATTTGTAATAAGTCGGATAACTTTACATCAGTACAGGATGTTTTGATACCCGAAAGCGCCAATCGGGTAGCATTATATGAGAATCAACGAAGTATGATCAAGAAAATGGTACATAAACAGAAAAACACCATACTACCACGTGGTGTACACTCTAGTAATCAAATATTGATAGGAACTATAATAGTTAAATGTTTCTGTCCTACAAACTGTCAATTGAGCCACCAATTAATGAAAAAATAAAAAAAGTAATAATCCCCAAATCAACCCTACCCTATAACCCCCCCCCCCCCCCCTGTATAGCCGCCCCCAACTACGGTGTACCTGGATCCCTTAACTTCTATTCTATCCCACTAAAACTAAGTACCCAGACCCACCCCCCTTAGAAATGGAGGCAAAATACTAATGGTTAGAGCTGGGTGGACCCCAGCTCCCCCACATCAAGCAAGTATGTAGAGCCAACAGGTCAGGATAATGGGTAGCCTGTATGCACAAGTTAAGTCATATCAGTCTGGGCATGGATGCCAAAGACTCCTACCGAGACCCCCTCAAACCAGTATGAGCATATTTAAACAGGATTAGAAATAAATAGAAAACACAGTATGTAAAAATAAAACAAGATTAGCGGTGACAAATCAAACGACTGTAGGATTAAAATCTTGGACCATCAGTCCAGCCATGGCTCAAAGTCCAGAAGTGCCACCCAGGTAACAGCAGTCACAGCCCGTATCGTACGGAGGTATCCAGGATAGCATCTAGGGTGCGCAAGCCAATATAACAGTAAGAGTAAAAGGATAGAAAATAGGGATGGCCATCGACTATGTTCCCTAAACATCGATGGTTGGGACCTAGTGCTCGATGTTTTGGGCATTGATAGTGGATGGTCGAATAGTTATATGCCATCGATGGATGGCTTCCGATGGTAAAAGTTGGGGGGAGCATGCGCACTGCATGCACAGCGTCATTGCGTCCAGCAGCGTCACTGCGGGGGGCCCGCCCCGCCGGGAGGTGCGCTCATGCGCAAAAGAAACTTAAACTGGATTAATGGCTAAAGTTTCTTCTGCGCATGCGCACGGATCCCGGTCGGGCAGGCTGCCCACAGCGAACCGTCCCGTTGCTCTGCACATGCGCGGCTAAGCGATGGCAACCATCGATGGGGGATGTGCCAATGGCCATCCCTAATAAAAAACCAGTATGAATGAGGTGGCCAGGTGAAAACGTAGTACATGTCCTAGGTGCGGACATAACTGCAGTAGAATATATGTCCACATAGACAGCCGTCTTAGGAGCCAGAGGATTTAGACAATCAGACCCATAGCGATCCAACATGGAAGGCCCCACTGATGTGTAGGCCCATACAGGTGCCACAGGCGTCACAGGGGATATGTCACTTGCTGGGACTCTCCAGATCCTATCAGAAGTATAGGAAACAGAAGAGTCACTCCACTGTATGGCAATAAGCCGGTCGCTGGAGGCATGTATGGCCCGCAGGAAATATTGAACATTTGTTTCCATACTTTTAGATACAGCAGATGTAGTTGCACTCATATCCGAAGAGGAACAGCTTTCCTGCTGCTAGAGGGTCTTTGATGGGGACTGGCAGCGGCTAGCAGGCTGCCAAGCAGACAGGAAGGACTGATAGCAGAAACATAAAAGTATACAGTTTTGCGGGTCACAGCTGGATGGGATACAGGAGATGAAGCAACTGCAGGCTGTCCTCCCCAGAGAAGTGAGGGGCTCGCAAAATGGCCACGAACAAACTCAGCCCGCCGAAGCAATTCAGCTGCATCGCCAACCAGCACTCAATGGAGGATCAATTCGGAGCCCGAAGGGTCACCAGCAGGCACCAGGAGGACGAGGATACAAGCCGAACAGGATAGCCGCCGCGATCACCCGAAACGCTGAATTGCTTCGGCGTTTCGGGGTGATCGGCGGCAGCTATCCTGTGCGGCTTGTATCCTCGTCCTGCTGGTGACCGTTCGGGCTTCGAATTGATCCTCCATCGGGTGCTGGTTGGCGATGCAGCGAATTGCTTCTGCGGGCTGAGTTTGTTCGTGGCCATTTTGCGACCCCCTCACTTCTCTGTCTCGGCCTGGTGAGGACAGCCTGCAGTTGCTCCATCTCCTGTGAACCCGCAAAACTGTATACTTTTATGTTTCTGCTGTCAGTCCTTCCTGTCTGCTTGGCAGCGTGCTAGCCGCTGCCAGTCCCTATCAAAGACCCTCTAGCAGCAGGAATGCGGATATGAGTGCAACTACATCTGCTCTATCTAAAAGTATGGAAACAAATGTTCAATATATCCTGCGGGCCATACATGCCTCCAGCGACCGGCTTATTGCCAAGCTTGCTGACATACAGAGGAGTGACTCTGCAGAAACGGAACCACCGCGTCAGTAGTCTGGAGCAAAGGCCTCAGGTCGCGGCCAAACTTCAGGAGCTGTAAATGTGTGCACGGCAAGGATAAAAGCTACTAGGGTTGTCCGGGGGCCGCAGGAGTGAATGTCCAGTTTATATCTGAACCTGTGGCTCAAACCGGATATTTAATAAGGATGTTTGTGGGGGAACCAGTAAACCTGTCCAGCCACCAGCTACCCCAGACCACGCCCCCTAGAAGTATTTCTACTCGCATCCTGCAGTAGTTGCTTTTAATTCATAAGACAATCATTTTGCTTTTAACATTTTCCTGTGTATTTTGTATATATGTATTTTATATCTTTTTAGTTTGTCTTATTGTATGTGCTTTGTGTTACAGGGAGTATACATTGGATGTGTATAGGCTATCCTCAGTCGTCACTCAGCATGATGCTAAGAAAGCTGGAGCTGAGGTGGTGAAACAAGTAGAGCACCCATTGCTCAGTGGTCTCCTGTACCCAGGATTGCAGGTGGGACCGGTGAAGACCTAGAGACAAGAAGATGATCATAGCCTCATCAGATCACGCTGACTTATGGCTGTTCTTATTAATCTATACAGGCTTTGGATGAGGAGTACTTGAAAGTTGATGCACAGTTTGGAGGCGTTGATCAAAGAAAAATCTTCACATTTGCTGAAAAGGTGAATATTCGGGCATATGGAATTATTTTTCTCTATCATCCATAAGGAAAACTGGGGATTCACTTAATACTATGAGGGTATAGATGGGACCAAAGGAGCCTGTGCACATAAAACTTAAAACAGGGTGTACTGGATCCTCCGCTCTTTGCCCCCTCCCACAGCTTAGTTTAGAAAAATGTGCCCTCCGTAGAGGATTCACACTCCAGAGAATTTCTTCATGGTTTTGAAACTTTTATTTGGGCATGGGCGCTTGGGGGGGGGATACAGACTTCTTCAGGTGTTGCTCTGATCCCCGCTGCCGGAACACATCCTGGAATGGGTTAATGTACCGCCTGGCATTGCGCCACGACTCACACGTCCCCAGCTTACCCCCACACCCCTAAAAACATCTGAATGGTGAGCAGAAGCCGGGTATCCTGGTTAATTTGTGTGGCACACTCGCAGGTGGGCATACGGACCCTGTTGGGAACCCAGAACTTCCCTTTCAGTAAGCAATGACCTTCAGGCATGGTTTTACATTATTTCCTCTATCAGCGTGCAGCTTGTTCTGGCTCCTCCAAGGCACTCCAGTCTACGGATTCACTGGTACAGGGGTTTTAAACTAGAGGGGGGCTGTTTGGTAAGTGTGCTGGTTTCCTTCCCTCTGGGACCCTTACAAGGTTGGGGCAGACTTTCTTTCACTCCCCCTCTCCCACTGTGTTCATTTCTGTGTACTAGTGCGAATGTTTCTTTCATCATGGGGGGAAAGTGCACTGTGTAACACCAGGTCCCCCCCCGGCTGACACTATTGCAGTGTAAAAAAAAAAGGGGGGGGGGAGAAAAAGGTATTCCTGCTTGGGGCGCTCTAGACCATTTTAATCAATCGTGTTGATTTGTATCAACTCCTGCATTGATGAATTTCCCAAGATAATTAGGTAGACATAAAATATAACTTTTAATTACACATTTAGAATTAGCAAAATATGAAAGCCACAAGTGATAGTGATATTAGTGAAACGTTGCGAAGTGCAGTACACTAATAATAAAATTATTTTAAAACAAGTCCGCTGTGTGTATTTTATTGCTGGACATCCGTTTTTGTAATTCCAATTTTGATATTGGGGATAGTTTGTGCTTATAGATTCGATATTGCGGATATGTACCACAAAATACTCCGTGTTCTCCTCTGTTGTAAGGAAACCGCTAGATACTAATGTATCTTGATCACTGAATGTTGTTCATATTTCAACAATGTATCCATTGTGGCCTCAAATGAGGTCTACATAGAGAGATATGTATATTGATAGTTGGTATAGTCTTTAGTAGAGGGAAAAGAGTGGGGGGGGGGGGGGACGGACAGATATGGGCTGTTAGCTGCAGTCCCTATACTAATCCATACTGCACCATAGTCATTCGCCACCACAACTGTTGATAATCAGTGGGAATGTACTTCAATTTGTGGGTTGTTTGGTCAAATCTCCTTTATGTCTCCACCAAAAATAGTTGTTATATTTATAATTGTGGGAGTTTGTTACCGCTGTAAGCGGCTATCATATCCTGCTGCAGTGTACACAATCTATTTTTCAGTGACTTGGATACACACCAGGCAATCTAGGCATCCCTATTTTGCCTCATAAGCCGCATATGATAGGGGTATGTGTCCCTTTATATTCTTGTCTGTTAGCCGCTATAAACTCTGAATTGTAAGTATGATATCAAGTATGCTATTTATTTTCCAAGTACTTGTGGCTATTGTACTGGCGATTCCCGCTGTCACTTGTATAGTGGCTCGCAGGGATAGATCTGCTAAAGTTGCACCGTCTGTTATTGCTGACAGTCAGCTCACAGACAGGTTAATAATGTTTTATGCGGCTCTGGTGTATTTCTCTCACTGCCGCTATACAGTAATCAGTCTCCCTTCCCAATATGTTTTACATGTGGTGCATAGCTCTTGAGGGCAGTATATATATACCTATATTACCGCCACTATGCGGCAACCAAACTGTCCCTTTTAGTTGATTTTATAGGCAGTGTTATGGGCCCCATACATCAGCAATCACAATTTATGGATTTCCAGATACAGGGATTTTTTGGCCAGATAAATGGATTTTACAATCTATCTGACTTTGCCCACACATTACAGATTTATTTCAGTGATCGGCAGATTTTTCCATCTAAAGATTGCATCTTCATATCTGGAAATTGCCCAATTGCCTGATTAAGCAATCGATTGGCGATTTTGATTGGGATTGCCAAAAGGGGAGCCCGCACATCTAAAATTAATTGTGGCAATTATCTCCATATCTGAAAATTGTCACAATTAATTGCTGATGTATGGGGCCCTTTAGTCCCTGTATTTCCGCCACTGTGCAGCAACCAAACCATCTGTTTAAAATACACTTAGTGAGCGGTACACATCCCTATATAACTGCCGCTTAATGCGGTTACCAAACTGTCCCTCTCTGATACAGTTTACATATATTACATATGTATGTCCCTATATTACCGCCGGCTACCAGGCTGTCCCTGTACAATACATTCTACACACAGCGTGTAAGAGAAACGAGGTCAGGTCGGTCACACGTTCTCAGTGATCCCGACCTGCCTCACCCTAACGTACGTTTCGCTAAAGCTTAGTCCTATTGCTGTGTATACACGGTGCAATATATTGCTCAGTGTCAGGTTTTCATCGGAGACCAGAGATGGTCGCTGATGAAAAGGAGACTCAGCCGGGGGAGCTGCAGAGGGAAACGGCTGGTCACAGGAGCAAGCTCCCGAGGAGGAGCGCGAGGATGTAAAGCCTGTTTTGAAAAAGGTTTATCCAACTCAGGGCCCCAAACCTCTTATTGTGGCCATCAGAGATGTCTTACATATCCCTGCTGAAGAATCTTAGGTGCAGCAATCTTTTTTTTCTTTACACCGAAAAGGGCTAATGTCAACTCTCTCAAGTATTTAGATGACCGTTTCAGAAAAGCGTGGGCATCCCCGGATAAGAAAATTCCAGATTCCCAAGCGTCTAGGATCCACCTTCCCCTCTGCTCCAGAGGGCAGAGGGGTCTGGGAAATGCTGCCAGCAGTGGATGCCTCAGTCTTACACCTGTTGAAAAAGACAGTCCTGTCAGTTCCTGGGGCGGCTGCCTTAAAGAATCCGGCTAATAAAAAGATTAAGGGCATGTTGAAATCTATCTGCAGGTGCGTCCCAGAGGCCTATTATTGCAGGCTGCTGGATGACTCGCGTTATTCACTCATGGGCGGGTCAAATTCAGGAAGGCCTGGCGGGTGGAAAGACCCTGGTTGATATGACAAGCCTGGTAAGACATATTCAGGATACTACACATGTCCTTTGTGATACCTTGAAGGAGGTCGGCGTCCTTAACGTCAGGACCTCCAACATGTCATGTGTCTCGGCACACAGATACTTATGGCTGCGTATGTGGATGGCTGATGCTGAATTGAAAAAAAGCATAGAGGCACTTCCCTTTTATGGGGAGAGGTTGTTTGGAGGGGAATTGGATGCTTGAACAGCGGGAAAATCCACCTTCCTTCCCTAAGCAACTACGCCTGTCAGGGGGTCCTTTCCGAACCCATCCCCTGCAGTCCTTTCGTGGGGGCAGGTTTTAGAGTTCTGCCTCCTCCAAATATTCAGCCTGATGCCATACCTCAGTCCCTGGGGGAACTAGAGGTGGGGGCGATGGTTTCTGTTCTCCGGTCATATCTGGCGTCTTTCCTGTCAGGATTCCTGGGTACAGAATGTTTTTTTCCAGGGTACAAACTGTTCAGAACTCGCCTGCCTCACAGATTTTTCATGTCAGGTTTGCCGGTTTCCCATGTTGCTCGGGATACACTACTAATGGTGTTATTTAAGTTGGTTCGGACCAGGGTCATTGTCGTAACTACAAGTGTTTTAAGTTCAGAATGGAGTCCTTGAGGACAGTAATCTCTGGCCTGGAAAAGGGGGCGTTTCAGGGCGTTTCAGGGATGTGTATCTGCACATCCTGATCTGGTCGCCCCATCGAGCATACCTCTGCCGTACTGGAGGATCATTACCAGTTCTGTGCCCTGCCTTTCGGGCTGTCCACAGTACGGAGGGTGTTCATAGAGGTAATAGATGATGCTGTGGCTGCAGGGGATCAACATCATCCTCAGACCACTGATTATCAGAAGTCTCACCTGCTGCCTACCTAGAAACTTCTCTTTCTGGGGATGATTCTGGACTCAGTGGCCCAGAGGATCCTCCTTCTGCTGGACAAAGCAACGGCCATTCAGGAATTGGTCAGGAAAGTACTTATTCTTATTCTGTCTCAGTACATCTCTGTGTTTGCCTGTTGAGAATGTTGGTGGTATCCTACGAGGCCATCCACTACGGTTTTCAATTGGATCTTCTGCGCAAATGGTCGGGCTCCCACCTACACATGCATCGACTGATACAGCTATCCCCTTGGGCCAGAGTTTCTCTGGCATGAAGGCTTCACTCTTCTCACTTTTTGGAGGGATGACAGTTTGTAATACAAAATTGGGTTCTCTTAACGATGGATGCGAGCCTAAGAGCCTGGGGAGCTGTAACCCAAGGGGTACAGTTTCAGGGCAGGTGGTCAAGCCACGAGTCTCTCCTTCCAATCAACATCCTGGAACTTCGGGCGATTTAAAAGGCTCTGATTTAGGCCTCCCATCTGCTTCTAAAACTGGAAAACTGGGAGGCAGACTTCTCAGTCGCCACGACCTACACCTAGTGGAGTGTAGTCTCCACCTGCAGGTGTTCTAGCTGATTACGGACCAGTGGGGTTGTCCGGACATAGATTTTATGGCGTCCTGGCTCAACAAGAAGCTGCAGCTTTACTATGCCAGGACCAGGGACCCTCACATGGTGGACGCACTGTCAACGACTTGGTCGTACCAGCTGGTATACTTAGTCTCACTAATTCTGTTGCTGTCCCAAGTACTCCACAAGATCAGGAGGGAGAGGGTGCAAGCAATTCTGATTTGGCCTGGACTGGCCACGAAGAGCATGGTACGCCGATATTCTGTCCACGTCGGTGGACGAACCTTGGCCATCTTCTTCAGCAGGGGCCTTTGTTTATCCAGGTTTACGACGGCTTCATTTGTCAGCTTGGAGGTTTAACAGCTGATCTTAGCCAGGAAGGGTATTCCAGGAAACCTAATCACTACCATGATTCAGACTAGAAAGCTGGTGACGTCTAGACACTATCATTGAATTTAGAAGAAATATGTGTCATGGTGTGAAGGGAGACCTTGTTCTCCTACGGTTTTCCGAGTGGGTTGGTTCCTCTGGTTTCTGCAGTCTGGAGTCGGTATAGGGCTACGTTTTGGGCTCCATCAAGGTGCAGAGATCAGCCTTGACCATCTTTTTTCAGAAGTTGGTTGTGTTACCGGAGGTTCAAACGTTTTTACAAGGTGTTCTGTACATCCAGTCTCCTTTCGTGCCACCCACAGCTCCATAGGACCTGTCGTTGGTATTGACGTTTTTGCAGTCCTCCTGGTTTGAGTCGTTGGACTCTGGTGCGGATAAGTTCTGAGACTAGGTAGTCTGACTCCCTTTTTGTGTTGTCTGACGCTCACAAAAGGGATTGTTCTGCTTCAAAGCAGTCAATTGCTTGCTGGATACGAAAGACTATTCAGCAAGTTTTATTTGGTGGCTTTGCCTGTTCTGAATTCTGTGAAGGCCCACTCAACTAGATCTGTGGCCTCCTCCTGGGTGGCTGCCATACAACTTTGCTGAGCTGCTACTTGGTCTGGGAAGAACACGTTTGTTAAATTCTATAGGGTTTGATACCCCGGCCAAAGAGTATACCCAGTTTGGGCAAGTGGTGCTGCAACTGTCTCACCGTGTTCCCACCCGTTCTGGAAGCTTTAGGACTTCCCGATAGTAGTAAGTGAATCCCCCAGTATCCCTAATAGATGATATAGAAAAGAGGATTTTATATGCCTAACGGTAAATCCTTTTCTCTGTGTCCATAACTGATACTGGGTTCCCTCCTCAGTGCCTCGCCATTCTGCAGGTGGAAATGAAACTTGTCTTGCAAGTTTTTACAACAGTTTGTTGTTTTGAGTTATGAATGGTGTGTTGGTTCATTTTGTGTCACCTCATAGTACAAAGTAAATCCCCAGTATCCCTTTTATGGACTCTGAGAAAATGATTTACTGGTAGGTATATAAAATCCTTTTTTTTTTTTTTTTTTTTCTTTCTTGTGGTTTTAAGTATTTTTTCGGAGAGTAAACTATTTTTCTTGGTCTTTGTTCTTGCATGTCTTTAGCATGTTGCACCTGCTTTTATCATATTTGTGTAACCGCAGTTACTGCAACCTCCCCAGTGAAATCTATGTTGGGGAAGAGAGCTTGTGATTGATTACTAGTCTATGCTGTCAGTACTACATGCTTGATTGGCTACTAGTCTGTGCTGTTGGTATTAAATGCATGTGTATTTGGATTGCAAGTTTGTTTAGTCAGTGTAGTTAATTGGACTTTGCTGTATGCTAGTAATGCTGGCTTTATACCTGCCCAGTGTTGCCAATTGCATGTTGGAAGATACTGTGAAAGTGGGTTTAATCATCTGTCATGCCCAACAGATAACCAGTCTGCCTGTGTGAGCGATCATTTACAGTCCAGATAAGTAGTACCATTAGAGATCTATCTGCAATAAATATGCCGATTGGATTGATTTGTTCAATATGACCAACTATGTATGGTAGATTCATTGTTGTCTCATAGGGAGAAGTGACATTTTTGTAACCGGTTGCAGTATTCTAGAAGCAGAAAGCATGAGGTTCTGACCTCCATCATGCCTTTCTTGGGTTCCCCTCACTGGCCGATCTGCAGTGAGTGCTGTGACTGATGGTATATAATAGGAACCGGACACTCTATTAATAGACTAGTAATGGCGGTACTGTTTACCTAGAACGGCGCCCACGATCTATATCGTGGGTATCTTGCCGCAAATCGCAGGCATCGCATGCATCTTATGTGTTTGTAATGTTAAATTACCTTCCAATCAACCAGATCAACCCAATGGACACGATTTTACATAGGGAACAATGTTAAATAGCCCCCAGACCACAAATTGAATTGAATAACCACCCTGAAGTGTGAAATGCTCCCCCCCCCCCCATTGTTAACGTCACCCAGCGGTCAATGTCATCCCGAAGCGTGGCGAGCGGCGGCGGTACGCGTCCGCCGACCTTTTCATACCCCCACTATCCACGTCGGCGTGGAGAATAGAAAGTGTGGCGAGCGCACGCGGATACCTGTGAAGCCCGCGAGGGGACGCGGGTACCTGTGAAGGTATCCGCGTCCCCTCGCGGGGCAAGCTGCGCTCGCCACGCTTCGAGCTCGGTAGCTCGCTGCGCTCGCCACACTTTCTATTCTTAACTGGGGGTATGAAAAGGTCGGAGGACGCGTACCGCCGCCCCTCGCGGGCTCGCTTTGCTCGCCACGCTTCGGGATGACGTTGACCGTGGGGTGACGTTAACAATGGGGGGGGGGGGGGGGCATTTCACACTTCAGGGCGGTTATTCTATTCAATTTGTGGTCTGTGGGGCTATTTAACATTGTTCCCTATGTAAAACCGTGTCCATTGGGTTGATCTGGTTGATTGGAAGGGAATTTAACATTGTTCCCTATGTAAAACCGTGTCCATTGGGTTGATCTGGTTGATTGGAAGGGAATTTAACATTGTTTCCTATGTAAAACCGCACGCATCGCATGCCACTATAATGGCATGCGATGTACATGCGATCAACGCGATGGGCGCCGTGCTAGGTAAACAGTACCGTAATGGCATATGGGTCAGGTAGCAGGGTATGCAGTCAGTGGATAGACCATGTCTAGGCTGACAGTCAGGTTGACCACTAATCCTTGACAGTGACTAGGTTGACCCAGCCAAAAGGTCGACGCAAGGTCGACATGAGTTTTTCAATATTTTTTTTAAAAAAAGGTGGTTTTTCATACTTGACTAACCAAGTGGGAATATGATGGTGTGCCATGCGCAACGGGGCACCATGACCAAAGCATGGCGAGCGAATCTGTACATATAGAGTGTCCATGTTGAGCATTTCATGTTGACCTTTTGACTGTCGACCATAAGCTTATGTCAACCTAAGATATGTTGACCCTTTTTCGGTGACTACCTAGTCACTATCGACCTAGACATTGTCTGCCTATCATCTATACCGTAACCCAGGTAGTGGCATGAGTAGCTGCCCCTGATGTGTACATTGTGACTAAACTGAAATGACAGTATTTACATGCAGGGAATCTTGTTGCCTATAGTGTGTAATGAATAGAATATGCTGGACACACAGGTTGTGTTACATCAATTAATAGGATTCTATTTGTGAGCACATATGCTATTCTTTTCGTGACAGTCAGGCTTTGCAGAGTATATTCTTGGTGGTCAGCGTTTTGTAAGCAGTATATGAATGTGGTCATCATAACCTTTGCATATTTCTGAGATTATTGCTTTTTCCTCCCAGACCTCGGCTACCAGGAAATCATTATATACATTATCCTTTCTATAATCTGCACATTCTGGTATGTTGCTGACTGACCCTAATGTCCTTACTTTCCAGTAATCTCCTTAAATTACATGGGATTTTAGTCCCTGAATTTGGCTCAGTCGCACTTTTGGTCAAAAAGATTATTGTGGAAAAAGATTATTCCAGAGATATGAAATAAAATTGCACTGTGTGTGTATGTATGCATGTATGCGCACTGTGACTTTATTTGTAACATTTCTTTGTGACTGTGTGTATATTTCTTTCTGTATGCTTCAACATTTACTAAAACACTGGTTATAAATACACCTTTAAAATGTGTTTTCATTTTATTTTGCACTGAGGAATGGACATCGGGAAATGACACACATACCAGCATATGTTGGAACTCCGCTTTATTTAGCCTATTTATAGAAAGTCTAAGAGCCGGGATGCTGGAAAATGTAATTACAGTAAAAATATAATGTCAGAGAATAGACTGTAAAGCGCCACCTACAGGAACTTTACTCAGTTCACCCGGCAGCTCCTGTGTGGCTGAACTGCATACCATACATCGTATGCGGTCCTTTTGCATACATTGTATCATATGAGATCCCAGTTATGGCTGTGGAGTACAATAACATTTTCATGGCAGCCATGACTATCTGCGACTGAGACGCACGAGCCTTGGATCAGCGTAAAATGCATGCGATATTGCCCCTTTTTATCAGATCCCTCGTTCCGGAAGATGAGAATCTGATGGCCATGTCGCACTAGTGGATCTAGTCTTCTCTGGATTAGGTTTTGTTATAGAAAGTGAACAATTATAATAACGAGACTGTGCACGTGGTCATAATATTTACTTGTTGAATTATCAGTGTTTCATATACAGAATACCTACTGTCAAAATAACCTTCAGTAATTTTGGCATTCTTATGCTGCCCATACACTTATGCGATGCAACATCGCAATGCGATGTCCCATCGCATCTGATCGCATCAAGTGGTGCCCAGTGTAGCACCCGATGACGCATGCCAGACATCGGGTGCTGGAAGTGGCTGTGTGGAGTGCTGGCGGGGACCGGGGTACGTACCTGGCTGGGGACCAGAGCGGTGGAGCTGTCAGGCGGCGGGACTCAGCAGGACTTTGAAACACTGGACGGCCCTCTAATTGGCCGAGGCCGCTGAGATTGAGTGCTTTCTCAGACAATCAGTGGCCTCACATTCAGATGGCCGCTGATTGGCTGAGAGCTCTCTCTCAGCAGCCTCAGACAATCAGAGGGCCATCAAGAACAAGTCACATTCTGCCACTGCTGAGTCTCGCCGCCTGACAGCTCTGATCCCCAGCCAGGTATGTACACCGCTCCTCTGCCGCTGCCAGCTCCACCGCCAGCTCTGGTCCCCGCACCAATCCTCACGCTGATTGCATTTGAGCAATCGCATGTGTTTAAAAACCACATGCAATTGCTCATGCAATTCGATAAATATTTTGTGCAGCACATAATATCTATCGATGCAACATTTGACGGCGTGCCTGCGCATCGCGTCGAATGTCCCGTTCAAAATGCATGCAATCATTCGATTTATTGGCCATATGTGGCAGAAATCGAATGATTGCATGCAATATCTCACATATGTATGGCCAGCAATAGGGCCAGATGCACAAAGCTTCAAAAGAGATAACCCGCCAGCCAATCAGCTCCTACCTGCCATGTCACTTTTGAAGCGGAGTAAAAGTTTGATATTTAATTTTGCAGGTCACTAGTAATCTGGTTTTCCATGTTGTTGGGAGGTTAGTTTCACTTTTTGATTATTGCTTAATTTGATTTAAAACTGAAGTTTTACCACTTATTCTATTGTAATTGTAAAGCTCATTTTACATTAGAGCTGCAATGGAAAGGTTTTACAAAAATAAAAGCCAGCTTCCATGATACTTTCATTTAAAATATATGATTAAAGGTGAACTTTGTTGTCTACCTATGTTGTCCGAGGTGGCTTCCAGTTTAGACAGGAAGTGATGTAGCAGTCAGCCAGTAGGTCCGATGGCTCAGGGAGCTGCGCTCCAAGTTTTTCAAGGATGTTGTGGTGGTTTTTTTTTTGTGTGGAATTGGGTCTCTCACATCCTTATTGATTGACCTTAATTGATTAAAATTTGTAAAACTTTGTGTTTAGTAGAAATAAAGGTGCCCATACACTGTACAATTCCTGGGTTCGATGAAATGCTTGCTCCTGTCACATATGTCATCGCACAGCTCAAAAAGTATGTGCTGCACATACTTTTTTTTACTAGATCTCATCTCATTGCATTGCAAAGCCGATGCAATGAGATGCGATATTGTATACAATAATTGTAACGTGTATGGGCACCTTTAAGAAAATATAGAATTTCAATAAAGTCCAATTAATAGCTGCAAGGACTGCTCGTTTAGATTTAGTTTAATTGGCTTCCCTGAGCCCTCCTGCATATTCTTTATACTTAAATGTTGCTAAGAGATGTTGTATTGTTGTAGTTACTTTTCATGTTTTCCAATGCAGTACCTACCTGCCCTCGGTTATACAAAGCGTGTCCATCTGATGAATCCTATGGTTCCTGGACTTACTGGAGTCAAGATGAGCTCATCTGAAGAGGTAAAGGTGGCTAGTGTAGTGACTAAAAAGCAGTGTTGTGGAAGAACTTAAGCAGTTCTTATGAAATATGTTTGCATGTAACTATGAATATATGGTGCAATGTTATGCTGAATAAATTAGTCTGTTAGTGGATCTTTTACAGGTTTAACTCCTATATGTAAGCTCCACTGGGGCAGGGACTAAGTGTTCAAATATTCTCTGTAAAGCGCTGCGGAATAATTATGCGCTATATAAGAAACTGATAATAATAATACTACATTTATGGAATGTTTCCAATTAATGCTGTTTTTGTTGTATTCATTGATGATTTTGCGGTGTACTGCAATTCCCATCTAACGACAACTACTTCTCAGGAATCGAAGATCGATCTCCTGGACTCTGCTTCAGATGTAAAGAAGAAGTTAAAGAAAGCTTTCTGTGAGCCGGGAAACATAGAGAACAATGGAGTCCTGAGCTTTGTGAGACATGTCCTATTTCCCCTAAAGTCAGGTACGCCTGTTTATGGATTAAGCACAAATCCTCATTTAACCTGATGCTGAACTCTCTCACATGTGATTATTTGGTTTTGTTTCAGAATTTGTCATTCTTCGTGATGAGAAATATGGTGGGAATAAAACCTACACAGACTTCGATGCACTGGAGAAAGATTTTGCTGAACAGGTCAGATGATCAGATGCAATGTACCCTCTATTTTTGTATTGGACAAAGTGAATAATTCTGCCGTGTGTTTTAAATGAAGCATATTTATATACCTTAGAATATAATGCATTCATTAATGTATCCTAGCTACCAGTAAAAGTGCTCTGTCAACACCGCTAACCTAGAAGGAATGAAATACGGCCGTAAAAATTACATCTCCCTCAATTAATGACAAAACAATAAACCATCAAGATAGTCGCCATGTACACAGCTATTAGTACAATTACAATATTAACCTGGGTTGGGCCTGAAATGAGGCAACCTGAGGTTACTATTGTATGCTGCAGGAAAAGCACTGCACAAAATGCAAATGTTGTTAAAATAAGTAGGATTATTGGAGTATCTATTACTCATCTGAGACACAATTATTTTGTATTGTATTTTACATTAATTCCAGACATATAGGGAAGTTTGTACATGAGGAGAGGGACAGATCAGATGCTGCCAATGACAGCCCATGTTGTAACTGTAGCTGAACAGCCGGAGTACTTCAAAATCGGCATATACAAATAGAGATCTGTGCTAAGCAATTTTGCTGGTGTCAAGATCTCCCATGAAGGGCATATTTGTGCTAAGCAATTTTCCTTAAGCAAAAAAAAGGCCGGGTAGTGGTTCAGAATGAGAGATTGAGATCAGTATCTCTCAATCTGTACACAGAGATTTCCGTACCGTCCAATGGGATACTGGGTTCAATACTATGGGGATAGAGTTCCTCCGCAGGCGAGACCGGCACATTAATACTTTCAGTGTGGGTGCACTGGCTCCTCCCCTCACTGGCTCCACTAGTCCGTTTAGAAAAATGTGCCTCAGGAGAGGCAGTGCTTCTGGATGCTTCAGGGAGTTTTCTTCTAAATTTATTTTAGTTTGTTATTTTGGGGAGCTGCTTGCAGATCTAAGCAGCTGTCCTGCTTCGGGGGAGCCAGGGGAAGGGTCAGTCACCGGCCTCTTAAGGTGTAGAGCTGACCCTGCTGCAGGACTTCTGTCCTGTGTGGGGCTTGTCACCGCCAGCACTGTGCTGAGCGAGCAAGCCCCCCAGCTGCCGCACAACCCTGACACAGATCTAAAGACGTCTGTGGTGAGTACTCATCGGAGTTCCCATTAGGGGCTACTCCAACGGCTTGTGCAGCAAGATGGCGGGCGGTAGTAGCGGGGGCCCTCACGCAGGGACCGCGCAAACCCCCCACATCACACTGGCATGGGTGATAGCCGCTGGACCACCAGGGCTAGTCATGTTTTTTATTTTGCAAGTAAAAAAACGGTACTTATGTATTATCTGGACTCCCATGTTAAATGCACCCCATTTTTTCATACCCCTACTATCCAACTACGCATGGAGTTGATTTTATATAGTGTGGCGAGCGCAGCGAGCCACCGTGCCCGAAGCGTGGCGAGCGAAAACTGTCTCATAAGAAAACCGGGAGCCCAGATATTACATAAGTACCAAAAAAACTCTGTTACGCCAGTATAAGCTAAGAGAAGCGCCAGTGCCGTGTAAAGGGGGCGGGGCTTCACTCAGAGTGGGACCAGGCTCTGCTGGGTGCGCATTTTCACTGCTTCCTGCTTCTTCACTCCCTGTGGTCGCCATTACAGCTACTCAGTGGTGGATTCTGATCCTTACAGTGGCAGAGACAGCAAGTTGAAAGGCTATTTAGCGCTGCTTAACATTGTATTACACTGTGTATGATAATATCAATGTGTTTGTTTGCAACCAGCTCTTTTAATCTGTGAGCTAAGGTTACAGGGTGTACTGGTCCCCCAAATAGCTCTGTGTCTCTACCCCACTGGCTAGTTAAGCACCTTAACACATCGCAATGCCTCTAACACTGAGTCTTCACTGAAACCTTATACTGTTTATAGTAACAGTGTGAGTGCAGTGTGTAGTACAGGTGCAGCTTCATCATGGTGAAGAAACTGACCGGTATGGTATGCAGCACTAAGTTCATACCAGCTTCACAATCACAGGTTACCTGTGAACCATGTATGTTACCACAGCCTAGTGGGTACCCCCACAACTGGTTGGTGTGTCGTAGGTTGATAGTCAGGAACCTGCATGGGCCATTAGCATTAAAACCCTACTGGACTCTGTCTCTTCCCAGCTGTCTACTAATACTCAGCAGAACCAGAGGGTACAGAGAGAATTGGCCATTTTGTCCACAAGGGTTGATATTCTCACCCCTCCCCCTGCACAGCCTCAGAAAAGGCCTGCTGCAGCAATGGCCCCAGATACTGAGGATGATGATGACCTCCTAGAACAGGCATTCCCAACCACGGTCCTCAAGGCACACCAACAGTGCACGTTTTAGTAATATCCAGGCTTCAGCACAGATGGTTTAATCAGAATCACTCAGATACTAATTAAGTCACCTGTGCTCAAGCCTGGATATCTACAAAACCTGCACTGTTGGTGTGCCTTGAGGACCGTGGTTGGGAAAGCCTGCCCTAGAAGAACAGGGTTCTGGAACCGGCTTCAGCACAGGGGTCTGAGCCCTTAATTAGAGCCATTAGAGAGGTTTTAGATCTTTCTCTGGAGGAACCCACTGAGGGGGATCCTTTCTTTATGACCCAGAAAAGGCAGCCAGTGTATTTTCCAGAACAGGCAGAGTTGGAAAATGCATTCAAGAGTGCTTGGCAGAACCCTGAAAAGAGCTCTCAGAGGTTTGATAATGCATACCCTTTTGATCCTGCAGGACAAAAGAAGTGGGAGGAGCCACCTGTGGTGGACTCGTCAGTTTCCCGCTTTTCAAAGAAGGTACTGCTACCGGTCCCGGGTGTATCCACACTTAAGGACGGGGCGGATAGAAGACTTGAAGCTACGCTCAAGTCCATGTACATGGCCAGCGGGGCTTCACAGCGCCCAGTACTGGCCAGCTGTTGGATGGCCAAGGCCATTTACACTTGGTCCACACAGATCTAGGAGGGTTTGTTGGGGGACATGTCTGTGGCTCAGATAGGTGACAATCTACGTCACATTCAAGATGCAGCAAGGGTGCTTTGCGAGGCGCAAAAGTTATTGGGCACAATAAACGGGCGGAATTCAGCCATGGCTGTGTCGGCCCGGAGGGCACTGTGGTTTCGTCAGTGGGTTGCTGATGTGGATTCAAAGAAAAGTGTGGAAAGCATTCCTTTCACAGGAGATAGGCTCTTTGGCCGCCAAGGCTACGGCAGGTAGATCCACTTTCCTCCCGTCAGCACCCATTGCAGTAAAACGCCTTCACAGGTCAGACCCAGAAAAGGACTGCTGGGAAGAAGTTCATCTTTACGAAGATAAAGGAGGAAATGATGTCCCTTCTCAGGCTGCAAAGGGTAAACGTGATACTTTACCTAGACGACCTGCTGATCAAAGTAGAAAAGAAAAAAGTACTCTACTTTTGTACTTTATATTTACTCTCAGGGGAGCACCGCCACGTCATTACCTACCATACAATAGGTCGACTACTTAACTCTATTGTGGTAATTACACAAATTTTGAACCATTGCATGTATATCTAAAAATATTTCAGTGTCACTTGTGCTCAGGTTATATCCCTTCCCAGATTCCCCGCCCATCCCTCTTTCCCCCACCAAAAGACCTGCTGATCAAGGCAGGATTGGAAGAGGCCTTGAGGAGTGCACTCTCTGACCATGCAGCTTCTGAGAGACCTCGTTCACCCCGAGCCAAAGAATGGTGTTCCTGGGCATGATTCTGGACACGATGGAACAAAGTGTTCCTACCAGTGGAGAAGGCCACGTCACGACCTCCACCCAGGAGAGTGGGGGTTACATCCACAAGTGTTCAGTGCCATTGTGGATCTGTGGGGGCTCCCTCAGATCGACCTCATGGCCTCGCAGCGGAATCACACGGTGGACAGGTACTGTGCACGAACCAGGGATCCAGGGGCAGTAGCTGTGGATGCCCTGACTTGGTCCTGGGATTAACTGCTGGTGTACCTGTTTCCACCGCTCCCATTACTGGCGCGGGTGCTAAAGCGGATTCGGCATCAAGGAGCAGAAGTCATCCTAGTGGCTCCAGATTGGCCTCAAAGGGCCGGGTACAGGGACATTCAGGCCATGCAAGTGGAAGACCCGTGGCGTCTACCTCTAAGGAAAGACCTATTCCTCCAAGGGCTGTTTGTCTATCAGGACTTACAGCGGCTGCATTTAACGGCCTGGAGGTTGAGCGGCAGATCTTAGGCCACAAGGGCCTACATCCCTCGGTCATTGCCACAATGACTAAAGCCAGAAAGCCTGTTACAGCTTCCCACTACCATCTCATATGGAGAAGATATGTGGCCTGGTGTGAGCAGAAAAGTTTACCACCAGCGGTATTTCATCTGAACAATTTGTTGAGATTTCTACAGGCTGGCTTGGATCTGGGACTCTGATTTGGGTTCCTTAAAGGTCCAGATCTCGGCTCTGTCAGTCTTCTTTCAAAAGAAGCTGGCAGCCTTGCCTGAGGTACAAACCTTTCTGCAAGGGGCCCTGAGGATTCATCCCCCCTTTGTACCGCCCACTGTGCCTTGGGACTTGGATGTTGTTCTAACCTTTCTGCAGTCTTCTTGGTTTGATCTGTTGGAAGAGTCTGATTTAAAGCATCTCACACGGAAGACTTTTGTCCTGCTGGCCTTGGCTTCAGCTAGCCGGGTATCTGAGCTTGGGGCATTGTCATGTAAGAGCCCTTACCTGGTGTTTCACGAGGAACGATCAAAACTCCGGACAAGGCCGCAATTCCTACCAAAGGTTGTGTCTGCGTTCCACCTCAACCAACCTATTTTGGTCCCTTCCAGCTCGGCACATCCGGATATACCTCCTTCCTTGGATGTGGTTCACACTCTGAGTGTATGTTAAGCGCACAGCTAGAATCCGAAAGACTTGATAGTCTTTGTGCTTTACGACGTGCAGAAGAATGGCTCTCCCGCTTCTAAGCGGACCATAGCATGTTGGATACGTTGCACAATCCAACAGTCATATGCAAAGGCTGGTTTATCCCTTCCACCATCATTGAAGGCTCATTCAACCAGATCAGTAGGGACTTCTTGGGCGGCTGCCCGAGGGGTCTCGGCCCTGCAGCTTTGCAGGGCTGCAACTTGGTCAGGTCAACACACATTTGTAAGATTTTACAGATTTGACACCCTGACCAGGGAGGATTCCCAGTTCGGACAAGTGGTTCTACAGCAGGCTCTGCACATACCCGCCCGTTCTGGTAGCTTTGGGACCTCCCCATAGTATTGAACCCAGTATCCCATTGCACGGTAGAGAAAATAGGATTTTGGGTACCTACCGGTAAATCCTTTTCTCGTAGTCCATATGAGATACTGGGAGCTCGCATCTGTGCGGCATTCCTGCTGTAAGACACTGTTACTCTTACGATGTTAGGGCTTGTTGTCAATTATGACCTTCTTCAACAGTTATAGGTGACATCAGATGATATGATTCACCTCTTTTCTTATTTTTGGGTGTGCTGGTATGAATCTCACCATGTTACTTATTCACATACTTCCTCACATTGCTCTCCTTCGGCGCAGTTTTTCATTAACTGACTTGTGGAGGGAGATAGAGGGGAGGAGCCAGTGCACCCACACTGAAAGTTTTAATGTGCAGGTCTCTCCTGCGGAGGAACTCTATCCCCATATTATTGAACCCAGTATCCCATATGGACTACGAGAAAAGGATTTACCGGTAGGTACCGAAAATCCTATTTTGTAGTCATTTGCTAAGCAATCTGACTAGATTTTGACTGCATGCACTGACTTGGTTAGCAGGAGATATTTAATCTCTTGGAGCATACATATGGAGAGATTTGTGCTTACTTTCTAAGCAATTTAGTCAGATTGCTTAGAAAATAGCACAATTTGCTCCGTGTGTATGCCCCTTAAGGGTCCTGCAGAAGAGAAAGATCATGTGCCGCTCATGTTGGCCAAATCCTCACTATTGCATCCAGTGTGACCCCATAACTAATCCAATGCCAGGTTTTGATCCACTAGAGTTTATTATTGAGCAAGGTGGTAAATAGACTATTATTGCTCTCAGACTCTTCAGAGAACACAGTCTGTAATGAAGCCAGAATAAAATGATCCTGTCGCTTGGCCTTTAGGTGAGCTATGTTATGCAAGAGAATGTAGACTCTCTTGTGGGGGTACACTTATAGGAGAACAACTAGAAAAATAAGAGACCTCCTTGTGTTCATATATTAAAGGTTCGGTATTTAATTAGGACATTCATTATATATACTTGTAAGTACTTATACCAGTTCTAAGATTAAATTTATTTTTCAAGATAAAGAAGAGACACTGAATTTGTCAGGCAATATATTTGCCAGTGAGCAATCTGCACTTGCACAGCTTGTGGTCAATCACAGGTGAGGTCTTGTGTACCAGAAAAGGGTTAGAGGTATAATACTCATTGTATTTCATTTTTATTTTATCTGATTCCTGCAGCAAGTCCATCCTGGAGATCTTAAGGCCTCATTGGAGAAAGCCCTAAATAAACTACTGGACCCAATTAGAGAGAAATTCAACAGCCCCGAATTAAAGAAATTAAGTAATGATGCTTATCCTGACCCCACAAAACAGAGTGAGTTTTGTCTTTGCTTTTCTGGTTGTGATCTTTATACCATGATTACCCAGTCATGCTTTAAACATTTTAGGTGGTATTCAGTTGTTATATTGCACCCAATCTCCCATCTAAAATGACAGGAGATCGTAGGGCGATGATCACTAGATCCTCCCCCCCCACATATCCCCCTCCATTATGGTCAGGTTTAATCACACATTTCAGCTCCCCATCCTTAGGAATAGCAAGCTGAAATACTGGTGAAAAACAATTGAATACTGGCCTTTGTGTTGTGAATATTGTCTGATCACTATGCAGGCACCAATGCACGTCCTCCTGCCATTATATGCAGTAGTATGCTGCTGAAGATGGTCACTCCGAGAACTTTTTAAGAATGTTACTTTTGTACATTATTTTTGTACATTATTTATGTGCTTCTGTATATCCACTTATTTTAGTATTTCGTTCATAGAGCCTGTATCTAAGGTTCCAAATAAGAGCAGTAATGCAGAAGAGCTTTGTCCATCTCTCCTGGACTTACGAGTTGGAAAGGTGCTGTCTGTGAGCAGGGTAAGTAAGCCGTAATAGAAGTAATGCTGAGACATGCATACATATGCCAAATGTGGTGATCAATTCATTCGTAAAAAAAAAAAATAAGGCTCAGAGTTTTTGGTACTCATTCCTGGTAAGTGGGCATTGTAGAGATGTACGAGCCAACCCACGCATGATGTTACACAGCCACCATGATCTGAATTAGCCCCATAGAACTCTCCAATAAACCCTATTGTAAACCATAGTTAAGGTGTGCCTATTGTAAACCATAGCCAAGGTGTGCTTGGTTTTAGAACACTTAAACCCCTTTCAGACTGCACTCTCAACCCTGGTTATTGCTAGGTCGTTAAGTCACCAACCCGGGTCGAGTTGGGTTGAACTCTCGGGTTGCTCAATTTGGGGTGGCCCTTTCACACCCCAACACAGCTCTGACCCATGTCAAGTGCAATGTGAATGGGGAACCCAGGTCGAGCTACCTGGGTCCCGTTCATCGTGTGGAGGAGGCAGGGCTGTCAGCTCCAAGCGCTGCCCCTGATGATGTGCCGCTGCTTAGCCACGCCCCATGTGACCTCACTGACCCGGCAATAAGCCCAGTTGGATGCCGACCTTTCAGACTGTAAATACCGGGTCGCTAATGTACTAATAATTTTCTCTGTTGGTCGATAAGAATTAAAAACAGACTGTGTGTCATGTGAATCTAATTGTATGATATTCTTTGACAGCATCCAGATGCAGACACTTTGTATGTGCAAACTATAGATGTGGGTGAGGAGAATCCTCGCACTGTTGTTAGTGGATTAGTGAAGTATGTGTCCTCTGAAGAGCTGCTGGGTCGCTCTGTTGTACTCCTGTGTAACCTAAAGCCACAGAAGATGCGTGGCGTGGAGTCACAAGGCATGCTACTCTGTGCATCCATGTAAGTCCATCATATATAAATAGTATATACCCAACTTATCGCGTTTTATAAAAATGGTCAAACTACTCAACTTACTGAGCAATTTCCCCATGTACAGTAATATTAGATATGTATTAACCGAAAAATGTGAAAACACTTTATATAAATTTAAGATTTTAAAAATCTTTAAAATTACTCCTTGAATGAGGCTAATTGGCAGTACTTTAGAGCAGTGGCTTTAGACCAGTGATTCCCAAACTGTGTGCCGTGGCTCCCTGGGGGGGCTTGGGACACTTGTAGGGGTGCCATGGGTCCAGGACCAATTCAAATTTATTTATGGTCAATTATTTATGGACAAAACCAGTGCTAGTGGCTGCCCATCATAAACTATCTGTACAAACAGAAGCACCTCCTGCCCTTTACCACATACTTTAGTATCCCAGATAGACCCAATCTACTTAATTCTATAATTTTTTTCTACATTATTTTGGTACTTGTTTCCTAGCACGGCGCCAGAGATTTTAATGGCATTGATCCGGGACCTAAAAAATCACGTCCATCGCATGCAACCAAATCGCATGCGATGAACGCGATTTTTACATGGGAATCAATGTAAAGTGGTCCCTGAGACCCATTTTTACATTGGGACCAATGCAAAATACACCGTACACCCCAATTTTTATTGCATACCCCCCTGTATGGGTCAAATGCCCCCTCCATTGTTAACGCCACCCCAGTATTGACGCCAACCCGAAGTGTTGCGAGGGGTGGCGGTACCCGTCCTCCTACCTTTTCATACCACCACTATCCACGTCGGCGTGGAGTTGATTTTATAAAGTGTGGCGAGCGGACGCGCATTACTTCACAGGTATTACACGTCCCCTCGCGGGGCTCACCACACTTCAGGCTCGGTGGCTCACTGCGCTCGCCACGCTTTATAAAATCAACTCCACGCCGACGTGGATAGTGGGGGTATGAAAAAGTCGGAGGACGCGTACCGCCGCCCCTCGCGGGCTCGCTGCGCTCGCCACTCTTCAGGTTGGCGTCAATAGTGGGGTGGCTTTAACAATGGGGGGCCATTTCCCATACAAATTACCCATAAGGGTGGGTATACAATAAAAAATTGTTCCCTATGTAAAATCGCGTCCATCGCATGCCTAATGTCATGCGATGGACGCGATCAATGCGATTTTAACATTGACAGCTAATTTAACATTGATTCCTATGTAAAATCGCTTTGATCGCATCGCATGCCATTATAATGGCATGCGATGGACGCGATAATGCAATTTCATCCTTGGCGGCAATAAAGGTTCTAGATTGACAGAAAATCGCATCCATCGCATACCTTAAATTACCTAAACTTAAAGTATGCGATAAACCACGACGGGCGCCGTGCTAGGAAACAAGTACCCATTATTTTTTTGACCTAGGGGTGCCATAATTCATAAAAGTTTGGGAACCCCTGCTTTAGACTGATCTATTTCCTTCTTTTACTTTGAAGAATAGTTGCATCTATTATAACTTGTATCTGTCTTTCTCAGCGAGGGGGAGAATAGACAGGTGGAGCCTTTGGACCCACCTGCAGATTGTGCACCTGGTGAGCGAGTGTATATCGAGGGATATGAGAACGGAGAACCAGAGGGTGAACTCAAACCGAAGAAGAAGGTCTTTGAGAAGTTGCAGGTAATTTTATAAGTCACACACACACACCACCCCCCCCCCCCCCTGCACTTTCTGCCATTTCTTAAGGGGTGTACACACGGGGAGATTTTGACTAATGGACAATTATGATTAAGCGATTTTGGCTAGATGCACTGGAGATTTTGACTAAGCGATTTTGTCTAAACAATGATAGTCTATGATCTAGTCAAAATTGCCTTGCCTGCACAGTCAATCTGTACTAAGCAATTTCTGCTAGACATTGACTAAGCAGGAGAAACATAGGGAGATTTTATCTAATCTTCTAGGAGATTTTGACTATCTAGTCAAAATCTCCTGTTAAAAGTTCTCAGTGTGTACACCCCTTTATTACACTTATAAGGTGTGTACAATTTAGACTATCTGCATACATTTTAGACTATATAGTGCAGATCTGCACTATATAGTCTATGCAGCCAAGACTTTCTGCATGAGATCCAGATGAGATTTTGACTATATAGTCAAAATCTCATCTGGATCTCATGCAGATTGTACAAGTGTGTACACACCATAAGTCTTCTGTTATCACACTCCTGATATCCCACTCTCTCTCTTTTTCCAGGCTGACTTTAGGATTTCTGATGAGTTGGGTGCTCAGTGGAAAGAAAACAAATTTATGACTAAACAGGGGCCAGTGACCTGTAAAACCCTACGTGGTGGCAGCATTAGTTGATTGTGCACAACCTTTTATTCCATCCCGTCCCTTGGGTGTCATCTTTTAATCTTTTCACTGTTGGAGGAATGTAACCTGAATCCAGAGAGAAACCGAATGTGTTATTTATGTAATCTGCAATGGGGCCCACACCGCATTCCCAACCACCTGATCCTGAGCACTCATTGTATAGTAATGAAATAAAGTGTCATCTCATTTACTGCAGTGTATGTATTTCTTGTCTCCAAAAAACAACACTGATTTCGTAACAGCATTTATAAAAAGATTGCTTATTTCATACAGATTTCAGTCAAAGCCTATGACATATCATCAACTAAAAGCAGAACTTCAATTTGGTCTCTACTATGGGGGCTGGGACTGAAAAGCTCTGTATATGTATATATTCTAGTCATACAAACTCATTTATTTTGTTCATACAGAAACCATTCCATTTGCAGTTAAGAGGTGGCACAGCCCCACTCTTGTATATATCACGATGCAGGTAAGGCTGACACACAGGGATCAGAGGTTAAATACAGTACCAATAGAAAACCTTTCAAACCTGTGTTTAGAAATATAGGGTACGACTATCAAGGTGGGATTTATATGTACCAATATAAATATACACCAAATGGAAGCAGCATAAGATTCAGGGAAACCTATAAAACTAGATAAAGTTAACTTGTCAATCTAGCTATTCACACAGGTGAAGGCAGTTTAGCTTTAAGGCAGTGTGGTGATCTGTATTTAACCACATCCCTCTGTTGTGCTTAAACAACTATTAGCAATTTACACCAAGCATTCTGAGGTACTTATTTCCTAGTAGGGCGCCCGCTTAGTGGGCTATTCTGCATAGTGAAATCGCATCGCATGGCTTTTTGTGCCTTGATGCGATCTCAGTAGTTAATTTAGTTAATTTATTTACTGCACCCTGAGTGAAATCACATCGCGTGAGATGCGATCTCAGTAGTTCATATGGTAAAACACCTAAAACAGCACCACTCTCCACGTCACCCCGAAGCGTGGCAAAGGGCGTCTGAACGCGTCCTCCAACCTTTTCATACCCCCACTATCCACGTTGGCGTGGAGTTGATTTTATATAGTGTGGCGAGCCACCGATTACTTTAAATGTATTCTGCGTCCCCTCGCGGGGCTCGCCGCGCATCGGGCTCTCCACGCCGGCGTGGATAGTGGGGGTATAAAAAAGGTCAGAGGACGCTTTCCGCTGCGCTCGCCACGCTTCGGAGTGACGTGGAGAGTGGAGGTGTTTTAGGTGTTTTACCATATGAACTACTGAGATCTCATCTCAAGCCACAAAAAAGGGCAATGCGATGCGATTTCACTCAAGGTGCAGTGAACAAATTAACTACTGAGCGTACGTAGGAAATCTGGGCGCCCTGCTAGGAAACAAGTACCCATTCTGATTGTGTTCTTACTAATTATTGTTATCAAACAGCCAAAAAATAGCATACCATTGGCCTCCCTGCTGTACAATGAAGTAGAAGAGATGTTTACTACAGTACTTCGTTTCAGTGTAATTATAATGATAGCATGCATGGAATACATACATTGGCTTGCCTATTTGATTAATACATTGTCTTGTAGATCAGCAGGACATAGATACTGATCACACATCTAAAAACTTATTGGCTGGAAAACTAACTTTATTAAATCAAATAGATTTAACCAACATGTCTGAATGACCATTGTGTCTGTGTTCTGCCATTCGGGACCAAACACAGATTGTCATTAGCTTCCATGCATTTCTAGATTTTTATTGCAACCAGTTGGCTGGATGGAGAGAATCTTTTTGATGTGTGGCCAGCTTTACACTGATCTCAGAATTAAGCTACTATTCTCACAAAGCAATTAGCCCATAGTGTGCTTTATAACTTTAACACTGAACCGTAAGGTGCATATTCAAATCTATAACAAATACACACAGGAGGCGTTACTACATGGTTAAATAGAAAGGATATATGGGTCCTTTTTTAGATGTAACGTAACCATCAGGATAGTTTTATTGTGCTTACCTGTTTCTATAATACAAGTATCTGAATTGCCATGTGTAGCAGAACAAGGAAACGTGGCATTACAGTGCTGCAGATGCAAGCGGATAAGGCTATGTTCAGGCAATGTGCTTTTAAATACTTCAAACCTGCCCCACTATGTACTTGTATAGTTTAGATTGAGTTCAGTAGTTACTGTGATCGCTAGGGCATGACTTTATAAGGTTTAATAGGTTAATTTAGCAAATTTACTAAACACATATAAAAGTATTTTTAAAGTACAGATAATTAAGAAATGAGCTCAGTCTTAGACTGCCAAAGTAGCTCCAAGCCTGAAAGGATTGTCTGAATACCACAGGGTTAAATCCTGCAGTATTATAAAGAAGTGCTGATTTACTTATTGTGCAGTATTCTAAGACTAACACCAGAATATATACTACTAAATCAGCAGACATGACACCTATTTTTACATATGAACCACAGACCTGTCCTACCTGCTTCCGCAGGGACTTTTCTTTTAAATAAAATTTACACCAAAATGTGGTTTTGTGCACTGAAGTCAGTTCAGAGGTGCAGTACCAAAGTTACCATGATGCAGACTGCAGGATATGTTCTTTCCACCAGATGGCACTCCAACCACAGTACTTCAGTTTGAACCATTTACAGTAGTCCAACAATCATAAAGTAAAGATCAATTAACATGAGAACCAACACCAGTTGTATAAATACCAAGACTATACATATTTAAGGCGAATCTTGGGAATCCATCAGTTCATGGGAGGTTTAGCAGAACATCAGAGGTGTCCCTGAGAAGGCAAAACCCGAATATTCATCATGTCGTTTTTTAGGCTGAAAGAGAGAAGGGTTATACCTGGAGTTACTAATGTGTCTTAAATGTTCTATAAAACATAACTAATAAACAACCACTGTTCCTGTGCAGACACTACATAGAGAGTATTTGTATCATTACCTTGTTCCGTCTGGCTTTTGTGTTTCTCATGTCCTGCCTGGGTCACCGTGGCATTGGTCTCGGATGTTAGAGGATCACAGGGTGAGAACACACTGCCATTTGTGCCCACTGTAGGGTTTGCAGGGCTTGTAGGTGTCCTGGGTATCCCTATTGATGGCTTTCTTGCTACAGGTGGGGGAATCTTGCTGGGTTTTCTCTGTAGTGGAGGTTTCCCATCTGGGCTGCGAGGACTCCCATGTGATTTGAGCTCTGCCACCAAGTCCCTCTTTAATGTGGATTCGGCCTCCTGGGATGCAGGAGGCTCAAAGACAAACTTCTTAGATCCTCGAGAAAATACAAAGCTAGCGGCTGAAGCTGTTGATCTGTGTGCAGAAGGGGAATCAGGGGGTTTGTACGGAGACTGAGGTGGTGCTGTGGGACTTTCTGCTGGGGAAGAGTCAGACCCCTGAGAGGATCTTTGAGACAGAGACTTGCGAACAGGCTTTTGGGGGGCAGGAAGTCCAGATAGGTGATGAGATAATGGAATCTGTGGGCCCCTGGCTTGTATAGATCGCAAACGAACCATCTGCAGCAAAGATGGCGTAACGATTGGCAAGCTTGCATCTTCTTTTTGTACAGCTTCAGTGACCTGATTGCTTGCTGACTGTTTTCTAGGTTCAGTGGCTGGTTTCCACACATTTGACTTGGGACGGGGTGAGCCTGGCGCTTGAGGAAGGATTATGTTAGTAGCAACAACAGATGATGACAAAGTAGATACAGGTGATTCCACATAAGATGATACAGTTGGTACTGAAGATGCAGTGGAATCTTTAGACTCTAAAGTGGTTACAGACGCACTCCCTTTAGTGGTTTGTGGCACAGTGGTTTCAAGTGTTTCTTTGAGTTCAGTGGTTGATGTTGTGGTGACAAAATGTCGCTTGTAAATGGTTGAAGCTACAGCTGTAGCAGTTGAAGACTCTGCAGCAAGAGGCACCACAGTATGTTCTGTAGAGGGAGGCACCACAATATGTTCTGTAGTGGGAGGCACAACAGGCTCTGCAGTCTCTTGGGCTACATGAGGCACAGATACAGATGGTATCTCTGTAACAGTGGCATCCATAACTGTATCTGGAGGCTTTATAGAAGTTGAAGGCACAGATTCAGGTTGTGGATCCCCAACAATGTTCAAAGACTTTTCATTCTTGGTAGTTATGGTAGTAGGCATTTCTACTTCAGGAACATCCATTTTAGTATTGGTGTTTAGAGTGGTATTGTCTGAACTTGTAAGACCCCCACATACTGAATCTAAGGGTGGGGGTAAAAGCATTTCCTCATCAGGAGGAGGAAAGTCTGCCATGGATAAGTCCTGAACATCGGAAGTGTCTGGTGGAGGAGGAGGCCACAAGGGTTCTTTTTGGGAAGCCTTCTCAATGGTTAATGGTGTAATATCTGTGTCTGACTCAGACTTTCTGGCAGGTGGAGGTGTGGGATGATGGGATGGTGGTGGTGATGGATTTGGAGTTGCAGCTGGTGTCACAACCAGGTCCATTCCTTTTTTAGGTGGGGGGCAAGTAGGGGCAGGCACATTTGGATGTGGGGGAATTGGATTTTGTTCTTTGTCTCCCACAGAAGAACCAGCTCTTTGGGGACTGATAATGGGGGAATTGTTCTCTGAAGTAGTAGAGGAGCTCATGGGCATACATGATGCAGACTTGAGACTAGTTCTCTCTGGTTTGGGTGGGGTTTTTCTGCGAGAACCTGGAGACTCTAGCAGAGATCTAACGGGCATTGTCGGTGTTCCACTCTGGCTGGAGTAGCCACTGGATGGAGACAACGTTCGATCTGACCGACTAGGGGAGCTTACTTGTGGCCCAGCCAAAGAAGGTAAAAACGCATCGTTTTCTACTGTACCTTTGTCTGTTCGTGGCACCCATGGGTCTCGAGCACTGCTAATCTTGGCTGTGGACTTTTTATCTGGCCTGGGAGGAAGCCCCATTTCTCTCTGCTTTTGCAATGAATAGGTGCGTTTAGGAGGTGGAGGAGCTTTCTTTCTTTTTCGTAGTGAAACACTACGTACAGATGAACGACCACTACACAAGCTGGCTGCATCAGAGCCATCTTGGGTGCCTGTGCTGGGAGCAGGAGATGTTCTTCCAGTGCTTAATCCAGACTCATGTGTTTCAGCTTCAAGCATATTATCCCCACCTCTAGAGGAGATGGTGGAAGAATCTGATACTATAGTTTCTGTGGATTGGGAACGGCTCCATGTGTCACTAGAGGAAGACATCCCTCGCCCCCTATGCAAAGAACCACGAATTGAAGCTGGACTAGCTGTAGCAAGACTGCATCTGCTCAGAGTTCTGACACTGGAGCGACTCAGAGCAACCACATCAACCATTGGAGGAAGAACTGCATTTGGTATAATCTTAGACATGTATGTGGCTTGGGGTGATATGGACATGACGGGACTCACAGGGTCACTGTGAGGTGAATGCGTAGTCATGCCAGGGACAGCAAGAGACTTTGGGCGAAGGAGCATGGGAGATATCTTTAGGTTAGACTTCCGACCAATGCAACTGTCATCTTGATAAACTTTGTTTATGTGTCTCTGTAAAGCGGCTTCTGTGTGTTCTAGAGCAGCAAGTGAAATGTAGGCTCCACCACGTGGTGCCGGAGCAGGTGTTCCATCTACTGTAGGAATAACTACAAATTCATCCTTTTCTCCTTGGACCCCATTCGCCACGGGAACTGCTGCACCTTTTTCATTTGTCTTAATGTTTCCTCTGGAGAAGAGCTCGTGGATGCCACGGTGTGATGACGAGTAATGGAGACCTTTACATAAAGAGTTTAGTATGCTGATTAGTATTTGTGAGCAACAACTTGAAATAACAATTCTGAATAATAATCTATGCTTGCAACTCCTCCTTTATTGGACAAATAAATAACACAAAAGAAGCATTTGGTTATTTAATCTAAAAGGGGTGGGAAAACGTATAGTTTAAAGAGAGGTCAACTGAAGTGGACGATATCCTTGTAAATGTATCTCTCATTGCATTTCTAGGCCCTCCATTTATTTAAAACTTAAGAATGGGTTACCTAATACAACTTTTTGTTTTTCTTATTGGTGATTTAAATACAGTAAAAAAGATCAGTGAATATTATTCTTGCTAAATGGGTTTTCTTAAAAAAAGAATCTCTTTAAGGAAGTCTTACCAAGCTCTGCAGCAATGTGCTGTGGCACTCCCACCACTGTAGCTCTCTTCTCCTTGCGTCTCCGTCCTGTCCTGTTTGATGGAGCTCTGGGTGAGTCATGAGGCTTAAATGTGGAGCCTAGAAAAGAAACACAGGAAAATGTGGCATGAGTTTGTACAATTCTGTAATGTCTGTCTATTTATATTAAACCCCTTTCATAGCAAATATGAAGTATTAACTACCAGTATGCATAATGTGTTAGGATTATCTCTAAAATTCATTCAACTATTCGACATCGCGTGACTAAGTTATTAGTTATTATGGTGCCCACACATGATTCACAATTCTCAGATAAAGTTCAAAAACGCTTTGCGCGTAGTTCACATCGCACGTGTTTATTTTTGCTTGTGATGCACGCTCTCACATAGTTCATATAACAAGCCAAAAAAGTATGTGCAGCGAGTACTTTTTGTGCTAGATCGCATGGAGTTCACGCTGTTGTAGCACATCACATGTAATTTGCACTAGATGTGCTGCAATCTAGGACAAAATGCACATGGCACATATCGCGCAGTGTATGAGCACCTTACATGCCTTTCCTGCAACTTTCAATTTTCAAATCTATATTATATATATCTCCTCCTGATTTGCCTCTGTGCTTTTCAGCAAGACCTGTGCATCAAGCAGCAGTTTATTTTTATTTGCCTACATCGTATCACAGATCTAATTTGCCCTCTTCATTGGATATAATTGTAGGATTAAATAAAGTAGAAAAATAAACTCTGGTGGGATGCACGCTTGATTCTGGACATTTAGCATCAAATACAGTTCAAAACAATCAATGTATGATACTTGTATCGCTTTAGAAAACCCACGGATTCAGGTAATGGTGCGCTAATATTTCAATTGTGTACCAATTCTGATATTTTATTTTTTTGGAAATAGTTGTACTGTATCAAAGATAAACAATTGTATATAAATATCCAGTTGGGACTGTGCTGAAAAGGTATTTTGCTGCTCACTCGTCTTACATTTCAGCATAGGACGAGTGAGAGCGTCAAGCAATTTGTATGAAGTCCCAGAAAGTGGTGGTCTCACAGGTGTCAGCTGCTCACTCGTTTTATTTTAAGCATAGAACGAGGAGTGAGAGAGTCCTGCTATCTGTATAGATTCCCAAACTAATGATTCAGTAAATTGCGATGATCTTTTAATGAGCCATAGAAGGACCAGAGATAGCCTGGACCTGACCTGGGTTTCTTTATATGCCTACACTACATCATTGGTGTACTCTCAAACTATTCCGCTAACCTTTGCGTTGGATCATCTCAGACCGAGTTGACATTGTATCATCCGTATTCTCAGTGGTGCAGGATTGAGAGCGTGTACGGAATCCATCGTCTTTCGTTTCTTGGGTGGGCTGTGAGACGGAGGGAAGATTTAAAATAGGAAGTAAAAGTGATCACATTGTGATCGTTGAAGAAAAAAAGTTAACACAATTTCCTTTTCATAGAAAACGCTAAATAATTTGTTAAGCAGTCATAATTTTTATTACAAGTTAACAAAACATTTGACACTAAATTGAACTCTATGGTAGAAATAGATTCCCTTCAAAAAACTGTAAGTGTCTTCAAGCCAACCAATAACAGTAGGAGTGCTGTTAACATATTTCTGTGAAAAGTTCATTGGTTTCTCTGCCTACTATAGCACTCCCCATCTGCCGATGAGCATACCACGTCTGAGTCTCCGTGCGTGGAAGTTCAGGGCCACTTGTGCGTTCATGAACAGCCGAAGCCAGAAGAAGCTGCCCCAGGTAAGCAAGGGCTGCTCTAGAAGGCAGCTAATGCAACTTGCGTGGTGAGCATTTCTGGGGCAGGACAAACCTGCCCTGGTAATCTAGCTAGCCATGTTATACCCTTTTCACACTGCACAAAAAGCCCAGGTTGTTGCCGGGTCGATCCGGGTCGCTGTGCTGCGTAATGGACCATCTGGGAAAAAAACCCTGGTCCAGCAACCCAGCATTCCAAACCGGGTTAAAAGAAGGGTTAATCACGGGTCGGACCCGGTTTGCTGTGCCGTGTGAACTGGTAACCCGGGTCGAGCAAACTGGGTCTTGTTCACACTATAGTGAGGAGGCAGCATCCGCTCCAAGGGCTGCCTCCTCCACCCACCCCCCAATGACCCAGAGCCGCTCTGCCCCCTTTCTGACATCAGTGGGGATCTCACCTCGCAAATGCCAGGTTGCTCCCATATCCGAATCCCGGGTGCAACCTGGAATTTGTGATGTGAAACGGGTATTAGAGACTACTGTATGATGACATTATATGTTGGAGGTTAGTTTGGAATTTAGCAACCTCTAAAGTCTTCAAATTTGAGAATATTACTGATGTACCTGATGAGGTCCCATGGATATTGGAGTTAGGCCCATATTTTGGGCCAAAATGATACAAAGAACTGCAGAATGTATTACAATTATTTGGATTAGTGATGTTCAAAGAGTGCATCAGCAGCTCATTAGGTTTACAGTTAAAGTCCATACACACTGGGCGACTATGCCCAGCGTGTATGGACAGCGATGATGACAATCATCGCTGCAGGGAAAGCCGCTCAGTGCCTACACACAGAGCAGCTTTCCCCCTGCCCGGCGCCGACGGAGGGTAGTGCCATTGCATAGCGGAGCGATATGCAAAGCTGTCCTGCAAGCCACTCGTCTGCTGGAATAACCAGCAGATGAACTGCTTTCCCGGTGATGTTGCCTGCTGTTTTGATCGACTTTCAGCTCAAAGTCGCCCAGTGTGTATGGGCCTATAGGGTGTGCAGTGCATAACCCCCTTACGTTCCACTATGTTTAGCTTGTAACTGCCCTTTCCCATTTAGGATGAAGTTATGCTTATTTCCAGTAATCAACATTCCAAAAGAAAGGGATGTAGATACCTTGCTTTGTCTGGCCAAAAGCCAGTCTTAATTTGTTGGACAATTTAGCTTCCTTTGTATTCTTTTCATCCGTCCAGAGTTAAAGGCAGCCTAGCCATGTGTTCCGAAACACATTTGAGCCATAGTACAACTAGTCTAGTCTTTGGAATGGTGGGAAGGACCCAAGCACCTGAGGCATTTCCATCTCACTTATCGGCTTAGTTCCCTAATCAGTCTATTGCTCATTTTACAAAGAAAGTCTAAAGCCCTTCAGAGATATTATTTCCCCATCCACTAAATTCCTGAGGATGGTTCATACTTGGCAATGGTTAGCCTTCTAGGGAGGAAAACCTGGTTAAACTCATCCCCATTTCAGTGATATTAAAATCTTTGGCTTTAAACTTGAGCAGAAGATATATATCTTTGCCATTTTGCCTGCTGTGTAAATGCAAGAAATATACTAATGACTCGGACACTGTCTTGTGCAGTACATCAAAATTTTCGCTGCTATGATCTCACATCTGCTTACATACAAACATTGATTGGCTGACCATCAAACTTTTGGGTAGGTCTATGCTGCCTCAACAGAATGGTTCCGATTTTGTGAAATAAGGGGATTTCACAATTCAATCCCTGACATTTTTACCAGGATACTGTCCAGGATTCATGTTTGCAGATCCTGCTCATTGAAATGCCGAATCTGTCTTCCCCAAAATGCTGCTACATTTTTTTACTTAGCAGCCATTTCTGCAGAAAAATATATGGATCCATTAAAATCAGGGGGAGGGGGGTGGTGGGTGGTGTGTGTGTGTTTCAGAATCTGAACTTTTAATACCCCCCTATGTGTGTGCGCTATGGCAAATCAATCACTGTGTATCTGCAATGTGATTATGGAGCACGAACAGTGACAAATAAAAGTTCCAAATTTACATTGAAAACCTACCCATACCCAGAATAGACCCAAATGAGTTACTCCATTACCTCCCTGAACAGAGGATCCGGACCATGCCTCCACATCGCATTGTATCTCCTCAAATACATAAGTAAAAAAAGGTTTGCAGGCTATATTGGCTAGGGCCAAAGCATGTACTAATGGTTTGGGCTTATTGCCTCCTTTGGGTGATTCATGTTTGATAGCCTACAGTCATCATCTGATCTTTTTCAAAACTCCATACAAACCAATGGGTTTCCTAGAAACCCAGCGTGCATAAATGCTATCTATTATTAAAGAGCTGTCAGATGCTGCAGTCATGTGCCATGCCCCAAATCATTAGAGGATTCCTAATTTTCCCCATCAGTAATTCATGCCATGAGATTAGAGTAATGCCTGGCATCTCTGGATATCCAGAATGCTTACCTTCATTTCATATTAGTTGTAAATTCCCCCTTGGCAAAAAGTACTGACCCCTGGCAACAAGCAGGCAATTTACAATTTATTAGAAGCCTTACTTTGGGGGGTATGTATCGATTTTTGTGTGACATCCCATTTTTTGGGGATGGTCCTGCGGGAATTAGACACTGTGCATGCGTCTAATCAGGCCGGCAGAGGGGCTGGGGGGCATGGCCAGCAGTTCACACAGCACTGGCCATGCCCTCACAGTGACAAAACAGCCTGTGGCACGTGCATATATTCCTTTATCCACTGCCACAGTTGGCAGGTATGCATTAGGTGTGAGGGGCATTGCAATGTGTGGCATAATGTGTCAGGGGCATTACAGTGTGCAACATAGTATCATAGGCATTGTGGTGTGGTGCATCATGTTTCAGAGAATTTGAGGTGTGTGTCATAATGTGTTGGGCATTACAGTGTGCGACATAGTATCAGGGGCATTGGTCAAATTTTAGTAGGTTTTCAGGAGGGTTTTTTTGTATTTTTTTTTTGTCACGAGAAGTTCTCGCTCAATTAAGGTTGGAGACCACTGATCTAGTGTAAGCTTTTATTAGATCTTCGATTTTCAGATTCTGCAAAAATCTATACCATGGTACCACCTTGAGAGATGAATTAATCTAAATGAGTTTGTATATAATTGTAGGACACAGATTTCCCACCTTCTAATGGTTGGTTGTTGAAGAAAAATGTTTAGACCAGGCATTCCCAACCACAGTCCTCAAGGCACACCAACAGTGCAGGTTTTAGTGATATCCAGGCTTCAGCACAGATGGTTTAATCATAATCCCTCAGATACTAATTAAATCACCTGTGCTCAAGCCTGAATATCACTAAAACCTGCACTGTTGGTGTGCCTTGAGGACCGTGGTTGGGAATGCCTGGTCTAGGGAGTTTGACCAATCAGCCTGGGAGAAGAAGTGACAGCTGTTATGACTGAATGCTGGGCGATGAGAAAAGCATTGTTAATATCTGGGTAAGTTATTAATGGATGTGCCATTGGTAATGTGACTTCATAGTTAATCTGATACCCCTTTCACACTGTAGGCAACAACACGTTTTATTGTATGTGAATGTACAGTACAGCAACCTGGGTTTTTGCATAGTCTAAGGAGTATATTCAGTGCTTTTTGCTTGCTGTGAGCAATGCTGGTCAGTATTCAACTGACCCCCCTGCACCCACCATTTCCACCCCACTGGGTTTTTGCAGTGACATGGAAATGGTGTATGTGGCCGCCTAAACAGCAAGGCTCGCGGCTAAACGCAGCGGGCTCCCTGCAATAGCCGCAAACCTTGCTGTTTGAGGGAATCCTCGCTGTCCTCTGACAGCGAGTGTTCCCCCGGAACATTGAATAGAGTGAGTCGCCGGAGCAGGGGTTACACGGCGAGGGTTGCATGTTTTCGGCGATCCCCGCCGTTTAACTCCTTTGCCCTCCGCAATGAATACTGCCCTAAAAGGGCCCAGTTGAATTAACCTAGATTAACGCACTTGGCATTGCAATTTGGGGAGCAACCAGGGTTGGACACTGGTTCAACCTGAGTCGTTGTGCAGGGCGATACAACCCGGGTCCCGTTCACAAGAATGTAGAAGATCTCATCTCCACATACCAACTCAGCACATGTCTGTGAGTCAGGCCACCATTCAATGCTGCTGTTTGTGACCGCATTAAAGACTGTTTCATCTTGTTTTTAAAGACAACTGTTTTGTCAGAAACGGCAGTGGCTTGTCAGATCTGCGTCTGTCTCTCGACAATCCGAAGCAGTTTTCACTGCAGCAGTTCATGGACTTTTAGACACTCGACAGTCAGAGCATTGAATTCCAAATGGGGAGGGGGATATATATACAATATAAATTGTCCTACAGGGGGCTATCCAATTAGTCCTTTTTCACCAGCGTGTGCTGTAGCTTATAACAAAATTTGCGGAACTGAATCCATTAAAGCAGACCAGTTTTCAAGCAAAATCGGGGATGTGGCGGCTGAATACAAACGCGTGTTTCATTGAACCTGTATCTCTTCTGGAGTACATTTTATTTTTTTATCAAATTGGATAGCCCAGAACAAAGTATCAGAAAAAAAAGGTGTGGAAGAATTTCAGACAAAACCTAAGTTTCTCGCACCAGATGTTTCTTTGGGGCGAATGATTAGGATTTTGTGCTTAAAAGCCATAGTTTGCAGTGGATTACAATGATTATGTGCGGTTGGAGTGCACAAACTATTCCGGTGATGTTCAGTGGCAGATCTGGGTGCTTAGTTTCAATTGTATGAAAAAGTCAATGATGCTTGTCTAACTATGTAAATACTATATAATAGATTAGTGTACATGTTTAAAGCTTTGGGTACTTGTTAGATCTTTGTGTTTTATAGCAATGAATACTAATACCATCAATTATACACTTAATTTTCATTGCATGAAAATAATGTAGTAAATGGAAACTGAGTTCATGACATCAATGCACACACTGTATAAGTAAATTGTTCTGCATACAAAAAAAAAATCAGATACTTTTTATATCGCTGCTGGCAGTACAATTGATCTATTTTTCATATATAGTGCATACATATTCCGCAGCGCTTTACAATATAGTTGAACATTCACATCAGTCCCTGCCCCAGTGGAACGTACAATCTATATTCCCTACCACAATTTTTTGTTTAATCACTTTCTAAGATGCTGGACAGACATATTTTTTGCTACTCTTCCACAGGAGATTGTTTTTCTATGAAATAAAGTAATTGCCATTAATTATTGTTCCATTTTTTTTTTTTTTTTTTATTGAGTCATTTTTATTGGTTTTGCAATAACAAACAAATAACCTTGCAGACAACAGTGTAGTGGTAGCTCAAAAGGTGCATACAGGAGATATGTATCCTTCAATACATTGTAGAAGGATAAGCATAGAATAGCAACCATATTCATTCACATCATGTAGGACATATGCAAAATTAAGACCATCCTCACAGCATATAGGCGAGCATATATCAAGTCGAGTACCCGAAGGCGCCATCCGGGTTCCCAGAAGCAGGAAAATAATTGGATGGTACAAGGATAATAGATATGACGTATGACAATTCACTGAGCACCTTTAATCTGCATCGTGAAATAATAATCTAACAGTAACACCACTGTCAAACTTAAATGGACTACCAATGCCAATAAAGAAAAAATAAACCCCAAAAAGGAAAAACCTCCCAAAGGACCCAAAGCAACCCTCCACATATCCCCCACCCTGTACTACCCATCCCCAACTTAGGTGTACCTGGAGCCCTACAACATAAACCTAACCCACTAACTCAAATAAATAACACCCCCATAAAGCCCAAATCAAACCACCCCTAAACCCCCCACCCTGCACAACCCAACCCCAACTAAGGCGCACCTGGATCCCCATTGCAACCCTAAACAACCTCTACCCCCCCCCCCCCCCGCCCCCAAGAAATCATATGAGATTAGGAGCAGGATGTGTCGGGGGCTACGAGGATATGTCCCTAGCCTAGAGAGTATTAGGATAGGTCAAACCTTCTCCTTATGCGTAGCTCTACATTAAACAAGTTAGACTTAGAGTAGGTGAATAAAAAAACAAAAAGAAAGGATGTAAGCAACACAGATTGAGCCCTCTATCCCCCAAAAAGAGGAGACTCAACATATGTACAGAATGAGGCAGTAATCAAGTGTCATCAATAAGTAGATCACTGTACAGGATTGTGAGAGCATCATAAAAGGTATCTTGACACTAACTAGGCCATCATTGTAGGGAGTTAACAAAAGGAACAAAGAGACAATAAAAAAAAAAAAATCATTAATCCGGCCAGTCTTTCTGTCCCTGAAAAATAACAATAGAAATAAATTTGTCCTCAGGAGCTCGAAGATGAACTGGGCAGCAATCAGATAGGACAAACATATGGACCCAGAGAGTTCTAGTTCCCATAGTAATTTTCCCATCTAACACAGCCATAAAGGGGCGCAGAGCTGGGGTCGGTACAGGAGGAATAAAGTTCCCAGGTAAAATGAGGATATGTCTGCCGATCTCCGCCTTCACCACATCCTCCACAATGTCAGCCGGGGTACACGCAGGAATTGGGGAAACATATTTAACATCATCCAGCTTGTCCAGAAGCCTGGCAGTAGAGGCATGGAGAAACAGGACCAATCCCTCAGCAACAGGGCAGCAGAATGATACATCCACGGGCACAGGCAAAGAGAGTCCAGGATCTACAACCCATTCATTCACAGATGTAGTAGGAGTTATGTCAGGCAATGGACACGAATCCTGCACGTCCTCACCGTAACTCTGACCATATGAATAGCAGGGGGAAGCAGTAACCCCTGGTACAGCATCAAATATGTCGAGAATCCTCTGGGTTGAAGCTGATATGGCACAGAGAATCAGTTGCAATGAGTTTTCCATGGCTCAGAACAAATATCTCACTAGAGGGATAGAGGGAGCCGAGATCACTATCCAAAAACAATGAGGCAACAAGATGACAGCGGGTAGCACGCCGCCAGAGCCTGTCACCTCAACAGTATCGATGTAGACCTAGATGACCGCGGATCTCAGCACATCAGGAGAATCTCCTCAATGAACGAACAGTCACCGGGGACCAAGTCACTGCAGGTCTCCGCAGGCTGTCCGCGAAGAAGCCCCAGAGCACAGAACAGCGGAGCAGGAGGACATCGCCAGCCGATCACTGCACCAGAAGACAGCCAGCAGGCGCAGGCCAGGGGCACAGGAGTGTCTCTATGCAGGTGTCCCCGTCCAGGAGGCAGGCAGGCAGGCAAGATGGCGCCAGTCCCCCCGTGCGGCCAAGCAGCGCGCCTCGTTAGAGACGACTCCAGCTCACTTCCGCCACTCCTCCAGAGAGTCTCCAAGCGCACCCACCGACGAGTCCCCCGACAGGAGGCACCAGCAAAGCACCGGAGCCCAGAGCCGCCGGGAAATCAAAGATAGCGCCCGCACCCAAGAAGGAGGACCGACGGATTTCAGCAGGCCCCGACAGTCAACCAGGTCTCCACGAGCCGTCCAGGGGGTCCACAAGTGGCGCAGGGAACTCAGGAACAATGCAGTAGCCAGAGGAGGTAAGTACAGGGCAACCACGGGTCCCGGGGCAGGATATATTTAAAGGATAGTGTCGGAGCTCCCGGTCCCCGCGTCCTCTCAATGCCGGCCAAGCCACGCCCCTAATTATTGTTGCATATTTAATAGAAATCAGAATGCTGCACTTGAGTTTTAATTTAACAGCATATTTTAAATAAAATAAATGAAAATGGGATGAACAAAAATGGTTGAATTCTAAACCTAATGTTTTGTTACACAATCTTTTTAAAGGCAATCCAGAGAGTCTGATACAGCTGTCAACAGGTAGTTTGGCCAACTCTTCCATACCAAACTTCTTCAGCTGTCTCAGGTTGGATGGGTGCTTTCTACAGGCTACATGCTTCAGTTCTTTCTATAGATGTTCAATGGGATTCAGATATGGGCTCATGGAAGGCTGCTTCAAAATAATCCAATTTTTGTTTTGTTTATTAGTCTATTAATGCCTTGACAGTCTTGATATTTCATTGTACCTTTCATTGATGAATCAGAATTAGCTTTATTGGCCAGGTATACTTGTGTATACTAGGAATTTGATTTGGATTGCTGTGCAACAGCCAGATTAGACACCGTTCAACAGTGATGGTACAAATATACATAACACATACAGGCATAGGCTAGATGTGCCTTGGGGGATAGGAGACATGGGACATATATTCACTGAGTAGCACAGCACCTAGCACAGCACCTAGGCAGCCATCAGCAGCTCCACTGGTCACCGCAACAGTCAGGTAGGTGACAATACATCATACAGGGGACATATACCCGCCAAGCAGCCCAGTGCCTAGGCAGCCATCAGCGGAGCTACGTCATTGCAGCAGCCAGGCAGGTAACAATACAAGCAGAGACAGTACAGTTATCACACTGGGGACATATACTCGCCGAGCTGTCATCAAAGGCAACCTATGCCAAAAGTAGCCCCAAAACATAATAGAGCCTGTCTCAGTGTTTCATAGTAGGTATGGGTGGTCTTTTCTTCATCTGTAAACCATAGAGCTGATGGGACTTGCCAAGAAGTCCCATCATTTGTCCCAAGGACATTTTTACAGAGGCAATGTGGCTTTTGAACTTGCATGTATCTATTACATTTGGGGCATCACGGATGGTGTATGGTTAGCATTACTGCCTCACAGTGCTGAGGTCATGGGTTTGATTCCCACCATGGCCCTAACTGTGCGGTGTTTATATATTCTACCTGTGTTTGTGTGGGTTTCCTCTGGGTACTCCGGTTTCCTCCCACAATACTGGTAGGTCAATTGGCTTCCAACAAAAATTAACCCTAGAATGTCTGTGTGTGTGTACATGTGGTAGGGAATATAGATTGTGAACTCTACTGGGGCAGGGACTCTGTGTAAAGCGCTGCGGAATATGTGTGCGCTATATAAGAAACTGTTAATAATAATAATAATTACATGCAGGGTTGTTTTTTTGGGGGGGGTTCTCTTGTGTCTTCTATGAAGCCCATTCTTGTTCAGAAAGCTTTGGATGGTTCAATCACTGAATCTTCACCTGCGAGTACAGCTTGAAAACTCTTTTTGGCTTCCCCTCACGGCCATGTCTAGGGAGGTTGGCTATAGTAGCATGGAAGTTAAAATTCTTAATATGCAATTGTAATCTCAGGAACCTTAAGCCAATTGGAGATGGAGATGGTCTTATTTACCTTTATCGTACTTTATACTTTTTTTCCAGATTTCTTCAGACAGCTCTCTTGCTTTCTCTGGTACATGCTCGGCTTGATTTCAAATGATGATACCAAACAGTGACTACTTTTCTCCATTTCAATATACCAGAGGTAAACCTTCTGGAATTAAAAGCTATTGTTTCATGTATACCTGCATGACTTTTTTTGGTCATAGAATATATTACAGAAACTGAAGAGATATAACTTACTTTTTTTTCTCAATTTTAAATATCAGTATAATTTAATATTTTCTAATAAGGTGTACCAGCAAATCTACCAAAGCCATTAAGGATATAATTAGCGAATAAGCTATATGTTTTTATCTCTTTTCAGTTTCTGTAATTCACTCAATGCGTTGTTCCAAACTTAGGAAATTAAAAACTATTGTTTCATGTATACCCCCTTGAGTGTTCCAGGGGGAAGGGTACATACAAATTTGTCCAGATCTGCACGTGCACAGAAATATAGCAGTAGTGAATTGAATAACTTATGTAATTTTGAGTAAACATAGCTGTTCCCACATTCATAAAGATGGCAGGAATGCATCTGAGCATGTTCTGTTAAAACATGTAGCGATGTATGACTGTATACTTGAGTCATCTGCCGTGGGCCCTGTAGAAATGTCCACTTCTATGTACAATAGCTTGTCTTTAATACTGATCGTATCACTCGTTACTTCAATATAAAAAAAAATTATATTTTTTTAAATAGGAGGCAGTGCTTTGTATAAGGAAGATATACTAGAGTTAGAGAACATGTAGCCATTTCTATTGAATGCAATGAATTGCAGATGAAACAAACCCTACATTGTTGGTGAGGAATGTTTAATGCTAAAGGGGTTTTCCACTTTACATTTGATTTTTCCAAATCACAGCCCTGTCATCGCAGCTTTCATTTTGTAGCTGCTACTTCCGACATTATCTGCTACATAGGGACCCAAGAAATGGGTTCTACATATATGGAACTGGTGGACCTTGACAATTTAAACAAGTGATGGGAGAGCTCAAGGGGGAGGGGAACTTTATTTAAGTAATCTAGGACACCTCACCAGAGCACTGTTCTAGGGAAGAGAGAGCACCTCACCAGAGCACTGTTCTAGGGAAGGGAGAGCACCTCACCAGAGCACTGTTCTAGGGAAGGGAGAGCACCTCACCAGAGCACTGTTCTAGGGAAGGGAGAGCACCTCACCAGAGCACTGTTCTAGGGAAGGGAGAGCACCTCACCAGAGCACTGTTCTAGGGAAGGGAGAGCACCTCACCAGAGCACTAGTATAGGGAAGGGAGAGCACCTCACCAGAGCACTAGTATAGGGAAGGGAGAGCACCTCACCAGAGCACTAGTATAGGGAAGGGAGAGCACCTCACCAGAGCACTAGTATAGGAAAGGGAGAGCACCTCACCAGAGCACTAGTATAGGGAAGGGAGAGCACCTCACCAGAGCACTAGTATAGGAAAGGGAGAGCACCTCACCAGAGCACTAGTATAGGGAAGGGAGAGCACCTCACCAGAGCACTAGTATAGGGAAGGGAGAGCACCTCACCAGAGCACTAGTATAGGGAAGGGAGAGCACCTCACCAGAGCACTAGTATAGGGAAGGGAGAGCACCTCACCAGAGCACTAGTATAGGGAAGGGAGAGCACCTCACCAGAGCACTAGTATAGGGAAGGGAGAGCACCTCACCAGAGCACTAGTATAGGGAAGGGAGAGCACCTCACCAGAGCACTAGTATAGGAAAGGGAGAGCACCTCACCAGAGCACTAGTATAGGGAAGGGAGAGCACCTCACCAGAGCACTAGTATAGGGAAGGGAGAGCACCTCACCAGAGCACTAGTATAGGGAAGGGAGAGCACCTCACCAGAGCACTAGTATAGGAAAGGGAGAGCACCTCACCAGAGCACTAGTATAGGGAAGAAAGAGTACCTCATCAGAGCACTATTATAGGGAAGGGAGAGTAGTTCACAGAACACACTTAGAACAACATTTATAAGTAAGAAAGGGAGCCCCACATTAATACTATTACAGGGAATGAAAAGTGGGGAACCTTGCTAAGGTACTAGTACAGTGAAGGGAGGAAAGCTTGCTCAAGTACTATTATACTGAAGAACCCATTTTTTAAAAGAAAAATGAATAAAGGTGCTTAATTAAGACTACATAAAAGACTATTCGGACATGTGAGTGTGATCCAGAACACATTTTGTCTTTCTGTTCCACAGGTTGACAGTAATATTTTTCACTGATGCTAAACTCAGACTGATAATCTGGAAAATCCATCTTTTATCCAGCATTTAAATGCCAGGTCTTTTTGCCATGTGCCGTCCTGACCCCCATTCACACTGCAGGCAAATTATCTATTAACATTGGTTCTTTTCTAGTGTGAAAGGGTCATCTCTGATCAACATTCCCAGGTCTTCAACAATGCTTTATCCCAGAATGTTGATCCGGGTTGACCTTTTCACATTCGAAAAGGACCAGTGTTGAAAGGCAAATTACAGAGTAGACCTGCTTGACCCAATAATTTGCATGGCAGTGTGACCGGGGCATAAGTTGACAATGATGTACGAAGATCAAAGAAACTCCAGTACGAACAATTGTATTTAAAAATAAGTAAATTCAAATTCTGGGGGGGGGGTGGGTTTATGAAAAAAGGTAAAGGGCCATATTCATAGTTTAGTTGTGGACACATGGGATCATAAAATGCATCTGAAAAATAGAATTTTTGTGACCAATTTAGAATATACAACTACGGCTTGCTCTACTGCACTTATATGGGTAGGATGCGGCTTTGCAGTGATTACCATAAAAGCTAATAATTGTAATATATTGTGCGATAAATTTGTGTTTGTATATTCACTAATGTGATAGTTATGTTTATGGTAATCATTTTGAGCAATAGAGTAGGAACCTACAGAAAAGTGGGGTCCCTTGCCCGGGGGCTGCAGGCTTAAAATGCATTGCTCATTACATGAACTAACGCTGCCCATACACGTGTGATGCACACCATGCATTTTGAAGTAGATTGCATTGCATCTTGTTCAAAACGCATCCGATGTGCTAAAAGTACCCATACGTTTTTAACTAGATGTGGTGCAATCTATTTAAAGTACAGACAGCACATACTTTGTGATGTGCATGGAAGCATGCATTGCACCTGTCAGTCGCACCGTGTATGGGTGGCATTAGTCTCCACTATTTATTATTGTTAATATAGTGAGTGCAGAGCCCCAGTGATTTATGTTTAAACATTGCGATCACAATGCTTTTTGTTTATTAGATTAATTTTTTAATTTAGTCTTTATGTCATCACATTTTAGCTTGCACCCTGTTTTAACTTGTGTCAACTAGTCTCCTAGGTGCTTTACAACAGGTATGTTGGTAACTGCCTCCCCTTTCAAAGCAAAGTTGCTGTGAGTTTTAGAACCTATAGCATATCTGGAGACTTACATTAATGTGATAGCAATGTTTATGGTAATGAGTAATAGAGTAGGAACCTGAAGAAAAGTGGGGTCTATACCTGGTGCCTACAGATCAATACATGAACTAAATCTCTGCTTTTTATTATTGTTAGTTAATATGAGTGCAGGGCCCCTGTGAGCTTTTTCCAATACAAGTTCTGTCCTGCTTCGACTCAGTCACACCAATATACAAGTGTCATTGCAAATTAATAATCAGTCTCCCATGTGTCCTAGCAGCATTGTAATATAGAGGGGTATTCAATGCTGAAAGATCCAGACATACCTATTCAATGTGGCTGTTTTTTGGCTGATGCAGGTTCGACTTTGTATAAAGTCTAATCTACATCCACGTGAAGTAGTCCAATGTAAAAGGGTTCGACTAAACCATGTGGGTCGGTGAGTAATTCGGTAAGGATTGTGATAACCCCTTAAGTCACTTTTGTCAAAAGAAGACACCCAACGTTAGCAGATGGCTCACTTGTGACACCTTGAGCAGCATATCTTGAGGCTCGGTGTATGAGAACACATCTGTAGCACCTCTTGTGATTAGGAGCATTTGAAATAATAAGAAACCACATAAGCCAGCGCATGCAACACCAAATCCTTGACTTCTTAGTAACTTCTGCCGAACGGCAGTACTCCAACAGCAATTCCACTTGAGTGGACAATTAGATGACTTGAAATGATAACAGACCCTGTAGCATGGTCATCGTTTAAGACCACTTTTATAATCCTGCCAAAAAATATATAACGGTGGTTCTGAAACTATGACAATACTACAGGGTCTGCTGTCATCATTTCAAGTTGTCTGAGTGCCGCCTCAAGTGGAACTGATATATATATATATATATATATATATATATATATATATATATATATATATATATATATATATATATATAGTAGAAATCCTGGCACTCAATCCGAAAATAACAAAGACTTGGGTGTCCCTCTGTCCATGCGCGGCGGCAGGAGATGTAGACAAATCACAATAGAGGGCACTCACAAGATTTTCAAGCTGCACGGCGGCAGACTAGCAATAAGTATCACAACTGACACAAGTAGATGTGAGTCAACGTTTCGGGCTGGTCGCCCTTTATCAAGACATAAAGAAAAGGTGTACAGTACTTACATTTATAGGTGCAAACAAGGTCAATCAATACTGTGCTCCCACCACCTGTGCTGCTCCCCTGGCCCGGGGTTGATGACATCACCGGCGCACCTACACCCGTGTGTGCAGTGTCACCAGGGGGCGTGTGTCCTCTCTGTGAGCGGGTAACCAAGGTAACCCTGTAAACAGTAATAAAAAACCCAGTGATAGATCAACCACTTAATAATGTGCAGAACGAGTCTGAAAACCACAGAGAAGCTAAACAAAAGCGAAGAGATGCGGCTGAAAGTAGCTGTTTAAGGTCCTAACTGCGAGCGCCCCGTGTCGGAAGAGAAAGTGCTGATATCAATGTTCCGTAGTGAGCCTGCAAACGGTGCGCAAAGAAAAGCCAGTGCCGGTCAAACAAAAAACAGTGTTGTGCGTTACGTGCGCATGTCAATGGTAGCGAGTGTCGACTATGTGTCTGCGCTCCTAATGTCAGTGCTAACATATGTGTCCGTGTATATACATAAATCTGTGGCTATAATGTGTGTCCTAAACTACGTACTAAGAGGTGAGGTGTGCGGTGCTGTGCAGAATGGTGCGGAAACATGAAGAGAATAATGAGACATACTGGTAAATCAAGACAATACATCAAATCTCACAAGGGCAATCGCCTTAATGGAGAGAATTCATGCAAATATAGAGTCCCAAATGTAGCAGCGACAGAGAGCCATGGAGTCAAATGGCTAATAGTAAGTTCTAGGAAGGCACAATGTCTATTCAAGGGAAGTCAGAAATATGGTAATGTCTGTAGAGCAACCTTTGCTCATATCAATGTCAATACATCTTGCAAGAAACAACACTGATCTCTGTTGTAGTAAGGTGCCATGTCACCTCAGAGAAAACATGACATGGGTAGCATTTCATTCAGACCGTGGGGCTGGAGGGTTCCAAGTGAATGTATCCATTTCGCTTCCAATCTTAGGAGGGCTCTTCCTCTATCCCCTCCACGCAGATTAGGGGGAACGCAGTCAATCATTTTATAACGTAAGCTAGGTAGAGTGTGTTTATGGGCTTTCCAGTGCCTAGCAACCGGCTGGTCAGACCCCTTGTCACTCAAGGCAGCCCTGATGCTGGATTTGTGCAGGGCCATTCGTTCTTTGAACTGGCGTATCGTTTTCCCTACATACATGTGTCCGCAAGGACATTTAATATAATACACCACGTAGCTGCTGCTACATGTCAAAGCATGTCTAATGGGTATTTTTACTCCCGTTCTGGGATGTAGGAAAAAATCACCAGTTTCTAAACCGCTGCACGTAACACATTTTAGGCAACGGTAATTACCATTCTTCCTTTTGAGGAAGGTGGTAGGGGCAGTGTCCTTCAGCTTGGATACATCGTTATGTACTACAACGTCTTTAATGTTTTTGCTGCGTTTGTAGGCTGGCATGATTTTCGAGTCTTTTAATTGTTTAAGATTCGGGTCTGAAGTGATTAGCGGCCAGATCCTTCTAGCAGCTTTCATCAGTTCAGTACTGGAAGTTGAGTAGCACTGTGTCCATAATATACGGTCAGACCGTGGGTCCTTCTCTTTTCTGTTGAGAAGACTGACTCTATCCAATGCCAGCACTTTTAATTTGGTATTTAGTAGCAATTTTCTGGGGTATCCCCTTAGCAAAAATTTTTTAATCATTTCTGTGATCTCCAATTCTGCTGCCTCCAGCTCTGAACATATTCTGCGGGCTCTCAGAAACTGCGAATATGGTAAACTCCATTTGGAGGCTGTCGGATGGAAACTACTGCCCAGCAGGGCCGTGTTCCTGTCCGTCGGCTTGTGGTATACTGTGGTAACCAGGCGCAAATCTTCAGTGAGTGTAATGGTTACGTCCAAGAAATGTATACTGCTGGTACTGGAGCTGGTAGTGAATTTGATGTCATCATCCATCTTATTAATATTCTCCATCAGGTTATTGAAGCTTTCCTGGTCACCATCCCAAAGCAATATAATATCGTCTATGTACCGATAGTACATTTTGATGTAGGAGACTGTGGCTGGGTTAGTGAAAAACTCAGCAAGAGACTCACTATATTATACAGCAGCACAGTTCCTGGATCTTTTCTTACAACCCATTGTCCAAAAACAGCACACCTATCTCAAGGACACTACATCACTTCTTATCCATCTGCAAGAACTTTCCCCCCTGCCTTCCAAACTGCTATTATGCACCATTGACGTAGTCTCACTTTATACCAGCATACCACATGCCAGAGGCATTGCAGCCGTAAGAAGAGCAGTTCACAACAGTGAAATTTATAAAGGACCAGACTCAGACTTTTTCATCAATCTATTAGACCTCGCCCTTACCAACAACTTTTTTATGTTCGACAGCAGATTTTTTCTACAGCTGTCGGGGGTAGCTATGGGGTCCTGTGTGGCTCCAAGTGTAGCTAACATTTTTATGTATGAACTTGAGAAAGACCTGTTTTTCACTAACCCAGCCACAGTCTCCAACATCAAAATGTACTATCGGTACATAGACGATATTATATTGCTTTGGGATGGTGACCAGGAAAGCTTCAATAACCTGATGGAGAATATTAATAAGATGGATGATGACATCAAATTCACTACCAGCTCCAGTACCAGCAGTATACATTTCTTGGACGTAACCATTACACTCACTGAAGATTTGCGCCTGGTTACCACAGTATACCACAAGCCGACGGACAGGAACACGGCCCTGCTGGGCAGTAGTTTCCATCCGACAGCCTCCAAATGGAGTTTACCATATTCGCAGTTTCTGAGAGCCCGCAGAATATGTTCAGAGCTGGAGGCAGCAGAATTGGAGATCACAGAAATGATTAAAAAATTTTTGCTAAGGGGATACCCCAGAAAATTGCTACTAAATACCAAATTAAAAGTGCTGGCATTGGATAGAGTCAGTCTTCTCAACAGAAAAGAGAAGGACCCACGGTCTGACCGTATATTATGGACACAGTGCTACTCAACTTCCAGTACTGAACTGATGAAAGCTGCTAGAAGGATCTGGCCGCTAATCACTTCAGACCCGAATCTTAAACAATTAAAAGACTCGAAAATCATGCCAGCCTACAAACGCAGCAAAAACATTAAAGACGTTGTAGTACATAACGATGTATCCAAGCTGAAGGACACTGCCCCTACCACCTTCCTCAAAAGGAAGAATGGTAATTACCGTTGCCTAAAATGTGTTACGTGCAGCGGTTTAGAAACTGGTGATTTTTTCCTACATCCCAGAACGGGAGTAAAAATACCCATTAGACATGCTTTGACATGTAGCAGCAGCTACGTGGTGTATTATATTAAATGTCCTTGCGGACACATGTATGTAGGGAAAACGATACGCCAGTTCAAAGAACGAATGGCCCTGCACAAATCCAGCATCAGGGCTGCCTTGAGTGACAAGGGGTCTGACCAGCCGGTTGCTAGGCACTGGAAAGCCCATAAACACACTCTACCTAGCTTACGTTATAAAATGATTGACTGCGTTCCCCCTAATCTGCGTGGAGGGGATAGAGGAAGAGCCCTCCTAAGATTGGAAGCGAAATGGATACATTCACTTGGAACCCTCCAGCCCCACGGTCTGAATGAAATGCTACCCATGTCATGTTTTCTCTGAGGTGACATGGCACCTTACTACAACAGAGATCAGTGTTGTTTCTTGCAAGATGTATTGACATTGATATGAGCAAAGGTTGCTCTACAGACATTACCATATTTCTGACTTCCCTTGAATAGACATTGTGCCTTCCTAGAACTTACTATTAGCCATTTGACTCCATGGCTCTCTGTCGCTGCTACATTTGGGACTCTATATTTGCATGAATTCTCTCCATTAAGGCGATTGCCCTTGTGAGATTTGATGTATTGTCTTGATTTACCAGTATGTCTCATTATTCTCTTCATGTTTCCGCACCATTCTGCACAGCACCGCACACCTCACCTCTTAGTACGTAGTTTAGGACACACATTATAGCCACAGATTTATGTATATACACGGACACATATGTTAGCACTGACATTAGGAGCGCAGACACATAGTCGACACTCGCTACCATTGACATGCGCACGTAACGCACAACACTGTTTTTTGTTTGACCGGCACTGGCTTTTCTTTGCGCACCGTTTGCAGGCTCACTACGGAACATTGATATCAGCACTTTCTCTTCCGACACGGGGCGCTCGCAGTTAGGACCTTAAACAGCTACTTTCAGCCGCATCTCTTCGCTTTTGTTTAGCTTCTCTGTGGTTTTCAGACTCGTTCTGCACATTATTAAGTGGTTGATCTATCACTGGGTTTTTTATTACTGTTTACAGGGTTACCTTGGTTACCCGCTCACAGAGAGGACACACGCCCCCTGGTGACACTGCACACACGGGTGTAGGTGCGCCGGTGATGTCATCAACCCCGGGCCAGGGGAGCAGCACAGGTGGTGGGAGCACAGTATTGATTGACCTTGTTTGCACCTATAAATGTAAGTACTGTACACCTTTTCTTTATGTCTTGATAAAGGGCGACCAGCCCGAAACGTTGACTCACATCTACTTGTGTCAGTTGTGATACTTATTGCTAGTCTGCCGCCGTGCAGCTTGAAAATCTTGTGAGTGCCCTCTATTGTGATTTGTCTATATATATATATATATATATATATATATATATATATATATATATATATATAACTAATATTATATTAGCATTGGTTTGGCACTCCCTTAACCCTTTCAAGTCTAGTCAGGCACAACAGCCCTAGCGCCAATAGCAGATCCAATGGTGAGCCACTTTAAAATTAGAACATTAACACTGTTCAACATTCAATGGAGACCAGACTGTTTGAATTGCAAAAATTATTTTGCACTGCTAAAAGTTAAATAACATTGAACGCTATGTGCCCGTGCAGTAATAAGTAAAATCCAAATGAGAGTATGCTGGTAAGGTAAAACACGGCATTGCTATTCTGAAGACGGGATAGGCAAGACCCCAAAACCTTTTATATACTTTACTAGATTCATTAACTATATATATTTATAATCCATAATACATTGGGACTAATTGGATAGTCTAATTTATTTGAGCAATGTGTTAATTGCTTTTGTATTTTGCTTTTTTAAACTATGGCAAAACCTATGCATGGACTCGAGGCCCAAAGAGGGTAGTATACAGTAATGCATTTGTTGCATACAGTGCAGTTCTTGTTTTCATTCTGTGATCAGGATGTTATGCAGACTGGAGAAATCTATCCGTGTACTTTAAGAAAGTGCTGAGATCTTTTCTGTTGAGTCCTCCAACATTTGCACTACACTTAAATTCCTGTTATTAGGCTAAGCTATATAGTCATCCCAATAAGGCAGGCATTCCCAACAACTTTCCTCAAGGCACACCAACAGTGCAGGGTTTGTAGATATCCAGGCTTCAGCACAGGTGACTTAATTAGTACCTGAGTGATCCTGATTAAACCATCTGTGCTGAAGCCTGGATATCACTAAAACCTGCACTGTTGGTGTGCCTTGAGGACCATGGTTGGGAATGCCTGCAATAAGGGCAGTCTGTCAGACTACAAACAGTCATACATGCATTTTTACCTCTGAGGTCTTGTCTTCTTCCTGGGAGGGTTGCTTGTTTTGCTGTTTTTCTGAGAAAGAAAGTGTTTGGACTTAGAACAGAACTAGGAAACAAAAACATTGTCAGCGAAACAAATGCATTAACAAATGTCACATTTTATGTAGAGCTCTTGCTCTAGTATGACTACAATCAAAATGAGACTGGACGGACCAAAAACTATAGCTCTGTCTCCACGATTTATGACTGTAAGTGCGAGGCTGGATTGAAAAGTAATGCCTCCATGGCTAGAAGATTTTTTTTATTTGTGAACACATTTAAACGTCTTTTTTTTGTGCATACTAACTCAGTTTATCCTCTATATCAGTGATTTTCAACCTTTTTTCAGCTCGCGGAACACTGGACAAGACTTTAAATTTGCCAAGGCACACTATCAGTCCCCCACAGACTTCTTTCTGTCCCCAGATCCCAATAAAGATGGGAGTTTACCTGAGGGAGTGGGGGGGAAGGTGCTGTTGAAGGCTATACTGCCCAATGTCCCATGGAGGAGCACTTTGACAAATGGGCAAGTGTACCCCCAAATGCTGGGGGACAGACAGGAGGGGACATGGCAGAGAGAGAGTGCATGAATAGAGAGGGGGGGGGGGGTATAGGAAGCGAGAGGCATGGGGAAGAGACAGGGCAAAACAGCTTCTGCTCAGGTACCCAGGAGTTACCTGGAGATGGGGTGTGAGAGAGGGGGGTTTGATAAAGTTGTCAGGCATCACTTTGATCTCCCAAAGTACTAGCGGCGCTGTGCAGGGCTACTTCTCACCTGCCTTGTAAGTACTAGGTCTCCTCTGCTCCAGCAGGCTCGGACAGCGGTATTAGTTCTCCTGTGCCCCGCATCAGCTCCAGCAGCGATCTCTTTTGCCCCTGTGCTGGAATGTCTCTTTTGCCCCGGTAGTGGTAGTGTCTTGAGTTCCGGTGCCCGAGGGTCTCCTGTGCGTCGGAAGTGGCGGGTGTGTTGTGCGCCAGTGCTCGGCGCCAGAGGTTCTCCTATGCTGCGGCTCACATCCGGCTTCCAGCAGAGCCCCCTGATCTCTCAAGGCACACTAGTGTGCCACGGCACAGCGGTTGGGAACCGCTGCTCTATATAATGCACTATTCACTTTTCAACATAGGTCCCCATCCCTTTTCACAATGTGCTAACACTTGACACCTTAAGGGTCAACACTTCAACTCTGAGGTGAAAGCTGCCGTTTGGTCCTGGTGTCGACAACAACCACCAGCTTTCTTCTCAGACGGGTTCGCCAGACTCGTCAAGTGTTGGCGCACATGCTTAGAAAGGCATGGGGACTACTTTGAAAAGTGAATAGTGCATTACATAGAGGATAAACTGAGTGCTCATGTACACCAGTGGTTCCCAACCCTGGTCCTCAAGTACTTCCAACAGTACACGTTTTCCAGGTCACCCAGCAGGGGCACAGATTATTCAGGCACATTTTAAAAGTGCCACAGGTGGAGCTAATTATTTCACTGATTCTGTGTGGAGACCTGCAAAACGTGCACTGTTGGCGACCAGTGTTGGGAACCACTGAAGTACACAAAAAATGTGTTCAAATGCGTTCACAAATCAAAAACTCATAGCTATGGCAACATTACTTTTTAATCCAGCCTCGTATATTGGCAAGGAATCAAAATATTCGCACAATGCACCCCTGGAACCACTGAAGAGGATCCTGATGGCCGCCGGGGGACCGTCTGAGCACCACCAGGTAAGTATGTTATAAAAAAAATATTCCCAAAACCAAAAAAATCCCTTATCCAGAATACTCGTGGTCCAGAGCATTTCGGATAAGGGAAACTCAACCTGTATGATGTTACCTACATAGTTGTTCTGATTTTAACTTGATGGACGCATGTCTTTATTCAGCCTTAACTACTATGTGACTATGTTTTGTTTTTCGGCATTGCTTACGTATTTAAAGTTTTATAATCAGGTGGGTACACACTATGATATATTGTGCAATCTTTGTTCTTTCTACCAATTTGCTAAATCATCATATAGAATGTACACCCAATCTGATGTGCTGCAAGTCCGAAAGGACAATTCCACCGATAATGCAGTGTTACATTAAGCATGAAAAAATATTACGCTGTCATTGGATGGATCATGTAATGTGTACACGATACAATGTAATGTGTACACCTCAGTTGTTTACCTAGCTTTAGACTATTTTTTAATTCTACCAAAAAGTTTGCAGATAAAGATGAAAGTGAACGGAGCTGTTATACCATTTAGAACACCTTGGTGTTTGCTTACCTCTCCTCTGCAGGGACTTGAGCCCCTCCTGAGCTTGGTTGTGAATCTCATCAAGAAGAGGTGTGCGTGTGATGGGGAAGAACGTACTGTCCACCGATTCATTCTCCTGTGCTGGGTTTGGTTGGGGATCACCATCGGGTTTTGCATTATCTGTAAGAAACATAAGTGGGGAGGATGACATGACCCATATGTCTCTAATGTCCTTTCTAAACCCTGTGCGAATGTCATGTTCTGATGCACTGGGTCAGTGTTGGTACAGAGAACACTGCTCTTAAAAGAAAACAACATTATCAAATGAGTATCTGTGTAAAAAGAAACTTCATTTTCATACTTCAGCAAACTCTCCCTTGCTATAAGCTCTATCATTAGACAGCCACCTTAAATCAGATCATGTTATCTGGCAGTTGACTGCTGTATTCTACGATGAGTCACTCACAGCATAGAGGACACAAGCTTTAATGTCACGAGTATAGCATCAGCACACTGTTAATCAGACTGGGATGGGGCTACCCACGGAGCACTTCCCCTGGAGCCTGACCAGCAAAGATTAGCAGAAACAATAGGGTATTTTTTTTTTTTTTTTTAAATGTTCATACATTGGTGGCTGCACCTTGTATCCTGTCACTGTGTAGCATTGCTGGTTTACCCACTGCAGCAGCAGTCCTATGAGAGTACTCCTGTAACACAACCTTTCCTGTTTAACACTCCCCATGAATCAGCAGCACCATAATTCATTGCATAGTATGAAATGCAGCACAGAATGCTATTTGCATAATCCTTGCATACCACAGGCTTACATGTAAATTGTGGAAATAATGCTACTAGTATTGTTTCATTCATTCCTGCCTCATTCTGTGCATATACACAACCTCTGATATGAAAAATACTAGATACAGTATGTGCCTATTAATTGTCATTTCGTATTTCACTATCGACACAATCACATGGACATTCTATACTCAAGTTCTGACGTTTAGGGGGACATTTACCAAAATGGATTCGTAGAAAAAAGGTGTATTCGTAGGGAGAAATACACCTTTTTTTTACGAATTTGTATTTTCGGGATTTACAATCCCAAAAATACAACAATTCGTAGTCCTAAAGATGGAACATTCGTATTTGTAGTTACAAATACGAATGCCCTACACCATCGATAGGATACGACAGAAATCACCATTCAAAAGAATGGTGGTTTCTGATTTACTAAGCAGCCGTACTGACAATACGGCTGCTTAGTGGTGTGAAACACCCACGCAAATACGACAGGAAAATAGAACACCATTTTCCTGTTCTATTTGCGTTTTAGCCTGCACGGATCAGTCAGATCCGTGCAGGCTGCGGTGTAAAAAAATAGAAAAATAAATAAATAAAAAAAAAACCGGCGTGGGGTCCCCCCCACAGCCGAAACCAGCACCAGGCTAAAGGAGCCGGGGCCGGTAATTAAAAATCAGGGAACCCGACAAATAGGGGCTCCCCGATTTTTAACAACCAGCCCCAGGCTCCAGGTCCGGGGCTGGTTCCCAAAATACGGGGGACAAAATGAGTAGGGGTCCCCCGTATTTTAAGAACCAGCCCCAGGCACAACCAGCCGGCAGGGTAATGTCACAGCCGGGGGACACTTATAATATAAGGTCCCGCGGCCAAAACATTCTCCCTACCGACCAGTCAGCCTGGCCAGGGGCCCTGGGGGAGTGGGGACCCCCCCAATGAAGGGGTCCCCCCCCTCCAGGACTTACCTGACCAGGCTGAAGCCTGGTGCTGTCCCCGATGCCCCTGGGCGGTGGGCATCGGGCTGATTATGTTGTAAAAAATAGATAAACCATTGTTTTTTACTGTGGCACTACAAGTGCCAGCAAGCCTCCCCAGCAAGCTGGGACTTGGAGAACCACAAGTCCCAGCCTGCTGGGCATTAAAGGGCCCGCTGGCACTTGTAGTTCTACAGTTAAAAAAATAGTGCACAAAACACACTGATACACTTTTAAAATAAAACTTTATTACACACAAAGCCCACACATACTGATACTTACCTATCTTCTTCCCATAGGTCGCCCTGGTCCTGTGTCGGCGTCTTCTGGTCCTGTGTCGTCTTCTTCCTCCATGTCGACCGTCGCTGTCGCCGTCCGGATCCGACGAAATCCATTTGGGAAGCTGTGGAAGGAAACCATACTCACCTGTCCCAGCGCGACGTAGTCCAGGTAAGTGTCTTTGCAAAAAAACAAAACGAACACCCCGAAACCAGACCGGACTGACGGAGACGCACGTGTGTTTGTTTACATCGTGCGGCTCCGCCTCCCGAATGCCGCTATTGGCCGCCTTGCGGCCTAGCGGCTCCTGATTGGCCGCTAGGCCGCAAGGCGGCCAATAGCGGCATTTGGGAGGCGGAGCCGCACGATGTAAACACCGTGCGTCTCCGTCAGTCCGGTCTGGTTTCGGGGTGTTCGTTTTGTTTTTTTGCAAAGACACTTACCTGGACTACGTCGCGCTGGGACAGGTGAGTATGGTTTCCTTCCACAGCTTCCCAAATGGATTTCGTCGGATCCGGACGGCGACAGCGACGGTCGACATGGAGGAAGAAGACGACACAGGACCAGAAGACGCCGACACAGGACCAGGGCGACCTATGGGAAGAAGATAGGTAAGTATTAGTATGTGTGGGCTTTGTGTGTAATAAAGTTTTATTTTAAAAGTGTATCAGTGTGTTTTGTGCACTATTTTTTTAACTGTAGAACTACAAGTGCCAGCGGGCCCTTTAATGCCCAGCAGGCTGGGACTTGTGGTTCTCCAAGTCCCAGCTTGCTGGGGAGGCTTGCTGGCACTTGTAGTGCCACAGTAAAAAACAATGGTTTATCTATTTTTTACAACATAATCAGCCCGATGCCCACCGCCCAGGGGCATCGGGGACAGCACCAGGCTTCAGCCTGGTCAGGTAAGTCCTGGGAGGGGGGGGACCCCTTCATTGGGGGGGTCCCCACTCCCCCAGGGCCCCTGGCCAGGCTGACTGGTCGGTAGGGAGAATGTTTTGGCCGCGGGACCTTATATTATAAGTGTCCCCCGGCTGTGACATTACCCTGCCGGCTGGTTGTGCCTGGGGCTGGTTCTTAAAATACGGGGGACCCCTACTCATTTTGTCCCCCGTATTTTGGGAACCAGCCCCGGACCTGGAGCTGGTTGTTAAAAATCGGGGAGCCCCTATTTGTCGGGTTCCCTGATTTTTAATTACCGGCCCCGGCTCCTTCAGCCTGGTGCTGGTTATGGCTGTGGGGGGGACCCCACGCCGTTTTTTTTTATTTATTTATTTATTTTTCTATTTTTTTTACACACTGCAGCCTGCACGGATCTGACTTGATCCGTGCAGACTGCTAGAAATAATTCGTATTAGCGGCCGTATATACGGCCGCTAATACGAATCATTACACCATCGGAGGGTTACAAAGCAGTCGTATCTGACTGCTTTGTAAATCCCCCTCCGGAACACGACTTTGCATACGACTTAAACAGTCGTATGCAGTCGTAGGGAAACAACCAATACGAAAAACTAGGTTTTTCATATTGGTAAATTTCCCCCTAATTTTCGGTACTTGTGTATTATCACGGCGCTCCCGATTTTCATTGCAGGGCATTGTACGATGAAAAATCGCATCGCATGCGATATGATTGCATGCGATGCAACGCGATTTCACCCGATTTTTTATTGTACAGGCACCCAGATGCCTTATTACCATGTTAAATGCCCCCCCCCCCCCGACCCGATTTTTAATTGTATACCCACCCTCATGGGTCATGAGTATGTGAAATGCCCCCCATTGTTAACGCCAAGCGTGGCGAGCGGCGGCAGTACGCGTCCTCCGAACTTTTCATACCCCCACTATCCACGTCGGCGTGGAGTTGATTTTATAAAGTGCAGCGAGCGGACGCGTATACCTGTGAAGTAATACGCGTCCGCTCTCCACACTTTATAAAATCAACTCCACGCCGACGTGGATAGTGGGGGTATGAAAAGGTCGGCAGACGCGTACCGCTCGCCACGCTTCGGGTTGGCGTTGATAGTGGGGGGCCGTTAACAATGTGGGGGCATTTTACATATTTATTACCCATCAGGGTGGGTATACAATTAAAAATTGGGTCTGGGGGTGCCATTTAACATGGGACTCAATGGCAAGTCGCATCGCATGCCATTGTAATGGCATGCGATATGACCCGATTTTAAAATTGTATACTCAGCCCGGAAAAAAGGCTGAAATCGGGTCCATCGCATACCTTAATTAGTGGGATGCGATGCGATGGGCGCCGTGATAATACACAAGTACCTAATTTTCCACTCTACCTTCTGCTATCTTGCATCCAACCATGCTACTGTCTCACCTAAGCAATGGGAGTGATACAGTATCTGGGAATTTGTAGAGATGAAGGAGTACCATGCAGTTGTAGTTTTCTTTTGAGGATGAAAATCACTGTTTTGCTCACACCTCTTCAGGGAAATGTAAATGGAACTTGCACACATTTACATTCCAGGTGAAAAAATGATATTGTGCATTGTTAACTATATAGTGTACACCAGGGCTGGGCAACACCGGCCCTCCAGATGTTGATGAACTACACATCCCAGCATGCCTTGCATCAGTTTCAGCATGGCCACATAGCAAAACTAATGCAAAGCATCCTGGGATGTGTAGTTCACGAACATCTGGAGGGCCGGTGTTGCCCAGCCCTGGTGTACACACACTAGTCAATATGCATGAAAATGAATTATTGTGCCTGATGTTAGCAAAGATAGACTTATGTCTACCCAGCTTAAGGATGTAATACCAAAGATGCAGTTATAACTGGACTCAATCTCTCAAAAAAAAGGAAACATCTTCACGTTTATATATCTGAATTTTTCATATGTCTGACTATACTTAAAGCCTCATACAATCTATGACTGGCCTTACCGCTGATATCAATGATACAGGTGGTAAGACCAGGCAAACGAGATTGGCTGCATGCCTGGTTGACAATATAGTCTTTTTTAAGACATAAGAACATACAAGTTTCCGACAGAGACAAAACTAACAGTTTGCATATAGGAATAAGCAAAAATTTGAATGTACACAGGATAGTATATGTATGTATGAAGGTAGGTAAGATGGAACAGACTCCCCCTTCCATTATAACTGAAACGTGTTTGCCCAAAGGCACCATCCGGGCATACATAGCATCAGGGGATAGAGGAGCACAGTTACAGGATAGTTATTTTGAATTATGTTTCTCCTTTATGGGGATGTAGGATATCAAAAATCAATCATCTGTCAGAAACCCTATCCTAAGCCCGCTAACTCTACTAAAATAAAACATCCAGAAAACCTAAAGCAAACCTCCCGGAACCCCCCCCCCCCTGTACAACCCACCCCCAACTAAGGCGTAGAGAACGCCCTCTTTTAATTTACTTAACACATCTTCCCCTGTACAACAAACAAAATCTCTTATGCCGCGCTAATTATGGTGTCTAAAAAAACGGTTGCCAGTAACACTTAGCCCCTTACTATTGGGGCTCCACAATCCAAATATACCCACAATAGTGTTACCAGGCGCCCTATAGTGTTTAAATTGTAATTCCTATCTCTTTGCTTTATAATTCTTACACAATGAACTTAAAACATTTATTAAAAAAAGGCATTTAAAACCATTTTTCCAAGTCAAATTCTTGTCAGAGGTGTAATTTTCACAAGATTATGGATGAAAACTAAATCCAATGCGTTTCGTCTCATTATGAGACTTCATCAGGGGTGTAAATGTTTTAAACAAATCTTTAATGGGTCTAATAAGGGTTTTTTTTCCGGTTGTATAAAGTAGGTTACATATGCTGACCCTCTGGTATAATGAATGAATCCTTCTGTATTAGGTGGGCCACCTATTTAGGTGCAAACTTGTAATCAGTCTAGAGCAGTGGTAGCCAACCCTAGCCCTCGAGAGCTACCAACAGTTCACATTTTCCAGACAACCTAGCTGCTGCACTCATTAATCACTGACACATTTTAAAAGATCCACAGATGGAGCTAATTAGCTCACTTGTGATTCTGTGAGGAGACCTGCAAAACATGCACTGTTGGTAGCTCTCGAGGACTAGGGTTGGCTTCCCCAGTTCTAGAGTCAGGATAATGCTTTCGTTTACAAATCCTTAATACGGACTCCTAATAGGGTACCCCTTTTTAATGGGATTAGTCGTCCCTATTCAGCTAAATAAGGTCCCTCATACAGTATAATACTGGGGTCCAATTATAACTAATATGAAATGGTCACCTCTGTAGATCCTCTAATTGTCAGTGGGAAACTAGTCCTCTAGCAAGTTATTTTTCGGAAAATATTTTGGCTGCGCCTGTGGAATAGGTGCATGTGTTCACATCAGGGCTCAACCTGCAAGCCTTCTTCCCCTGTGACTGTTGATATATGGCCCGATTCAGCTTTTTTAGAAAAACAAAAACAAAAAACTGGGCAACCCCATGTTGTATCGCAGGTGGGGCAGATGTAACATGTGCAGAGAGGTAGATTTGGTGGGCTGGGAAGGGGTGTAAACTGCAGTATAACTGTAAAACATCCACTATTTACCCTGCACAGAAAAAATATCATCCCTACTCAAATCTAAATATCTCTGCACATGTTATATCAGCCCCTCCTGCAGTGCAGCATGGTTGTGTGCATGGTTACCCTGCCGGCTGGTTGTGCCTGGGGCTGGTTCTTAAAATACGGGGGACCCCTACTCATTTTGTCCCCCGTATTTTGGGAACCAGCCCCGGACCTGGAGCTGGTTGTTAAAAATCGGGGAGCCCCTATTTGTCGGGTTCCCTGATTTTTAATTACCGGCCCCGGCTCCTTCAGCCTGGTGCTGGTTATGGCTGTGGGGGGGACCCCACGCCGTTTTTTTTTATTTATTTATTTATTTTTCTATTTTTTTTACACACTGCAGCCTGCACGGATCTGACTTGATCCGTGCAGACTGCTAGAAATAATTCGTATTAGCGGCCGTATATACGGCCGCTAATACGAATCATTACACCATCGGAGGGTTACAAAGCAGTCGTATCTGACTGCTTTGTAAATCCCCCTCCGGAACACGACTTTGCATACGACTTAAACAGTCGTATGCAGTCGTAGGGAAACAACCAATACGAAAAACTAGGTTTTTCATATTGGTAAATTTCCCCCTAATTTTCGGTACTTGTGTATTATCACGGCGCTCCCGATTTTCATTGCAGGGCATTGTACGATGAAAAATCGCATCGCATGCGATATGATTGCATGCGATGCAACGCGATTTCACCCGATTTTTTATTGTACAGGCACCCAGATGCCTTATTACCATGTTAAATGCCCCCCCCCCCCCCGACCCGATTTTTAATTGTATACCCACCCTCATGGGTCATGAGTATGTGAAATGCCCCCCATTGTTAACGCCAAGCGTGGCGAGCGGCGGCAGTACGCGTCCTCCGAACTTTTCATACCCCCACTATCCACGTCGGCGTGGAGTTGATTTTATAAAGTGCAGCGAGCGGACGCGTATACCTGTGAAGTAATACGCGTCCGCTCTCCACACTTTATAAAATCAACTCCACGCCGACGTGGATAGTGGGGGTATGAAAAGGTCGGCAGACGCGTACCGCTCGCCACGCTTCGGGTTGGCGTTGATAGTGGGGGGCCGTTAACAATGTGGGGGCATTTTACATATTTATTACCCATCAGGGTGGGTATACAATTAAAAATTGGGTCTGGGGGTGCCATTTAACATGGGACTCAATGGCAAGTCGCATCGCATGCCATTGTAATGGCATGCGATATGACCCGATTTTAAAATTGTATACTCAGCCCGGAAAAAAGGCTGAAATCGGGTCCATCGCATACCTTAATTAGTGGGATGCGATGCGATGGGCGCCGTGATAATACACAAGTACCTAATTTTCCACTATACCTTCTGCTATCTTGCATCCAACCATGCTACTGTCTCACCTAAGCAATGGGAGTGATACAGTATCTGGGAATTTGTAGAGATGAAGGAGTACCATGCAGTTGTAGTTTTCTTTTGAGGATGAAAATCACTGTTTTGCTCACACCTCTTCAGGGAAATGTAAATGGAACTTGCACACATTTACATTCCAGGTGAAAAAATGATATTGTGCATTGTTAACTATATAGTGTACACCAGGGCTGGGCAACACCGGCCCTCCAGATGTTGATGAACTACACATCCCAGCATGCCTTGCATCAGTTTCAGCATGGCCACATAGCAAAACTAATGCAAAGCATCCTGGGATGTGTAGTTCACGAACATCTGGAGGGCCGGTGTTGCCCAGCCCTGGTGTACACACACTAGTCAATATGCATGAAAATGAATTATTGTGCCTGATGTTAGCAAAGATAGACTTATGTCTACCCAGCTTAAGGATGTAATACCAAAGATGCAGTTATAACTGGACTCAATCTCTCAAAAAAAAGGAAACATCTTCACGTTTATATATCTGAATTTTTCATATGTCTGACTATACTTAAAGCCTCATACAATCTACGACTGGCCTTACCGCTGATATCAATGATACAGGTGGTAAGACCAGGCAAACGAGATTGGCTGCATGCCTGGTTGACAATATAGTCTTTTTTAAGACATAAGAACATACAAGTTTCCGACAGAGACAAAACTAACAGTTTGCATATAGGAATAAGCAAAAATTTGAATGTACACAGGATAGTATATGTATGTATGAAGGTAGGTAAGATGGAACAGACTCCCCCTTCCATTATAACTGAAACGTGTTTGCCCAAAGGCACCATCCGGGCATACATAGCATCAGGGGATAGAGGAGCACAGTTACAGGATAGTTATTTTGAATTATGTTTCTCCTTTATGGGGATGTAGGATATCAAAAATCAATCATCTGTCAGAAACCCTATCCTAAGCCCGCTAACTCTACTAAAATAAAACATCCAGAAAACCTAAAGCAAACCTCCCGGAACCCCCCCCCCCCCTGTACAACCCACCCCCAACTAAGGCGTAGAGAACGCCCTCTTTTAATTTACTTAACACATCTTCCCCTGTACAACAAACAAAATCTCTTATGCCGCGCTAATTATGGTGTCTAAAAAAACGGTTGCCAGTAACACTTAGCCCCTTACTATTGGGGCTCCACAATCCAAATATACCCACAATAGTGTTACCAGGCGCCCTATAGTGTTTAAATTGTAATTCCTATCTCTTTGCTTTATAATTCTTACACAATGAACTTAAAACATTTATTAAAAAAAGGCATTTAAAACCATTTTTCCAAGTCAAATTCTTGTCAGAGGTGTAATTTTCACAAGATTATGGATGAAAACTAAATCCAATGCGTTTCGTCTCATTATGAGACTTCATCAGGGGTGTAAATGTTTTAAACAAATCTTTAATGGGTCTAATAAGGGTTTTTTTTCCGGTTGTATAAAGTAGGTTACATATGCTGACCCTCTGGTATAATGAATGAATCCTTCTGTATTAGGTGGGCCACCTATTTAGGTGCAAACTTGTAATCAGTCTAGAGCAGTGGTAGCCAACCCTAGCCCTCGAGAGCTACCAACAGTTCACATTTTCCAGACAACCTAGCTGCTGCACTCATTAATCACTGACACATTTTAAAAGATCCACAGATGGAGCTAATTAGCTCACTTGTGATTCTGTGAGGAGACCTGCAAAACATGCACTGTTGGTAGCTCTCGAGGACTAGGGTTGGCTTCCCCAGTTCTAGAGTCAGGATAATGCTTTCGTTTACAAATCCTTAATACGGACTCCTAATAGGGTACCCCTTTTTAATGGGATTAGTCGTCCCTATTCAGCTAAATAAGGTCCCTCATACAGTATAATACTGGGGTCCAATTATAACTAATATGAAATGGTCACCTCTGTAGATCCTCTAATTGTCAGTGGGAAACTAGTCCTCTAGCAAGTTATTTTTCGGAAAATATTTTGGCTGCGCCTGTGGAATAGGTGCATGTGTTCACATCAGGGCTCAACCTGCAAGCCTTCTTCCCCTGTGACTGTTGATATATGGCCCGATTCAGCTTTTTTAGAAAAACAAAAACAAAAAACTGGGCAACCCCATGTTGTATCGCAGGTGGGGCAGATGTAACATGTGCAGAGAGGTAGATTTGGTGGGCTGGGAAGGGGTGTAAACTGCAGTATAACTGTAAAACATCCACTATTTACCCTGCACAGAAAAAATATCATCCCTACTCAAATCTAAATATCTCTGCACATGTTATATCAGCCCCTCCTGCAGTGCAGCATGGTTGTGTGCGGTTTTGCTTTTCAGCTAAATCAGGCCCATATAGTACTTTAAGAGAACTACTTCCAAGGTCTGCAATCAAGCTTTGGTCTGCATTTCAGAAGACTGCATTCTACATATGTATTTCAAAGGATGCAGCATTATAACTGGATCCATCTCTTCTTAATTTGCAGCTCAGGATAATTGGGGCAGATGTATGAACCAGCGTTAAGTGCAAAAATGCACTTAACGCTGGTTAACTGGGGGGGGATTACAATTCCTCCAATGTATTACTAGCGCACCTAACATGCGCTAGTAACAGCCCGCCGAGTTACGCTTGGCAGGGCTGTCCCCTGCAATCCCCCCCCCAGGGATTAACGGCCGGGGCGATGTATTAACAGCCTTCAAGGCGTTAATTCACCCCGGCCGCTTCGCCAGCTCAGGGCTAGCGTTGTCCTATCCCCCACTGTGGGGACAACGCTAGCCCTGCGTCTGGGTTGGGCTGCGCTGGAGATCTCGCGGTTTTAGCGAGATCTCGCGCATGCCCAGAAAGCCGGCCGGGAGGGGGGGGCGCGGCGGCGAGTGCGCATGTGCGGGGCGGCGAGGGAGACTATAAGGAGAGCCGTTCACGCTGGGGATAACGGCTCTCATCAGCTGGGATGGGGTTAATACATATGCCTATAACGTTTGCCCGCTTCTCCACGTTATGCTGGAGAAGCGGGAATTGTTATTCTCCAAACGTTATAGGCAGATTAATACATCTGCCCCATTATGAGGCCTCTCCTCACCTTTACCATGTGACCATCCCGAATACATCTTCTGCTTAGAACATCAGGACTCCTATTTGACATATGTTCCCCACATTCTCGCACCTACATTTGTCTGTTTCCCCCATACATACCTTGGGTCATTCTATGGCTCACCTCCCACAGTGTAACCTTTGTAGGGTGCCCAACATGGCTGCCTCATCTAGTACGCTTTGTGACATTTGTCCTTGAATATGTAAAAAAGGATTTTTAATTATTTTGTACATAAAGTATGTTATGCCGTTAAATACACTCTTTTGCCAAATGTATCATTTTGGGAAGTCTTTGGGAACAGGCAAAAAATAAACATAAAGGGCCAGATGCACTAAGCTTCAAAAAGTGATCAAATGGAGAGCTTCTACCTATCATGTTAAAGCCTGTGCTTGAAAAATGTCAGACAGGAGCTGATTGGTTAGTTACAAAAAAATGGTTTCTCCTGTCGCAAACCGCGCTCACAACTTATTACTATAGTATGGAGTAGTACAATCTTAAGTTTAGTCCAATTCCAGATGCAGGCCTTTTCTGTTTCTTTCTTTCGCAATTTTTCTTATTTTCTCCAAGAGGGAGTATGAAAAAAGAAAGAAATAGAAGATGATATATTATATGTTCTCAAAATCGTATAGAGGGAGATGGCCACCACCGCTACACGGAAGTGGATATGTAAATTCAAGAAGGGTAGCGTACCCTACTCACACCAAAAAGGGGTTGTGCTCCACACATAAAGGTATCTTTTATCCGTGATAGGGAAAGTAGACTCCAATTCAAAACACGACCTTTGCCCTTTCTGGTATATATAAATTCACCCAGTGTGTTTTCAAATAAATAGCGAGGGGGACGTACCCCACTTACACAGCACAGTGTGTTGTCAATCCTATCTCGGTTTCTTTGTGGGAGTATCCTCCTCCCAGTATTGGTGTATTTCTTTCTCAATAAATATATATAAGAGAAGAGAAAGCGTACTTGAACATATAACAAATGTTTTATTTTTCCAAAGATACAATAAAATAGGACAACAATGGACCACAGCCCCTGCACAACAAAGATGAAAAAAGCACTTAACTTTGTTCAGGGGATCAGGTCCGGACTGATACCCCTGAATTGAGAAGTGAGGCAATGCAGTGGTGTAGGTCTCTTAGATATGTCCCAGACTCTCCATCAACGCGTTTCAACCATACCAGGTCTTCCTCAGGATGTGAGAGTCTGGGTCTGCAGTAAGGGTATATATACACCCTTATGCCCCTCCCCTTCCTGTGGGGGGGGTTAGTAATTAAAAAAACGGAAGTAATACGAACGCTGTATAATGCGTTTTAAAACAGCCCTTAAAGGTATTAAAACTGGTATATTGTAAGCCAGTGGTTCACCCTGTAAGTCCTCTGTATAATCATAGGACAGTAAGTGCTGTCGGAGTAAGGGGAACGGAGGTAGCATGGTGGAACGCATACCTACCCGGAAGTCCGGCCGTGACACGCATACTGACGTCAGCGGTCTCGGACTTCCTGGTGTTTTCATATCTCCGCCGCTCAACAAGCTGAGAGCGGCGGGGCCGGCTAGGTGATCTGGGTATGACGCGCATCACGGAAGTCGCGCTGTGGAGCGCAATCCGGAAGTGCACTATGAAGTGTACTCCGGATCATGGAACGCAAACACAGCGTTTCAGACGTACCCGGAAGCCAGGGTCATTCTCTTCCCATATCAATTATAAAATATAAATACGGGCAATGCATTTTTAGTAAAAGACCATTATTCCATAAAAAACATTAAGGCAATAATATAAAGCATTCACTTAATATAACAGTAATGTAAAAAACATGAATCTGACAAGACATATTTAAAATCTGGTATAAATATAATAAAAATGAATAAAAATATATATGAAAATGAGAAAGGAGCATCTATAGGTAAATAGGAAAATGAAAAATGGATAATAAAGCTAGGAGAAGGTGCATAAAGACTGAAGGTTTGGTGAAGGGAGTGTTTATAAGAACCATTTTGTTTCAAAGTCCAGATTCAATCCTTCTGGGTGCAAGGTTCCCAGATTGAAGATGGACCTCATTTCTGTTTTTGCTAAGGATTCTTCCAAGATATCCTTTCTCCAACTCCCCACTACCTTCCTAATTCCGCAAAAAAAGATACCAATTGATCTGTTTTACACTCATGATGTTCTTTAAAGTGAGCTGATACATTGTTAGACAAAGTTCCTTTTCGGATATTTCGAAGATGTTCCCCCATACGTTCCTTTAATTTTCTACTCGTCTTTCCAATATATTGTTTGGAACAGGAGCAGGTCAAGATATAGATCACGTTCTTGCTATCACACGTAATGAAATCCTTTATCTGGTGGGTGGTGCCTTTACAGGTGGATGTAAACTCTTTTATAACTGAATTTTTGCTCTTACAATTCCTGCACATCATGCATGAACCGCATCTATAAAAGCCCGTTGATTTTACATCTTTTTTTGTTGGTTTATTTATAGTACTTTTTACCACCATATTTCTCACATTTTTAGCCTTGCGGTACACAAATTTTGGATCTGATTTTAAATATTTTTTCATGACGGGATCTTTTAGTAACACACTCCAGTGTCTTTTTATAATCTTCTCTATATCCCAATGTTGTCCATTAAATTGTGTGATAAAAGGTATTCCAATATCTTCTTTAATTTGTGGTGCTAATGCATCAATTTTTAGTAGCTCCTCCCGATTTTTCTCCTCAAACAGCTCACAAGTTTTTTCTATGGTTTTCCTATTGTACCCTTTTCCCACGAATTGTTCAGTAAGGATGGCTCCCTGTTCTTTGTAATCCTCAAAAAGAAGAATTGGTGGGTTTACAATAGGTTTTTGTACATATCTTACCATGGTAAGATATGTACAAAAACCTATTGTAAACCCACCGATTGCAACTCCTATATACAAGCAGAGAGTAATCACCACCCTAATTGGCTCAAGTCAATCCCCTCCGGCCAATTCCATCGGGCACGGAGAAACTGTACCAAAATTGAGGATTACAAAGAACAGGGAGCCATCCTTACTGAACAATTCGTGGGAAAAGGGTACAATAGGAAAACCATAGAAAAAACTTGTGAGCTGTTTGAGGAGAAAAATCGGGAGGAGCTACTAAAAATTGATGCATTAGCACCACAAATTAAAGAAGATATTGGAATACCTTTTATCACACAATTTAATGGACAACATCGGGATATAGAGAAGATTATAAAAAGACACTGGAGTATGTTACTAAAAGATCCCGTCATGAAAAAATATTTAAAATCAGATCCAAAATTTGTGTACCGCAAGGCTAAAAATGTGAGAAATATGGTGGTAAAAAGTACTATAAATAAACCAACAAAAAAAGATGTAAAATCAACGGGCTTTTATAGATGCGGTTCATGCATGATGTGCAGGAATTGTAAGAGCAAAAATTCAGTTATAAAAGAGTTTACATCCACCTGTAAAGGCACCACCCACCAGATAAAGGATTTCATTACGTGTGATAGCAAGAACGTGATTTATATCTTGACCTGCTCCTGTTCCAAACAATATATTGGAAAGACGAGTAGAAAATTAAAGGAACGTATGGGGGAACATCTTCGAAATATCCGAAAAGGAACTTTGTCTAACAATGTATCAGCTCACTTTAAAGAACATCATGAGTGTAAAACAGATCAATTGGTATCTTTTTGCGGAATTAGGAAGGTAGTGGGGAGTTGGAGAAAGGATATCTTGGAAGAATCCTTAGCAAAAACAGAAATGAGGTCCATCTTCAATCTGGGAACCTTGCACCCAGAAGGATTGAATCTGGACTTTGAAACAAAATGGTTCTTATAAACACTCCCTTCACCAAACCTTCAGTCTTTATGCACCTTCTCCTAGCTTTATTATCCATTTTTCATTTTCCTATTTACCTATAGATGCTCCTTTCTCATTTTCATATATATTTTTATTCATTTTTATTATATTTATACCGGATTTTAAATATGTCTTGTCAGATTTATGGTATTTTACATTACTGTTATATTAAGTGAATGCTTTATATTATTGCCTTAATGTTTTTTATGGAATAATGGTCTTTTACTAAAAATGCATTGCCCGTATTTATATTTTATAATTGATATGGGAAGAGAATGACCCTGGCTTCCGGGTACGTCTGAAACGCTGTGTTTGCGTTCCATGATCCGGAGTACACTTCATAGTGCACTTCCGGATTGCGCTCCACAGCGCGACTTCCGGGATGCGCGTCATACCCAGATCACCTAGCCGGCCCCGCCGCTCTCAGCTTGTTGAGCGGCGGAGATACGAAAACACCAGGAAGTCCGAGACCGCTGACGTCAGTATGCGTGTCACGGCCGGACTTCCGGGTAGGTATGCGTTCCACCGTGCTACCTCCGTTCCCCTTACTCAGACAGCACTTACTGTCCTATGATTATACAGAGGACTTACAGGGTGAACCACTAGCTTACAATATACCAGTTTTAATACCTTTAAGGGCTGTTTTAAAACGCATTATACAGCGTTCGTATTACTTCAGTTTTTTTAATTACTAACCCCCCCCCCACAGGAAGGGGAGGGGCATAAGGGTGTATATATACCTTTACTGCAGACCCAGACTCTCACATCCTGAGGAAGACCTGGTACGGTTGAAACGCGTTGATGGAGAGTCTGGGACATATCTAAGAGACCTACACCACTGCATTGCCTCACTTCTCAATTCAGGGGTATCAGTCCGGACCTGATCCCCTGAACAAAGTTAAGTGCTTTTTTCATCTTTGTTGTGCAGGGGCTGTGGTCCATTGTTGTCCTATTTTATTGTATCTTTGGAAAAATAAAACATTTGTTATATGTTCAAGTACGCTTTCTCTTCTCTTATATATATTTATTGAGAAAGAAATACACCAATACTGGGAGGAGGATACTCCCACAAAGAAACCGAGATAGGATTGACAACACACTGTGCTGTGTAAGTGGGGTACGTCCCCCTCGCTATTTATTTGAAAACACACTGGGTGAATTTATATATACCAGAAAGGGCAAAGGTCGTGTTTTGAATTGGAGTCTACTTTCCCTATCACGGATAAAAGATACCTTTATGTGTGGAGCACAACCCCTTTTTGGTGTGAGTAGGGTACGCTACCCTTCTTGAATTTACATATCCACTTCCGTGTAGCGGTGGTGGCCATCTCCCTCTATACGATTTTGAGAACATATAATATATCATCTTCTATTTCTTTCTTTTTTCATACTCCCTCTTGGAGAAAATAAGAAAAATTGCGAAAGAAAGAAACAGAAAAAGCCTGCATCTGGAATTGGACTAAACTTAAGATTGTACTACTCCATACTATAGTAATAAGTTGTGAGCGCGGTTTGCGACAGGAGAAACCTTTTTTTGTATCCATTGTCTATATTGAGGGTTGGGTGACCTTCCTTCTCCTGTCTCTATTGCTGCTCCTTGTGCGCCAGTAGGATACTGTATCTCTTGTCTTTGTCTGATTGGTTAGTTGTTTATCACTTTTTGAAGCTTAGTGTATGGCAATTGAACCCTTGCACTAACAATGCAGATGGCAATTTAAGGTGTCCATACTTGGATTTGTGTTATTTCCATGCGATGCTTGCTCCTGCGCACATCACAAAAAGTTTGTGCAGTCCATACTTTTTGCACTAGATTGTATTGCATGTAGAAAAAAACCACGCTGCTGTAGCACATTGCTACCTGTATGGGCACCATTAGACTTGTTTTATACTGTCTCTCTGTATTCTTGTTGGCCTACATGTGCAGGCTCCTTCCTGCCAAACAGGTCCCTTTAAAAGGGACCTGTTAAAATGCTATGTGTAGACGCATGCCTGAAGGTTAACAGGGCTTATGGCTTATGTCGACACCTGAGATAGGTCAATATGGCTAAGGTCGACAGTATTGGAAAGTCGACACAAGCATTAGGTAAACAGTCAAAAGGTCGCTGTGAGTTTTTCACCTTTTTTTGTGTGTGTCTCTGCAGGGGGTATTTCATACCTTACCATCCACTACGGCGTGGTGGGATAATATATCAGTGTGTCCAAAGCATGGCGAGCGCAGCAGTATAAGTAGAAAAAGTGAAAAACTCATGTCGACCTTTTCACTGTCAACCTAACACTGTCGACCTCAGCCATGTCGACATTTCAGGTGTCTAAGCTCTGTCAACCTTTAGTGGTTGACCCAATGTATGTCTAAGCTCTGTCAACCTTTAGTGGTTGACCCAATGTATGTCTACCTTAATTAAGTCGATCTTATGACCCATACCTGACATTCTTGTTTGTCACCTTTTACTTCTGAAAATAGACATGCAAATGTCATTATACTGTGCACTGGCACTTGGTGGTTATTGTCTCCATTACTTTAGCTTTTACATTTCTCTTTGAAGGACAAAAAAAACACAAGGGTGGTTGCCATTTAATCCAGTGACGCTATCCTACAGGCAATGCTGCCTATACTGTAAACTAAAACTGCACTCTAAAGGCCCCCATACATACAGTTTGATGTCCCCTCAGGTCCGATGCGTGGGCCCATGTGCATCGGACCTGAGTCAGTGGTTGGACCTGCTGGCCGTCCGACCACGAACCTCCCTCCAGGCGGTGGGCTGGGCGGGGCGCAGGTTTGCATGCGATCAATCACAGCAATGTATGGCCACGTTAAGGTGGATATCCTATTAGCAGCGATAACACTTTTCACAGTAAAAATAACGAAAATGCATCTTTTTTTTTTTTTTTTTTTGTAAACTGCTTTATCGCAGATATCCTATTATTCACATGTGATAATTCTCCATAGAGTGTACCACAAATTCTCTTAACCTACGCTGAGCAGGTGAAAATTTGGGGAGAAACCGTATTTTTGGGCTAAAAATCTTGGGACTCTATTCAGAACCCCTTGACCACCTCACTTAACCCCTTCCCGACATTTGACGTACATTTACGTCATGGCCGGGATGTACTTCCCGACACATGGCATAAATGTACGTCATGCCATTTAACTGTCACCGCGTCTATAGACGCGGTGACAGTTTAAACATGTCTGCTGTCCCTGACAGCAGACATGTCCCTGCATGCCCAGGGGGGGTGGCGATGCCTCCCCCCCGTCGGCGATCGCTGTGATTGGCTGTTCAAATGTGAACAGCCAATTACAGCGTTTTCTGTGTACCGGCGAATAACGTTCGCCGGTGACACAGGGATCGGTGGTGATTGGTGCTGTAAAGTACAGCACCAATCACCACGGGGTGTAAGGGTGACACTGGTGTCACCCCACCCGCCCCCAAAGGCCGTGATTGGTTCGTCGGACCGACGGACCAATCACAGCCATGGAGGGTGATTTAAACTAACGGTGACTGCACTGCAGACGCCATTCCGGTCTGGAATTGCGTGCAGTGCGGTCACCGTACCTATCTGCCGTGATATACTGACCTGATCCTTGCAAAATACTTACCTGATCACCTGATCACTGCTTGTAGCGTGCTGGATGCTTCCTGGATCTGACTTCTTGTGACTTCCTGCTGCTGCTGCAGTGTGATAGAGAGATAGAGAGATAGAGAGAGATAGAGAGAGATAGTGACAGAGAGTGCTATATTTTGTGTCTGCTACCCCCCCTTTTTGGGGGTGCAGGGTTTTTTTTATATATATAACTGTCAGTGCTGCTGCTGCAGTGTCATAGAGTGATAGATAGTGAGAGATAGAGAGATAGAGAGAGATAGTGACAGAGTGATAGAGAGTGCTATATTTTGTGTCTGCTACCCCCCCTTTTTGGGGGTGCAGGGTTTTTTTTTTATATATATATAACTGTCAGTGCTGCTGCTGCAGTGTCATAGAGTGATAGATAGTGAGAGATAGAGAGATAGAGAGAGATAGTGACAGAGAGTGATAGAGAGTGCTATATTTTGTGTCTGCTACCCCCCCTTTTGTGCTGATCAGTATATCTGTGCTGATCAGCAACTTTTTGGGGGTGCAGGGTTTTTTTTTTTTATATATACCTGTCAGTTGCTGCCAGTTGCACCAAAGGTTGTGCACCTGCTGCCCCTCACTGGTAATCAGTCGCATCACTGATCACTTTTTTTTTTTTTTTGAGGGTGCTGTGGGGTCTTTTTTTAATTTTTTTTTTGCACACACTGTGATTTTGTGGGTGTCCTGTGGCCACTGTGCGCTGATCAGTGACGTACATCACTGATCAGCTTTTTCGGCACAGGGTTGATCTATTTTTTTTTTTTTTATCAAATTCCTGTTGCCTTTGAGCGCTGTTCAGTGACGGACGTTACTGACCAACATCTGTGCTCAATTTTTGGCGCAGGACCTTTTTTTTTTTTTTTTTTTAACCCCTTCAATTTTTTTTTTTTTTATTGGGATCAAATTCCTGTATAAAGTATTTTTTTTTTCTGCACTACATACACACTACACACCCCCCGTGTTGAAATAAAGTTTGTACCCCCCCTACACTATACACGTGTTGAAACATTTCACTACCAGAAACACAAAAATAAAAATGGCATCCCAAATGTCATCCCAGTCATCCAGAAGAATGTATTCAGCGGAGGAGGCATATGCCATGCTTGCCTCTGACTCTGACACAGCCAGTGAGGCAAGCGGGGAATTTGAAGGATTCATCTTAAGCTCCTCTTCCTCCTCTAGTGATGAGGGACCCCCTCAAAGACGCCCCCGTAGAGCAGCTGAGACCCCCCCCCCCAATAATTGATCTCGTATGGACCCCACCACCAGACAATTTTGAGCACCAGGTTCCTGAGTTTTTGGCCATCCCAGGAATCCAATTTGATTCCACAGGTCTCAGAGAAATTGACTTTTTCAAATTATTTTTCTCTGATGATTTTATAAATTTAATGGTGGACCAAACTAATTTATATGCCCAGCAGTTTATTGCTCAAAACCCCACGTCATCATTTGCTAGGTGGACCCCTGTAGATGCAGTAGAGATGATGACGTTTTGGGGTCTGGTGTTTCATATGGGCATAGTAAAAAAGCCAGAAATTAGGCAATATTGGAGTACAGATGTTCTGTACAGCACCCCACTTTACCGTATGGCCATGACCCGGACTCGTTTTGAGTTAATCCTTAAATTTTTGCATTACAAAGATAATGCACAGTGCCCACCCAGAGATGATCCCACCTTTGACCGGCTATTTAAAGTCAGGCCGGTCATTGATCATTTCAGTGCCAAATTTGCTGAGATGTACATCCCAGATAAATTCATTTGCATAGACGAGTCCCTTATACATTTTAAAGGAAGGGTTAAATTCCGCCAGTACCTTCCCAGTAAGAGGGCAAGGTATGGCATAAAAATGTATAAGCTGTGTTAAAGCACCTCAGGGTAAACCCACAGGTTTAGGGTATATGAAGGGAAGGATTCAAGAATTGAACCGCCAGAATGCCCCCCCTCCCTCGTAGGTGTTAGTGGAAAAATTGTCTGGGATTTAGTGCACCCCTTCCTGGATAAAGGTTATCACCTCTATGTGGATAACTTTTACACTAGCATCCCCCTGTTTAAGGCCCTTGGTTCAAGAGGTACAGCAGCTTGCGGTACTGTGCGCAAGAACCAAAGAGGCCTCCCAAAAACGCACATTGCCCAAGTAATGAGAAGGCAATAATATGCACCGAAAATATGTTGTTGGTCAAATATAAGGACAAGAGGGATGTCCTTATACTGACAACAATTCATGGAGACAGTACCACCTCCATCCCTGTACGAGGTACCAGTACCCACACCTCAAAACCTAATTGTATCCTAGATTACAATAGGTACATGGGCGGAGTGGATCTTTCAGATCAGGTACTGAAGCCGTACAGTGCCCTGCGGAAAACAAAAATCTGGTACAAGAAGCTGGCCGTGTATATCATCCAGATGGCACTGTATAACGCTTACGTGCTATTCCGTTCTACCAGCCAGAGGGGGACATTTATGCACTTTCAAGAGGAAGTCATAAAGGGCCTAATATTTGGGAACCAGCAGGCAGAGGGCCCCAGTACTTCTAGTACTAGCCCCCGTATTGTACCAGGGCAGCATTTTCCTGATGAAATCCCCTCCACTGGAAAAAAGGGCAGGACACAAAAAAGGTGCAAAGTTTGCTATAAAAAGGGAATAAGAAAGCAAACTATTTTCCAGTGTGACACTTGCCCCGACAAACCCGGCCTATGTATAAAGGAGTGTTTTAAAATATACCACACATCTATGGATTATTAGGTTCATCATTTCACCGTGCTTCGGGGGGTCTTGCTAATGCCACATAGCACCCACCATTCATTCCACCAGAATCTGAGCCGCAAAATCCAAAAATCACTCCTTCCCTTCTGAGTCCTGCCATGCACCCAACTGGTATTTTTTGGTCACATGTGAGGCATTGCCATACTCGGGAGAAATTGGGGCACAGATTTTGGGGTGCTTTTTCTCCTTCATAGCTTCTGAAAATGAAAAATTGAGCCAGAACTGCATTTTTGTGTAAAAAACTGTAATTTTTCATTTTCACTGCCCAGTTGTATCAAAATTGGTGAAACCCCTGGGGGTTTGAAATGTACACTATACCCCTAGATGAATTCCCTGAGGGGTGTAGTTTGCAAAATGGGGTCACTTGTGGGGGGGTTCCACTGTATTGGTGCTTTGGGGGTCTTGCTAATGCGACATAGCACCCACCAACATTCCACCAGAATCTGTGCTGCAAAATCCAAATATCACTCCTTCCCTTCTGAGTCCTGCCACTTTTTGGTCACACATGAGGCATTGCCTTACTCGGGAGAAATTGGGGCACAGATTTTGGGGTGCTTTTTCTCCTTCATTCCTTCTGAAAATGAAAAATTTTGAGCCAGAACTGCATTTTTGTGTAAAAAAATTTAATTTTTCATTTTCACTGCCCAGTTGTATCAAAATTGGTGAAACCCCTGGGGTTTGAAATGTACACTATACCCCTAGATGAATTCCCTGAGGGGTGTAGTTTGCAAAATGGGGTCACTTGTGGGGGGGTTCCACTGTATTGGTGCTTGGGGGGTCTTGCTAATGCGACATAGCACCCACCAACATTCCACCAGAATCTGAGCTGCAAAATCCAAAAATCACTCCTTCCCTTCTGAGTCCTGCCATGCACCCAAATGGTATTTTTTGGTCACATGTGAGGCATTGCCGTACTCGGGAGAAATTGGGGCACAGATTTTGGGGTGCTTTTTCTCCTTCATACCTTCTGAAAATGAAAAATTTTGAGCCAGAACTGCATTTTTGTGTAAAAAATGTAATTTTTCATTTGCACAGCCCAGTTGTATCAAAATTGGTGAAACCCCTGGGGGTTTGAAATGTACACTATACCCCTAGATGAATTCCCTGAGGGGTGTAGTTTGCAAAATGGGGTCACTTGTGGGGGGGTTCCTAAATTTTAGCATCTTATGGTGCCTAGAAACCTACATGGTGCCTAAAAAATAATCTCATAAAAAGGAGGCTCCAAAATCAAGTAGGTGCTCCTTCTATTATGAAGCCTGTGGTTTGGTCAACGTGCACACTAGGGCCACATATAGGATATTTATGAAAACAAAAGAATTGGGGGAAACAATTTTTAGTCACATTTCTCTAGTAAAATCTACTGTGTTCCTTAGAAAAATGTATTAAATTTGCAAATCTGCAAAAAAAATTAAATTTTGAAATTTCACCTACACTTTGTTTTAATTCCTGTGAAACACCTAAAGGGTTAACAAACTTCCAAAATGCTGTTTTGAATACTGTGAGGGGTGCAGTTTTTGAAATGGCATCATTTATGGGGGTGTCTCACATACAAGTCCCTCAAAGTCACATCAGAACTGAACTGGTCCCTAAAAAAATCAGTGTTTGAAATTTTCTTGAAAATTTGAGAATTTGCTATTCATATTGTAAGCCTCCTAGTGTCCAAAAAAATTAAAAGGAAGTTGAAATAATGATGGAAACATAAAGTAGACATATGGTCTATGTTAGTTATTAACTATTTTGAGTGGTATGATTATTTGTCTCACAAGCAGAAAATTTAACATTTTGCAAATTGCTAAATTTTCCATTTTTTTACGACATTTTGGTATTTTTCACAAAAAAACACAGACTGTATCGACCCAAATTTACCACTAATTTGAAGTACAATGTGTCACGAGAAAACAATCTCAAAATCACTGGGATAAGTAAAAGCAAAAAAAAGTTATCCCCACTTAAGTGATACATGTCAGATTTGAAAAAAAGGGCTCTGTCAGGAAGGCAAAAACTGGCTGTGTCAGGAAGGGGTTAATGACTAATTAGACACTTTGAAGTTTTTAAGTATCTTTAATTAGCCAATAATTAGAAGTCGGGTTTGGAGTGAGAAAGTACAAAGTGATGAAAATGGGGGTACAAGGTATAGGACAGGTTTATTGAGATACTTTGAGTGAGACAAGTGTTTTAGGCTTGCAGGTGGGAGTAATAGGTTATTTTGGCAAGTGTCTTTAATTGAACCAAATATATACTTTATGCATTTTCATGTACCCAAAATGTTATGATTTTACATAAAAAGCTTGCTTTTCATCTTTTTCATGGTTTAGAAAAAGAATGCACCTTTTACGTCCCCAAAATCTTTCATTATGTCCTCTAATATACTTCTATCCCATGTAATTTGCCATTTTGGAGGTATATGTTGATCTCCCCATTTTCACCTGTACTTTTTTCTGGATAAAACATTGCAGGTCACCCATTTTCAAATATGTAAGTGCACACTTTGGAGATATGCGGCTTTTATTCGGGTGATAATTGTACCCACAATACCGATATTGCCATTTTTAGGATATACCCCAAAAAACATGTAATATTGGTAACCGTGCAGGCAGCACAGAATGGACTCCCCCTTCATTAGATAGCTGTGTTTCCCATAGTGGATTTCCCATTTAGCTATTCAGACCATAGATTTATACTGACGCTGTAGAACTGTTAATTTACTTTGAAGAACAATGGATGAACGCAAACTGTGGTTTACTAACATAAACAAATGCTAACAATGCAGTTAAAATGAAGATAGATCTGCTTCACTTAGATTTGGGTGTGAACCATGAATGATCAACAGTTAAAGGTCGACACATGAAAAAGTTTGATATGCACTAGGTCAACATTGACAAACAGTCAACACAGACAGTAGGTCGACATGGAAATGGTCAAAACAGGGAAAAAGTGGACATGAGTTTTTTCTGTTGACATCTGTCAACATGAATCCCCCAACTTCAGGCATGGTGTCAGATTACACGGCTAACTACATCCTGCCTTCCCCAGCCATGGCCAAATACACAGTGCAGGCGGCATCTAGTGAAAATATTTCTGCCTGCACTCTTTTTGGCGGGCGATATCTATGCTGCTAGGCCGTGCATCGCGATCACCCACTGTGCACACACAGGGCGATTCTGCCTAAGCTTCTAGGCTATTTAGTCAAAATTGCCTGGCAGATACGCCCTGTTGTACACCGCTCTAGTCTGCAATACTTATGTGTGTACAGAAATAAGTGGACTATGCTAATGGGGGAAGTGCTCTGAGCTGAGCAGGGCTGATCTGCATCTGAAAGCTATATCATAATGTTAAAATTGTAAACAAGCAGTGAACAAAGAATCAAAAGGAAACATTTGTTACACCAATGTTTTCAACAATGGTCAAAAAAAAGCATTGTTTTAGTTCTAAACAATGGTTTACACACACTGATGATTTTGGTTTCTGATGTTACCGAGCTTCAATACACCCCAATCTATGGATTTGAAAAAGCAATCTCCTATATGCCATATTCCCGGCATGACATCAGAATGCAGACCGTGACATAACAATAGAAAGTGTTACAGTGGAGGCATTAGGGGGAGTGTTTGGGTTATGATGGTTAGTATTAGGCTGTAGGAGGAGTGGGTTAGGGGTAGGTTCAAAAAAACTCACTGGGGTCCATGGAGTTCTGAACATTGGGAAGGTGCTATTGGCATTCTGACTGTTGGGATTACCATATCATCCCATATTGACACACTTTAAACCCATACGTACTGGGCGACTTTGAGCGGAAAGCCGCTCGAAACAGCAGGTTTGGAGAGGCTTTCAGCTCAAAGCCGCCCAGTGTGTATGCCGCTCCCGCAACAACACCGGGAAAGCCGTTCATCTGCTGGTTACACCAGCAGATGAGCGGCTTTCAAGGATGGCTTTGCATAGCACTCCGCTATGCAACACCGTCCTCCCCCCCCTCCGTCGGCGCTAGGCCGGGGGAAAGCCTCTCCGAGTGTATGCACAGAGCGGCTTTCCCCCCATCGATGAATGCGATAATCCCTGTCCATACACACTGGGCATTGTCGCCCAGTGTGTACGGAGCTTTACTGTATCTTTTAAGCTATTGGTGATAGTGTGATTTGCACATTGTCGTTCATTTAAATCTCTATTATTCCTAAATGACATATGTAAACACTAGCTCAAGGTCCAAGCAGCCTAAAGTCCTATTGGAATAAACAGGACTTAAAACAGAAAACAATCATTGCCTACACAAGTGCTAGTACACTATATTATAGGATTACGTTTTTATCAGAACATAGTTGCTGACATTTGAATAGGTGTAGGGCAGGCATGTCCAAACTATGGCCCTCCAGCTGGTGTGAAACTACAAGTCCCATCATGCCTTGATACAGTGTTGCTATTAGGGAATGCTAAAACTATGGCAAGGCATGCTGGGATGTGTAGTTTTACAACAGCTGGAGGGTCACAGTTTGGACATGCCTGGTGTAGGGTAACAATGATAGTATTCACTGCAAATTGCATGACAAAACCAGCTGGGAAAGTGTATGCTGATCCAGCAGAACATTTGTGAGTTGATAGGCAACTAGGGACCTGGGCGGTTATTCTGGTTGACTTGCAAAGCTGTGAATTTTGAGAGTCATTTAAACGCTGCCCGCACCGTGAATCTCCCTGCTGTTGTGCATAAATATCCATTTACAGCAGATGCAGTCTCTAAAAAATTGCTCCTCTGTGTGAATGTACAGGGGAGTGAATCAATTAGAATAACCTCCCTGATTCAGAGAATCATAGTAGGCAGCGGTACTAATGCAACAGACGGTGGAAGATGCACATTGATCACACCAGCAACTGGACCATACACACACATATACTAGACCTGGGGTAGCCAACTCCTGTCCTCGAGAGCTACCAACAGTTAAGATGCGTACACATGTGCAAAAATCGCTGGCAATATGGTCGTGAGTAACCATATTGCCAGCGTTTGGAGTGTGCACTCCCGTTTTCAGCCCCTTAATGGTCGCTGGTTGGAGGAGAATGCTCCTCCAACCAGCAACTTCCCCTGCCTCTTTTCTCAGCAGTGTGTCATTTTCATCAGTTACAATCTCTGGTCGCTGATGAAAATGGGACACTGAGCAATATATTGCCAGCGATCATATTGCCCATATTGTGTACACAGCTTACATGTTTTCCAGATCTTCTCACAGAATCACAAGTGAAGTAATTAGAGCCACCTATGGATTTTTTCAAATGTGTCAGTGAGTAATGAGTGCACCTGTGCAGCAGCTAGCTCTTCTGGAGGACTGGAGTTGGCTACCACTGTACTAGACTGTGTTCAATGAACAATTTCCTTTGAACTTTCCAGGGTCCTGGACAAACGATATTGTGCATACACACTGAACAATACCATGAACGATCTGGCTAGAGTCTATAATATGCAGTTTTTGCTGAATGACATAGCCAAAATGTAACTGCATGTACAGATGACAGAACCACTCATTATTGACCCGCAGGAGCATGCAGAGTTCATCATTATTTGAATACATACTGGTTGATATTTTGAACGATATCGCTCAGAAAGGCCAAAAATGAGCAATATTGTTCAAAATATCACCCAGTGTGTATGAACCTTTAGCTGCCGGGACTAGCAAGTCCAAAATGCATCCAGCCCACATTTGACCACTCCCTGTTACCACCCATAAATCAATCCCTGTTTAGAAATCCGATTGCCATTAGGATACAATGAAGGTGCACAGTATAAAAAAAAAAAAAAATACTTTGGCATAGTCTCCACCTTTGAATCAGGTGTTATGAAGCCGGGAGATTGTGGGTCAAATGCATCGCTGTATGAAATAAAGTGGGTGATTCTGATTTAATTGGTCCCCCCATGGGTTTGCATGGGGGACAGATTTTTGGTGACTGCGCAAAGTTATTTATGTGCAGCTGCTGTGTGCGAGCGATCAGAGCGCTTGCACACCGAAGTCCGGGCAGGGGGTTTGGGGTGGCAGGCCAGGAGATTCGCCCATGGGAACGCCCATGGCTATGCAAAGCCATCTCCTCCCCCCGCCCCCCCCCCCCCCCCCTGCTGACAGTGCTGGGCAGAGGGAAAGCCTCAAAGTGTGTATGCACTGAGTGGCTTTCCCCCCCAGCAATGACAGCTGTCATCACTGGGCCTAATCACCCAGTGTGTATGGACCTTCACACTATATTCTTCATGAAAGTGATCCAATCCAGACAGGCTCTCAGGGCTGAAATCTAATCTTGGCATCGCAAAGGGCTCCTCTTATTGGAAGATCTGTCATTTGTGATACTGATCACATATGTTCGTACATCTGCGATTGGTATAAATGCAATGTGTGCTTTTTCTTAAAATATGCTACTTAATCTGCTACTTTATACAAATTATTTTGTGGCAAAAACATTTGTACTGGTGTTGCATCCTAGTAATGCTAAGCCGTTTGTGCTAAATGAAGAAAAAAGGGAAAGGTATGAGGCTACATGTGTAGGCTTGACAAGCCTATGAGCGAGAAGGATAGGAGTTGTCTAAGGTATATTTATTATTTGAACTGATGACCTCCGTGCTGCGAGGCAGTAATGCTAACCAAACTGCCAAAGTTTACCATTATTATTTACAGTAATAAATTGTGCAGCACAATGTAAGTCTTTTTGCCTCAATAGGATCCCATATGTGTGGAGGTTGTATGTTCTCTGTTTGTGTGGGTTTCATTTTGGAACCACCTGTTTTCTTAAACAATCCAATAAGTGTACTAGTAGGTTATTTGGTGTGACCAAATTAACTCCATTGTATGACTGTTTGGGTTCAGGGAGTATAGACTAACATCCACTGGGACTGGTGTTCATTTGAATTACTAAATATCTGCTAAGTGCTGCACAATATGTGAGAACTATATATATATATATATATATATATATATATATATATATATATATATATATATATATATATATATATATATATATATATATATATATATATATATATAATGACAAAAACGCCTTATTCTCTGCAACTACACCATATGATCACTAAAGTAATTCACGTGCTAGAATGCTCAAAATTAAAAACAGGTGCAGTTTGCAATAACCTATAAAAAAAAAAGTATGTGCCTTTTATTTTAAACTGGCCTTGTGATCTAAAGGTGCATACACATGATGCTATTTTGGCTATGTCTGATTTTGGCTATACTAGAAATAGCTGATACTAGATGTACACTTTCTAGTCAAAATTAATGTGTCTGCACAGTCTATACCGACCTGGTGGTGGCAAACATTGGCATCACAAGCTGTAATTACACTGTGCTTTTTACCAATGTGGACTATATAGTCCATATCAGTAGTTCATATCACACAGTGTGCATGCCCCTTTAGAGGTCTCCTTGCACAATGACCATTATTCTGGTACACTTGCAAAGGCAAGTTCCTTCTCAAATGGACAAAACCATTGCACTGTAGGTGGGGCAGATGTTACTTGTGCAGATAGAATTATACCCCATTTACACCAAGGAATAACCCAGGTTGGACCCAGGTCAGCATTGGTGTAAAAGGGGTCAACCCAGGTCCAGTAACACTGGTCTCCTACCCAGGTCCTGACCAGGGATGAACACTGGTTGGACCTGGGTCGTGGGCGGTTTAAATGGTCCCAACCCAGGTTGGGACATCTGGGTAGTGCTGAAAGGATACCAGAAGTGCTGGACGCCTTTTCACAGTGGCAAAAGACAGCAGCCAGGAAGGATACGGGCAGTGCACACAGAAATCATAATTGGATGCAGTATCATTTATATTATATTTTTTGTGGGGGGGGGGGGAATTCTGTCTGCTGCTGCAAGGGAATGGGCTGGGGAGAGCACATGGGTGATGCTGCACTTTTATACCGCTATGTATGCTTGAGCAATGAATAAAACTTTTTGAAAAATATTTTACTAAATAAACAAACCAACATTTTTCAAAGCTAACTTGTCATGTCTTTTAATTTTTATTTTAAATCATTGAGGGAAAGTTGGATGGCAGTTTATCCTAAATGGACATTTTGAATGTCATCCATAGGGAAAAGCAGTGCTGACCCAGGTTCAGTGTAAACGGCACAGACCTGGGTCACAGTGCTGTGTAAATGGGGTATGAAGCTGGGTCCAACCCTGGAAACTCCCATGTTCAAAGACCAGGGTCCGACCAGGGATTTTGGTGTAAAAGGGGTATTAGGTTTGGGTGGGGTTTTACTTGAAAGTGAGATATATTGCAGTGTAAAAATAAAGCAGCCAGTATTTACCCTGCACAGAAACAAAATAATTCACCCAAATGTAACTCTCTCTGCACACGTTACATCTGCTACCCTGCAGTGCACATGGTTTTGTCCATTTGAGAAAGAATTTGCTTTTGCGAGTGAACCAGAATAAGGGCCGATGTGTTACTATAAACATTGGAAAAAAAAAGAAGGGTGGATTATACATTTGAGGTGTACTTTTCACTGTAAGATAAGGTTGTACATGAATATTTGAGCACTTTCACCATGATATCGCAATTTTAGTTAAATCGTGAACCACCACTTTTGAAGAGTCTGGTGAATGGTGTAATGGTTTACTGCCTCACAGAACTGAGGTCATGGGTTCAATTCCCAACATGGCTCTTAACTGTGTGGCATTTGCATATTCTCCACGTGCATGAGTGGGTTTCAACCCACAATCCAAATAGATACTGGTAAGGTAATTGGCTCCCAAAAAATATAACCATAGAATGTCTTTGTGTGCATGTACATGTGGTAGGGAATATAGATTGTAAGCTCCACTGGGGCAAGGACTGATGTGAATGTTCAAATATTCTCTGTAAAGCGCTGCGGAATATGTGTGCGCTATTTAAATAATGGTAATAAATAAATAATCATATACAACAAAAGTTTCATTTTCAGAAAAGGCACAATTTTGTTAACCTTTTTTCATCTTTTCAACACTATATGGAGGGGAATTAATTTTTTCCCCTTTTTAAAAGTAATGGCACTCTCTTTAAACAAAAAGCTACAAAAGTAAACAAATGGAGCACCTCTCAGGCAGCGCAGGGAATCGCCAGATTCCCTTGGACGGCAGAGATGCGTGAGCTTCTCACACGCACGCAGATCCCAGTCAGTATGGCAGTGGGGAGCGCTCTCCCTGCCAACCTCCGCTTTAGGGAGACGGGCAGAGTGGAAGGGGCTGCGGGGAGATGCTGGGGACCATCGGCGGAGGGCTCCGACGGAACGGGCGCACAAGCGTCTCCTTCCGTCGGCTGGAGGATAGTGATTCTATCGCCAGGTGCAGCTGTTTAGTGTATTCTGGTAAAGTGGATCGGTCACCTGTGTCATGTATACATTTTGAAAGCTTAACTAATGTAGGATTTTAACCAATTATTTGTCTAAAAAGCAAAGTTGTGCCTGATCATGAATATAAATCCAGTATTGCTTTATCGATATCACTCGTTCTCAAATAAACTGTTTCAGACAACAAAGTGGATTCACGGTGAGCAGGAGACTGGACCATTAAAGCATTCTTGTAGCCTCTCCTGAGAGAGAACCACTCCCTTTGCCACATAAACACTATCAAGGATTCAAACAAACATTAATCTGCAGGTCATAATTAACATGGCTAGTTCTGCAATGTTTTCCTCTCTAAACCACAAACACAGCTGAGTCAGAATTCTGAGATTAGGAGGGATCTGACAAATGCAGCACATACTGAATCACACAATATGTGCTCTTGACATTTGAACCATAGCCTCCAACAATGGCTGCTAAAACGAACATTCTTTTATACATTTATTAAAGAGAAAGTACAAGCACCTAATATATGCTATATAAAAGATATGTATAACTCAAAACGCCAATTACATTAACCACTGAGAGGTAAAGTAAATAACACGGATTATCTTGTTACAATGGCAACTCTCAAGAAGTTGGATATATAAGGCAGCAAGTAAATACTCTGTTCTTAAAGTTGTGTTAGGACCAGGAAAAATGGGCAAGTGTAATGTGTACACACCTGACTGAGATGTCTGTGGATCTGCCCACTCGTGTACTGAGCGGCAAATTCAGGTAAGTATACACACTTTAACCCGGGTACATACTAGTACATATATTGATCTGCAAATATATCTACATACAGATCGGGCACCGTGTTTTCCATACATGCTGCCCAATCAGTCAGGACTGATATCCTGAGCCATCAATCTAGTCATGCAGTCAAAATCCCGAATGGGTCATAATACCGACAAGGACAAAATACCGACATGGTCAAAATACCGACATATAGAATGTACAAATGAAGCAGTCAACATGACTTTCCGTCGACAGGTCGCAAGGTCGACATGGGATTTTTCACTATCTTTTGACCCGGTATTGACCCAGGCGGTATTTCATGCCCTACCATCCACTAGGGCATGGTGGGAGAATAAAATAGGGTGCCGAGCGAGGCACCGTGCCCAAAGCATTGCGAGCGAAGCAAGCTATGCGAGGGGCTGCGGTTCACCTCCAACTGTGTCCATGTCGACATTTGGATAAAAAAAACAGTGAAAAAACCCATGCCGACTTCGCGACCTGTCAACGTAAAGTCATGTTGACTGTTTCACCAGTACATTCTATATGTCGGTATTTTGACCCTGTCGGGATTTTAAATGTCGGGATTTTGTCCTTGTCGGTATTATGACCCATTCGGGATTTGACCGTCGGGATTTCATACCGAATCCTTGTGTACACACCTTTACTGTAAAGGTGCATACACACTGTACAATTTTTTTGACCAATTTCGCTGAAAGACATTTCCTTTGAACCCAGTGTCCTGGATGAAAGATGTTGACAAAAGATGTGGACGACAGACGAAAGACGAAAGATCTAGTCACAGTTTATAGGCTATTTTTGAAAGATATCCAAATTGAGCTGCATGCACAGTTGATGAACAACCTTGATGAACAACTGGCGGGTATGCGCATAATCATTCTTTGCTTGTCTCTTGTCAGTATCTTTCGTAAACATCTTTCTTGGGTTCAATGTAAATGTCTTTCAACAAAATTGGTCAAAAAAATTGTAGTGTGTATGCACCTTAAATCTGAATGAACTACCAGGTTATCTCAGCCACATGTATAACTAGGTGCCCCTTCCATGGAGTACTTTTGTGTTTTAAATTAAATGCATTGGAGCAGTCTCCCCAGGATGTGTATACTTTATATGGTATCTCTCTCTGTACCTACAATATAACAACAATAGTGTGCACATGGTGATTTTTGTTATGACAGTGGGTACTCTTTACCTAGAACGGCGCCCGCGATCAGAATCGCGGGCGTCGGGGGTAAAAAATCGCGGTCATCGCGGGTAAATCGCGGGTACATCAAAATCGTGTACCCGCGATGACCGCGATTTTCCCATAGGGAACAATGTTAAAAAGCCTAATTAATCGCGATTTTAATGTAAAATGCCTCAATGCCCGCGATTTTCCCATAGGAATCAATGTTAAATGGGCTACAGAGCCCAAATAGACCCAATTAACCCTTAAATGTCACCCCAATTTTTTTACGCCACCCCACGATCCACGCCAACCCGAAGCGTGGCGAGCGCAGCGAGCCCGCGAGGGGCGGCGGTACGCGTCCTCCGACCTTTTCATGCCCTACTATCCACGTCGGCGTGGAGTTGAGAATAGAATAGTGTGGCGAGCGCAGCGAGCCACCGAGCCCGAAGCGTGGCGAGCCCCGCGAGGGGACGCGGATACCTTCACAGGTAAACGCGTCCCTTCGCGGGCTTCACAGGTGTCGGCGTCGCCACGGACACCTGTGAAGTCCGCGAGGGGACGCGTATAACTGTGAAGGTATCCGCGTCCCCTCGCGGGGCTCGCTGCGCTCGCCACACTATTCTATTCTCAACTCCACGCCGACGTGGATAGTAGGGCATGAAAAGGTCGGAGGACGCGTACCGCCGCCCCTCGCGGGCTCGCTGCGCTCGCCACGCTTCGGGTTGGCGTGGATCGTGGGGTGGCGTCAAAAAATTGGGGTGACATTTAAGGGTTAATTGAGCCTATTTGGGCTCTGTAGCCCATTTAACATTGATTCCTATGGTAAAATCGCGGGCATTGAGGCATTGAATGCAAAATCGCGGTCAATCTGACTTTTTAACATTGTTCCCTATGGGAAAATCGCGGTGATCGCGGGCATCGCGTCGCGGCCGTTTATGTACTGCCCGCGATCCCGCGATCACCCCGATGGGCGCCGTTCTAGGTAAAGAGTACCTGACAGTGTATAAAAGACAGAAAATTATGTAAAGCTGTGTAAACACTGGGGCAATATATTGCGCAGTGTCTCCTTTTCATCAGCGACCAGGGATTCGGTATAAAATCCCAACAGGGTCAAAATCCTGACATGGTCAAAATACCGACACACAGAATGTGCAGGTGAAACAGTCAACATGACTTTCCGTTGACAGGTCTACATAGGTTTTTTTACCCGAATGTCGACACAGTCATGGACACAGTTGGAAGTGAACCGCAGCCCCTCGCATCGCTTGCTTTGCTCGCAATGCTTCGGGCATGGTGCCTCGCTGCACTAGTGGATGGTGGGGCATGAAATACCGCCTGTCGGTACATGTCGGGACAAAAAACAGTGAAAAAACCCATGTTGACCTTGCGACCAAAAGTCATGTTGACTGTTTCACCTGTACATTCTATATGTCGGGATTTTGTCCTTGTCGGTATTATGACCCATTCGGGATTTTGACCCTGTCAGGATTTTGACTGCATCCCGCGACCAGAGATGGTCGCTGATGAAAGGTAACCTCTGCCGGGGGAGCCGCAGAGGGAATCAGCTGGTCGCAGGAGAAAGCTCCTGCGTCCAGAAGGGGGCTAAAAACGGGAGCGCCTGCCAGGCGATTATAGCCCGTGTGTACTCACCTTTAGAGGTAACAACTTCTGATTATAAACTTACTGCTATACAGATAACAGAACACTCCATACAGCAAGTGTGAGTGAGCTGTGATACCACACACATACACACCGCATGTGGTGCGAAGCTCCGGGAAAAAAGGGTGTGTAACAAATGCAGGAAGGAAAGTGCTTCTGTGTCACGTTGGACAATATAGAAATTATGGAAAATCCCGTACATGTGTGTTACTTCATAAATGTAACCACACAAAAAAAAATCACATGGTGTTCTCCCACACTAGGATGTTAGGGTATGGAGTCTCTACAGTTGCTATCACCCCCAGGCTGAATAATTATTTGTAGCAATAGCATTGCAAAACAGAAGCCATAAGTATAAGCAGCACTCATCTGGGACACTTTGCCGGTACAAAGATTTGCTGTATTCAATATATAAAAGAAAAGCATGCACTTGTAGATTTACCAAGGGTGTAAGGTGTGATGTGTACATGGGCCCAAGAGTCAAGGTGAACCTTGTGCCATCCCTCTACTTGTAACCAGGAGTCCCATAATCACCTGAGATTTGTCAGTGTAGCAAAGTTTGCATCCCCAAAGTTTTGTGGCTCAGCAAAAAGGTTGACATGTCGACAGGAAAAAAAGGTACATGTCAACACAAAAGTTTGACAGTTTTCCACGGTTTTTGGGGTGTCTGTCGGCAGATGTCGACATGGACACCATAGTGTACCGCTGCGCTCAGCATGCTTTGGGCACTTTTAGATTCTTCCTCTATGCCCCCTGGGATGGTAAAGTAAGAACAAGTCAGTTAACAAATAAAAATAAAAAATCCTGAAAAATTAATGTCAACCTTTTTTATGTGTTGACCTTTTGACCATGTCAACCTAATGGATGTTGACCTTTTTTATGTGTTGAAAAAAGCGGCACTTGTGTAGTTTCACGGTGCCAGCATGGCGCCGTGCGTCTGAGTCCCCTTGCGGGGCTCGCTTCGCTCGCCCACACTGCGGGCTCGGTGGCTTGCCACGCTATATAAAATCAACTGCATGCCAACATGGATAGTGGGGGTATGAACTATCCACGTTGGCATGGAGTTAAGTTACTTTATTTTAGATAGTTTGCCGAGCGTACAAACCGGAAGTAGCTGGTGCCGTGAAACTACACAAGTACCAAAACAGCATTGAATTCTTGCTGTGTGGAAAGCAGAGGGATAAGCTAACTACAGTAGTGTCCCGACCCAACTGCTTCATTCCTCAATTGCATTAGTTTTAGGTATAACGGGTGAATGTAAGCATTTCCGTAGCAGAAGCCTACTGTACTTAATAACGGGATATACTAAAAGGATGATCACAAAAAGGGATGATCAGGATGATTGCCTGCAGTTCCAGTTCACACCTCTAGATGTCACTATTTTTTTTTTTACTTTAACAGAATATAGAAAATACAGAAATCACATTAAGCTTTTCAATGATATTTATAGTTAAAAAAAGTTACAGGATTTATGTAGCATCTTTTCTATTTACATGGGATGATCACGTTTTTATCGCAGATAATTACACCTGGGACAGTTTTCTTTGCGTTTCCAGGGGGATGATGGCTATTTATTTTATATTTACGTGGGATAATCATGACTTTATCGCAGATAATTATACCTGGGACGGTTTTGAATGTGTTTCCAGTGGGATTATGGCTATATCTTTTCTATTTACGTGGGATGATCACGTTTTTATCGCAGATAATTACACCTGGGACAGTTTTCAATGCGTTTCCAGGGGGAGGATGGCTATATCTTTTCTATTTACGTGGGATGATCACGTTTTTATCGCAGATAATTACACCTGGGACAGTTTTCAATGCGTTTCCAGGGGGAGGATGGCTATATCTTTTCTATTTACGTGGGATGATCACCTTTTTATCGCAGATAATTACACCTGGGACAGTTTTCAATGCGTTTCCATGGGGATTATGGCTATATCTTTTCTATTTACGTGGGATGATCACAATTTCATCGCAGATAATTACACCTGGGACAGTTTTGAATGCGTTTCCAGGGGGATGATGGCTATATCTTTTCTATTTACGTGGGATGATCAGCTTTTTATCGCAGATAATTATACCTGGGATGGTTTTGAATGTGTTTCCAGGGGGATGGTGGCTATATCTTTTCTATTTACGTGGGATGATCACGTTTTTATCGCAGATAATTACACCTGGGACCGTTTTCTTTGCGTTTCCAGGGTGATGATGGCTATATCTTTTCTATTTACGTGGGATGATCACCTTTTTATCGCAGATAATTACACCTGGTACAGTTTTCAATGCGTTTCCATGGGGATTATGGCTATATCTTTTCTATTTACATGGGATGATCACGTTTTTATCGCAGATAATTACACCTGGGACAGTTTTCTTTGCGTTTCCAGGGGGATGATGGCTATTTATTTTATATTTACGTGGGATGATCATGACTTTATCGCAGATAATTATACCTGGGACGGTTTTGAATGTGTTTCCAGTGGGATGATGGCTATATCTTTTCTATTTACGTGGGATGACCACGTTTTTATCGCAGATAATTACACCTGGGACAGTTTTCAATGCGTTTCCAGGGGGAGGATGGCTATATCTTTTCTATTTACGTGGGATGATCACGTTTTTATCGCAGATAATTACACCTGGGACAGTTTTCAATGCGTTTCCAGGGGGAGGATGGCTATATCTTTTCTATTTACGTGGGATGATCACCTTTTTATCGCAGATAATTACACCTGGGACAGTTTTCAATGCGTTTCCATGGGGATTATGGCTATATCTTTTCTATTTACGTGGGATGATCACAATTTCATCGCAGATAATTACACCTGGGACAGTTTTGAATGCGTTTCCAGGGGGATGATGGCTATATCTTTTCTATTTACGTGGGATGATCAGCTTTTTATCGCAGATAATTATACCTGGGATGGTTTTGAATGTGTTTCCAGGGGGATGGTGGCTATATCTTTTCTATTTACGTGGGATGATCACGTTTTTATCGCAGATAATTACACCTGGGACCGTTTTCTTTGCGTTTCCAGGGTGATGATGGCTATATCTTTTCTATTTACGTGGGATGATCACCTTTTTATCGCAGATAATTACACCTGGGACAGTTTTCAATGCGTTTCCATGGGGATTATGGCTATATCTTTTCTATTTACGTGGGATGATCAGCTTTTTATCGCTGATAATTATACCTGGGACAGTTTTCAATGCGTTTCCAGGGGGAGGATGGCTATATCGTTTCTATTTACGTGGGATGATCACGTTTTTATCGCAGATAATTACACCTGGGACCGTTTTCTTTGCGTTTCCAGGGGGATGATGGCTATATCTTTTCTATTTACGTGGGATGATCACCTTTTTATCGCAGATAATTACACCTGGGACAGTTTTCAATGCGTTTCCATGGGGATTATGGCTATGTCTTTTCTATTTACGTGGGATGATCACAATTTCATCGCAGATAATTACACCTGGGACAGTTTTGAATGCGTTTCCAGGGGGATGATGGCTATATCTTTTCTATTTACGTGGGATGATCAGCTTTTTATCGCAGATAATTATACCTGGGATGGTTTTGAATGTGTTTCCAGTGGGATGATGGCTATCTCTTTTCTATTTACGTGGGATGATCACGTTTTTATCGCAGATAATTATACCTGGGACGGTTTTGAATGTGTTTCCAGTGGGATGATGGCTATATCTTTTCTATTTACGTGGGATGATCACGTTTTTATCGCAGATAATTACACCTGGGACAGTTTTCAATGCGTTTCCAGTGGGATGATGGCTATATCTTTTCTATTTACGTGGGATGATCACGTTTTTATCGCAGATAATTACACCTGGGACAGTTTTCAATGCGTTTCCAGGGGGAGGATGGCTATATCTTTTCTATTTACGTGGGATGATCACGTTTTTATCGCAGATAATTACACCTGGGACAGTTTTCAATGCGTTTCCAGGGGGAGGATGGCTATATCTTTTCTATTTACGTGGGATGATCACCTTTTTATCGCAGATAATTACACCTGGGACAGTTTTCAATGCGTTTCCATGGGGATTATGGCTATATCTTTTCTATTTACGTGGGATGATCACAATTTCATCGCAGATAATTACACCTGGGACAGTTTTGAATGCGTTTCCAGGGGGATGATGGCTATATCTTTTCTATTTACGTGGGATGATCAGCTTTTTATCGCAGATAATTATACCTGGGATGGTTTTGAATGTGTTTCCAGGGGGATGGTGGCTATATCTTTTCTATTTACGTGGGATGATCACGTTTTTATCGCAGATAATTACACCTGGGACCGTTTTCTTTGCGTTTCCAGGGTGATGATGGCTATATCTTTTCTATTTACGTGGGATGATCACCTTTTTATCGCAGATAATTACACCTGGTACAGTTTTCAATGCGTTTCCATGGGGATTATGGCTATATCTTTTCTATTTACATGGGATGATCACGTTTTTATCGCAGATAATTACACCTGGGACAGTTTTCTTTGCGTTTCCAGGGGGATGATGGCTATTTATTTTATATTTACGTGGGATGATCATGACTTTATCGCAGATAATTATACCTGGGACGGTTTTGAATGTGTTTCCAGTGGGATGATGGCTATATCTTTTCTATTTACGTGGGATGACCACGTTTTTATCGCAGATAATTACACCTGGGACAGTTTTCAATGCGTTTCCAGGGGGAGGATGGCTATATCTTTTCTATTTACGTGGGATGATCACGTTTTTATCGCAGATAATTACACCTGGGACAGTTTTCAATGCGTTTCCAGGGGGAGGATGGCTATATCTTTTCTATTTACGTGGGATGATCACCTTTTTATCGCAGATAATTACACCTGGGACAGTTTTCAATGCGTTTCCATGGGGATTATGGCTATATCTTTTCTATTTACGTGGGATGATCACAATTTCATCGCAGATAATTACACCTGGGACAGTTTTGAATGCGTTTCCAGGGGGATGATGGCTATATCTTTTCTATTTACGTGGGATGATCAGCTTTTTATCGCAGATAATTATACCTGGGATGGTTTTGAATGTGTTTCCAGGGGGATGGTGGCTATATCTTTTCTATTTACGTGGGATGATCACGTTTTTATCGCAGATAATTACACCTGGGACCGTTTTCTTTGCGTTTCCAGGGTGATGATGGCTATATCTTTTCTATTTACGTGGGATGATCACCTTTTTATCGCAGATAATTACACCTGGGACAGTTTTCAATGCGTTTCCATGGGGATTATGGCTATATCTTTTCTATTTACGTGGGATGATCAGCTTTTTATCGCTGATAATTATACCTGGGACAGTTTTCAATGCGTTTCCAGGGGGAGGATGGCTATATCGTTTCTATTTACGTGGGATGATCACGTTTTTATCGCAGATAATTACACCTGGGACCGTTTTCTTTGCGTTTCCAGGGGGATGATGGCTATATCTTTTCTATTTACGTGGGATGATCACCTTTTTATCGCAGATAATTACACCTGGGACAGTTTTCAATGCGTTTCCATGGGGATTATGGCTATGTCTTTTCTATTTACGTGGGATGATCACAATTTCATCGCAGATAATTACACCTGGGACAGTTTTGAATGCGTTTCCAGGGGGATGATGGCTATATCTTTTCTATTTACGTGGGATGATCAGCTTTTTATCGCAGATAATTATACCTGGGATGGTTTTGAATGTGTTTCCAGTGGGATGATGGCTATCTCTTTTCTATTTACGTGGGATGATCACGTTTTTATCGCAGATAATTATACCTGGGACGGTTTTGAATGTGTTTCCAGTGGGATGATGGCTATATCTTTTCTATTTACGTGGGATGATCACGTTTTTATCGCAGATAATTACACCTGGGACAGTTTTCAATGCGTTTCCAGTGGGATGATGGCTATATCTTTTCTATTTACGTGGGATGATCACGTTTTTATCGCAGATAATTACACCTGGGACAGTTTTCAATGCGTTTCCAGGGGGAGGATGGCTATATCTTTTCTATTTACGTGGGATGATCACGTTTTTATCGCAGATAATTACACCTGGGACAGTTTTCAATGCGTTTCCAGGGGGAGGATGGCTATATCTTTTCTATTTACGTGGGATGATCACCTTTTTATCGCAGATAATTACACCTGGGACAGTTTTCAATGCGTTTCCATGGGGATTATGGCTATATCTTTTCTATTTACGTGGGATGATCACAATTTCATCGCAGATAATTACACCTGGGACAGTTTTGAATGCGTTTCCAGGGGGATGATGGCTATATCTTTTCTATTTACGTGGGATGATCAGCTTTTTATCGCAGATAATTATACCTGGGATGGTTTTGAATGTGTTTCCAGGGGGATGGTGGCTATATCTTTTCTATTTACGTGGGATGATCACGTTTTTATCGCAGATAATTACACCTGGGACCGTTTTCTTTGCGTTTCCAGGGTGATGATGGCTATATCTTTTCTATTTACGTGGGATGATCACCTTTTTATCGCAGATAATTACACCTGGGACAGTTTTCAATGCGTTTCCATGGGGATTATGGCTATATCTTTTCTATTTACGTGGGATGATCAGCTTTTTATCGCTGATAATTATACCTGGGACAGTTTTCAATGCGTTTCCAGGGGGAGGATGGCTATATCGTTTCTATTTACGTGGGATGATCAGCTTTTTATCGCAGATAATTACACCTGGGACAGTTTTGAATGCGTTTCCAGGGGGATAATGGCTATAACTTTTATATTTACATGGGATGATCACCTTTTTATCGCAGATAATTACACCTGGGACAGTTTTCTTTGCGTTTCCAGGGGGATGATGGCTAAATCTTTTCTATTTACGTGGGATGATCAGCTTTTTATCGCAGATAATTACACCTGGGACAGTTTTGAATGCGTTTCCAGGGGGATGATGGCTATATCTTTTCTATTTACGTGGGATGATCAGCTTTTTATCGCAGATAATTATACCTGGGATGGTTTTGAGTGTGTTTCCAGGGGGATGGTGGCTATATCTTTTCTATTTACGTGGGATGATCACGTTTTTATCGCAGATAATTACACCTGGGACCGTTTTCTTTGCGTTTCCAGGGGGAGGATGGCTATATCTTTTCTATTTACGTGGGATGATCACCTTTTTATCGCAGATAATTACACCTGGGACAGTTTTCAATGCGTTTCCATGGGGATTATGGCTATATCTTTTCTATTTACATGGGATGATCACGTTTTTATCGCAGATAATTACACCTGGGACAGTTTTCTTTGCGTTTCCAGGGGGATGATGGCTATTTATTTTATATTTACGTGGGATAATCATGACTTTATCGCAGATAATTATACCTGGGACGGTTTTGAATGTGTTTCCAGTGGGATTATGGCTATATCTTTTCTATTTACGTGGGATGATCACGTTTTTATCGCAGATAATTACACCTGGGACAGTTTTCAATGCGTTTCCAGGGGGAGGATGGCTATATCTTTTCTATTTACGTGGGATGATCACGTTTTTATCGCAGATAATTACACCTGGGACAGTTTTCAATGCGTTTCCAGGGGGAGGATGGCTATATCTTTTCTATTTACGTGGGATGATCACCTTTTTATCGCAGATAATTACACCTGGGACAGTTTTCAATGCGTTTCCATGGGGATTATGGCTATATCTTTTCTATTTACGTGGGATGATCACAATTTCATCGCAGATAATTACACCTGGGACAGTTTTGAATGCGTTTCCAGGGGGATGATGGCTATATCTTTTCTATTTACGTGGGATGATCAGCTTTTTATCGCAGATAATTATACCTGGGATGGTTTTGAATGTGTTTCCAGGGGGATGGTGGCTATATCTTTTCTATTTACGTGGGATGATCACGTTTTTATCGCAGATAATTACACCTGGGACCGTTTTCTTTGCGTTTCCAGGGTGATGATGGCTATATCTTTTCTATTTACGTGGGATGATCACCTTTTTATCGCAGATAATTACACCTGGGACAGTTTTCAATGCGTTTCCATGGGGATTATGGCTATATCTTTTCTATTTACATGGGATGATCACGTTTTTATCGCAGATAATTACACCTGGGACAGTTTTCTTTGCGTTTCCAGGGGGATGATGGCTATTTATTTTATATTTACGTGGGATGATCATGACTTTATCGCAGATAATTATACCTGGGACGGTTTTGAATGTGTTTCCAGTGGGATGATGGCTATATCTTTTCTATTTACGTGGGATGACCACGTTTTTATCGCAGATAATTACACCTGGGACAGTTTTCAATGCGTTTCCAGGGGGAGGATGGCTATATCTTTTCTATTTACGTGGGATGATCACGTTTTTATCGCAGATAATTACACCTGGGACAGTTTTCAATGCGTTTCCAGGGGGAGGATGGCTATATCTTTTCTATTTACGTGGGATGATCACCTTTTTATCGCAGATAATTACACCTGGGACAGTTTTCAATGCGTTTCCATGGGGATTATGGCTATATCTTTTCTATTTACGTGGGATGATCACAATTTCATCGCAGATAATTACACCTGGGACAGTTTTGAATGCGTTTCCAGGGGGATGATGGCTATATCTTTTCTATTTACGTGGGATGATCAGCTTTTTATCGCAGATAATTATACCTGGGATGGTTTTGAATGTGTTTCCAGGGGGATGGTGGCTATATCTTTTCTATTTACGTGGGATGATCACGTTTTTATCGCAGATAATTACACCTGGGACCGTTTTCTTTGCGTTTCCAGGGTGATGATGGCTATATCTTTTCTATTTACGTGGGATGATCACCTTTTTATCGCAGATAATTACACCTGGGACAGTTTTCAATGCGTTTCCATGGGGATTATGGCTATATCTTTTCTATTTACGTGGGATGATCAGCTTTTTATCGCTGATAATTATACCTGGGACAGTTTTCAATGCGTTTCCAGGGGGAGGATGGCTATATCGTTTCTATTTACGTGGGATGATCACGTTTTTATCGCAGATAATTACACCTGGGACCGTTTTCTTTGCGTTTCCAGGGGGATGATGGCTATATCTTTTCTATTTACGTGGGATGATCACCTTTTTATCGCAGATAATTACACCTGGGACAGTTTTCAATGCGTTTCCATGGGGATTATGGCTATGTCTTTTCTATTTACGTGGGATGATCACAATTTCATCGCAGATAATTACACCTGGGACAGTTTTGAATGCGTTTCCAGGGGGATGATGGCTATATCTTTTCTATTTACGTGGGATGATCAGCTTTTTATCGCAGATAATTATACCTGGGATGGTTTTGAATGTGTTTCCAGTGGGATGATGGCTATCTCTTTTCTATTTACGTGGGATGATCACGTTTTTATCGCAGATAATTATACCTGGGACGGTTTTGAATGTGTTTCCAGTGGGATGATGGCTATATCTTTTCTATTTACGTGGGATGATCACGTTTTTATCGCAGATAATTACACCTGGGACAGTTTTCAATGCGTTTCCAGTGGGATGATGGCTATATCTTTTCTATTTACGTGGGATGATCACGTTTTTATCGCAGATAATTACACCTGGGACAGTTTTCAATGCGTTTCCAGGGGGAGGATGGCTATATCTTTTCTATTTACGTGGGATGATCACGTTTTTATCGCAGATAATTACACCTGGGACAGTTTTCAATGCGTTTCCAGGGGGAGGATGGCTATATCTTTTCTATTTACGTGGGATGATCACCTTTTTATCGCAGATAATTACACCTGGGACAGTTTTCAATGCGTTTCCATGGGGATTATGGCTATATCTTTTCTATTTACGTGGGATGATCACAATTTCATCGCAGATAATTACACCTGGGACAGTTTTGAATGCGTTTCCAGGGGGATGATGGCTATATCTTTTCTATTTACGTGGGATGATCAGCTTTTTATCGCAGATAATTATACCTGGGATGGTTTTGAATGTGTTTCCAGGGGGATGGTGGCTATATCTTTTCTATTTACGTGGGATGATCACGTTTTTATCGCAGATAATTACACCTGGGACCGTTTTCTTTGCGTTTCCAGGGTGATGATGGCTATATCTTTTCTATTTACGTGGGATGATCACCTTTTTATCGCAGATAATTACACCTGGGACAGTTTTCAATGCGTTTCCATGGGGATTATGGCTATATCTTTTCTATTTACGTGGGATGATCAGCTTTTTATCGCTGATAATTATACCTGGGACAGTTTTCAATGCGTTTCCAGGGGGAGGATGGCTATATCGTTTCTATTTACGTGGGATGATCAGCTTTTTATCGCAGATAATTACACCTGGGACAGTTTTGAATGCGTTTCCAGGGGGATAATGGCTATAACTTTTATATTTACATGGGATGATCACCTTTTTATCGCAGATAATTACACCTGGGACAGTTTTCTTTGCGTTTCCAGGGGGATGATGGCTAAATCTTTTCTATTTACGTGGGATGATCAGCTTTTTATCGCAGATAATTACACCTGGGACAGTTTTGAATGCGTTTCCAGGGGGATGATGGCTATATCTTTTCTATTTACGTGGGATGATCAGCTTTTTATCGCAGATAATTATACCTGGGATGGTTTTGAGTGTGTTTCCAGGGGGATGGTGGCTATATCTTTTCTATTTACGTGGGATGATCACGTTTTTATCGCAGATAATTACACCTGGGACCGTTTTCTTTGCGTTTCCAGGGGGAGGATGGCTATATCTTTTCTATTTACGTGGGATGATCACCTTTTTATCGCAGATAATTACACCTGGGACAGTTTTCAATGCGTTTCCATGGGGATTATGGCTATATCTTTTCTATTTACGTGGGATGATCAGCTTTTTATCGCTGATAATTATACCTGGGACAGTTTTCAATGCGTTTCCAGGGGGAGGAGGGCTATATCGTTTCTATTTACGTGGGATGATCACGTTTTTATCGCAGATAATTACACCTGGGACTGTTTTCTTTGCGTTTCCAGGGGGATGATGGCTATATCTTTTCTATTTACGTGGGATGATCAGCTTTTTATCGCTGATAATTATACCTGGGACAGTTTTCAATGCGTTTCCAGGGGGAGGAGGGCTATATCGTTTCTATTTACGTGGGATGATCACGTTTTTATCGCAGATAATTACACCTGGGACTGTTTTCTTTGCGTTTCCAGGGGGATGATGGCTATATCTTTTCTATTTACGTGGGATGATCAGCTTTTTATCGCAGATAATTACACCTGGGACAGTTTTGAATGCGTTTCCAGGGGGATGATGGCTATATCTTTTCTATTTACGTGGGATGATCAGCTTTTTATCGCAGATAATTACACCTGGGACAGTTTTGAATGCGTTTCCAGGGGGATAATGGCTATAACTTTTATATTTACATGGGATGATCACCTTTTTATCGCAGATAATTACACCTGGGACAGTTTTCTTTGCGTTTCCAGGGGGATGATGGCTATTTATTTTATATTTACGTGGGATGATCATGTCTTTATCGCAGATAATTATACCTGGGACGGTTTTGAATGTGTTTCCAGTGGGATGATGGCTATATCTTTTCTATTTACGTGGGATGATCACCTTTTTATCGCAGATAATTACACCTGGGACAGTTTTCAATGCGTTTCCAGGGGGATAATGGCTATAACTTTTATATTTACATGGGATGATCACCTTTTTATCGCAGATAATTACACCTGGGACAGTTTTCTTTGCGTTTCCAGGGGGATGATGGCTATATCTTTTCTATTTACGTGGGATGATCACCTTTTTATCGCAGATAATTACACCTGGGACAGTTTTCAATGCGTTTCCAGGGGGATGATGGCTATATCTTTTCTATTTATGTGGGATGATCACGTTTTTATCGCAGATAATTACACCTGGGACCGTTTTCAATGCGTTTCCAGGGGGATGATGGCTATATCTTTTCTATTTACATGGGATGATCACAATTTCATCGCAGATAATTACACCTGGGACAGTTTTGAATGCGTTTCCAGAGGGATGTTGGCTATATCTTTTCTATTTACGTGGGATGATCACGTCTTTATCGCAGATAATTATACCTGGGACGGTTTTGAATGTGTTTCCAGTGGGATGATGGCTATATCTTTTCTATTTACGTGGGATGATCATGTCTTTATCGCAGATAATTATACCTGGGACGGTTTTGAATGTGTTTCCAGTGGGATGATGGCTATATCTTTTCTATTTACGTGGGATGATCACGTTTTTATCGCAGATAATTACACCTGGGATAGTTTTCAATCCGTTTCCAGGGGGATGATAAATATTAAAGTTATAGCCATGTGGGATGATCAGGTTTTTATTGCCAATATGTATACCTGGGACTGTTTTTTATATGCGTTTCCAAGGAGGTGAAGGCTATAACATTTTTATTTACGTGGGATGATCAGGTTTTTATCGCAGATATGTATACCTGGGACCATTTTCTATGTGCTTTTATGGAGATGATGGCTATATGTTTTTTTTTATTTACATGGGATGATCACGTTTTAGGGGCCTTATTCTGATTCACTCCTTCTGCCAAATTCCTTCTTAGTTGGACAAATCCATGTGCACTGCAGGTGGGGTAGATGTGACATGTGCAGAGAGAGTTAGATTTGAGTGGGGTTTTACTTCATAGTGAGATCTATATTGCAGTGTAAAAATAAAGCAGTCAGTATTTGCCCTGCACAGAAGCCAAATAACTCACCCAAATCTAATTCTCTCTGGACATTTACACCTGCAGTGCACATGGTTTTATCCATCTAAGAAGGAATTTGCCAAAAGGAGTGAACCAGAACAAGGCCCTTAACCCCTTGAGTGGTATGCCCGGAGATATTCCTGGCTCAGCTGCGCTGCCGCAGCGGGCTGTCCCGGAATATTTCCGGTCATATCACTAATGCAGAATAGGTGTGCCCCAGTGGTGTCCAGGTGTGCAACACTGGTGCAGCACCTCTAGAGCCCTCTCCCACACCCTTCCAGTCCCCCCGTCACCTTCGCTCCGTCAATCGATAGCCTGGACCTCCGGTGACCCGCCAGCCAGCCGCCCGTCGGCGGCAGGCTCGGGTGTGGTCGGCGCGGCTCGAGGGGACTCGGGAGTGCTCAGGCACCAGACTCCTCCCGAGCCGCCGCGAACATCCCCCAGCTTGCCGCCGACTTCACTGCTGAATGTGACAGGCGGCTTAGGCAGAGGGGACAGCGGCAGCACTGCAGGGAAGCGCTGGCGTACTATCACCGGAGCGGAGGCGAGGGAGGGGGGCTTGCAACTTTATGTGGTGGGTACTTCTGGGGCAGGACAAACCTGCCCTGATAGGTTTGTCCTGCCCCAGCAAAACCCACCACTCAAGGGGTTAAAGTAGCTATGTATACCTGGGACTGTGTTCTACGCGTTTACAGTGGGATGATGGTATTACCAGCGGATGAACGACAGGGTGGAAAGTCGTCCACCCCCGGATAAATCACTGATAAGGGCGAAAATCGCTCAGAGTGTATGCACAGAGCATCAATTTTCAGGTCAGTAATTTTCCTCATCATCTTTATCGATAGTCTGGGCAACATCGCCCAATGTGTATGGGTCAGCGATTATGTGGGAGCGCTCATTAGCACTCACCGCTGCCCCATATACACTGGGGGCCAGATTCTATAAGCTTCAAAAGTGATAAAATGGAGAGTCATAAACAGACAGCCAATCAGCTCCTACCTGCCATGCCACAGACTGTGTTTGAAAAATGTCAGGCAGGAGCTGATTGGCTGGCTGTTTATCACTCTCCATATGATCACTTTTGAAGCTTATAGAATCTGGCCCCCAGTGTGTATGGGGCAGCGGTGAGTGCTAATGAGCGCTCCCACATAATCGCTGACCCATACACATTGGGCGATGTTGCCCAGACTATCGATAAAGATGATGAGGAAAATTACTGACCTGAAAATTGATGCTCTGTGCATACACTCTGAGCGATTTTCGCCCTTATCAGTGATTTATCCGGGGGTGGACGACTTTCCACCCTGTCGTTCATCCGCTGGTAATACCATCATCCCACTGTAAACGCGTAGAACACAGTCCCAGGTATACATAGCTACTTTAACCCCTTGAGTGGTGGGTTTTGCTGGGGCAGGACAAACCTATCAGGGCAGGTTTGTCCTGCCCCAGAAGTACCCACCACATTAAGTTGCAAGCCCCCCTCCCTCGCCTCCGCTCCGGCGATAGTACGCCAGCGCTTCCCTGCAGTGCTGCCGCTGTCCCCTCTGCCTAAGCCGCCTGTCACATTCAGCAGTGAAGTCGGCGGCAAGCTGGGGGATGTTCGCGGCGGCTCGGGAGGAGTCTGGTGCCTGAGCACTCCCGAGTCCCCTCGAGCCGCGCCGACCACACCCGAGCCTGCCGCCGACGGGCGGCTGGCTGGCGGGTCACCGGAGGTCCAGGGTATCGATTGACGGAGCGAAGGTGACGGGGGGACTGGAAGGGTGTGGGAGAGGGCTCTAGAGGTGCTGCACCAGTGTTGCACACCTGGACACCACTGGTGCACACCTATTCTGCATTAGTGATATGACCGGAAATATTCCGGGACAGCCCGCTGCGGCAGCGCAGCTGAGCCAGGAATATCTCCGGGCATACAACTCAAGGGGTTAAGGGCCTTGTTCTGGTTCACTCCTTTTGGCAAATTCCTTCTTAGATGGATAAAACCATGTGCACTGCAGGTGTAAATGTCCAGAGAGAATTAGATTTGGGTGAGTTATTTGGCTTCTGTGCAGGGCAAATACTGACTGCTTTATTTTTACACTGCAATATAGATCTCACTATGAAGTAAAACCCCACTCAAATCTAACTCTCTCTGCACATGTCACATCTACCCCACCTGCAGTGCACATGGATTTGTCCAACTAAGAAGGAATTTGGCAGAAGGAGTGAATCAGAATAAGGCCCCTAAAACGTGATCATCCCATGTAAATAAAAAAAAACATATAGCCATCATCTCCATAAAAGCACATAGAAAATGGTCCCAGGTATACATATCTGCGATAAAAACCTGATCACCCCACGTAAATAAAAATGTTATAGCCTTCACCTCCTTGGAAACGCATATAAAAAACAGTCCCAGGTATACATATTGGCAATAAAAACCTGATCATCCCACATGGCTATAACTTTTATATTTATCATCCCCCTGGAAACGGATTGAAAACTATCCCAGGTGTAATTATCTGCGATAAAAACGTGATCATCCCACGTAAATAGAAAAGATATAGCCATCATCCCACTGGAAACACATTCAAAACCGTCCCAGGTATAATTATCTGCGATAAAGACGTGATCATCCCACGTAAATAGAAAAGATATAGCCATCATCCCACTGGAAACACATTCAAAACCGTCCCAGGTATAATTATCTGCGATAAAGACGTGATCATCCCACGTAAATAGAAAAGATATAGCCATCATCCCACTGGAAACGCAAAGAAAACTGTCCCAGGTGTAATTATCTGCGATAAAAAGCTGATCATCCCACATAAATAGAAAAGATATAGCCATAATCCCCCTGGAAACGCAAAGAAAACTGTCCCAGGTGTAATTATCTGCGATGAAATTGTGATCATCCCACGTAAATAGAAAAGATATAGCCATAATCCCCATGGAAACGCATTGAAAACTGTCCCAGGTGTAATTATCTGCGATAAAAAGCTGATCATCCCACATAAATAGAAAAGATATAGCCATCATCCCCCTGGAAACGCATTGAAAACGGTCCCAGGTGTAATTATCTGCGATAAAAACGTGATCATCCCACGTAAATAGAAAAGATATAGACACCATCCCCCTGGAAACACATTCAAAACCATCCCAGGTATAATTACCTGCGATAAAAAGCTGATCATCCCACGTCAATAGAAAAGATATAGCCATAATCCCCCTGGAAACGCAAAGAAAACTGTCCCAGGTGTAATTATCTGCGAGGAAATTGTGATCATCCCACATAAATAGAAAAGATATAGCCATCATCCCCCTGGAAACACATTCAAAACTGTCCCAGGTGTAATTATCTGCGATGAAATTGTGATCATCCCACGTAAATAGAAAAGATATAGCCATAATCCCCATGGAAATGCTTTGAAAACTGTCCCAGGTATAATTATCTGGGTACTTGTGAGTTATCCGGGCGTCCGATTTTTTGATTGTATGCCTTAAGTTAAGGCATACAATCAGATGCGATGCGATGCGATATCGCATCGCATCGCATCGCATCGCATGCGATCATCGGATGCGATGACCCGATTTTTCCATAGGAATCAATGTTAAAATGATTCCTATGGAAAAAGGGGTCCTTTTCATACCCCTACTATCCAAGTGGGCATGGAGTTGGATATAAACCTGTGGCGAGCGTAGCGAGCCACCGAGCCCGAAGCGTGGCGAGCGAAGCGAGCCCCGCGAGGGGACGGTATTCTGTGTCCCCTCGCGGGGCTCGCTACGCTCGCCACGCTTCGGGCTCGGTGGCTCGCTACGCTCGCCACAGGTTTATATCCAACTCCATGCCCACTTGGATAGTAGGGGTATGAAAAGGACCCTTTTTCCCATTGAATTCCATGTTAAAATGGACTCAGTCCATTTTAACATTGATTCCTATGGAAAAATCGGGTCATCGCATCGCATCCGATGGTCGCATGCGATGCGATGCGATGCCCCGATCCGACCCGATTTCAAAATCGGACGCCCGGATAACTCACAAGTACCATTATCTGCGATAAAAAGCTGATCATCCCACATAAATAGAAAAGATATAGCCATAATCCCCCTGGAAACGCAAAGAAAACTGTCCCAGGTGTAATTATCTGGGATGAAATTGTGATCATCCCATGTAAATAGAAAAGATATAGCCAACATCCCCCTGGAAACGCATTCAAAACTGTCCCAGGTGTAATTATCTGCGATGAAATTGTGATCATCCCACGTAAATAGAAAAGATATAGCCACCATCCCCCTGGAAACACATTCAAAACCGTCCCAAGTATAATTATCTGCGATAAAAACCTGATCATCCCAAATAAATAGAAAAGATATAGCCATCATCCCCCTGGAAATGCTTTGAAAACCGTCCCAGGTATAATTATCTGCGATAAAAACCTGATCATCCCACATAAATAGAAAAGATATAGCCATAATCCCCCTGGAAACGCAAAGAAAACTGTCCCAGGTGTAATTATCTGCGATAAAAAGCTGATCATCCCACATAAATAGAAAAGATATAGCCATAATCCCCCTGGAAACGCAAAGAAAACTGTCCCAGGTGTAATTATCTGCGATGAAATTGTGATCATCCCATGTAAATAGAAAAGATATAGCCAACATCCCCCTGGAAACGCATTCAAAACTGTCCCAGGTGTAATTATCTGCGATAAAAAGCTGATCATCCCACATAAATAGAAAAGATATTGCCATCATCCCCCTGGAAACGCATTGAAAACGGTCCCAGGTGTAATTATCTGCGATAAAAACGTGATCATCCCACGTAAATAGAAAAGATTTAGCCACCATCCCCCTGGAAACACATTCAAAACCATCCCAGGTATAATTACCTGCGATAAAAAGCTGATCATCCCACGTAAATAGAAAAGATATAGCCATCATCCCCCTGGAAACGCATTCAAAACTGTCCCAGGTGTAATTATCTGCGATGAAATTGTGATCATCCCACGTAAATAGAAAAGATATAGCCATAATCCCCCTGGAAACGCAAAGAAAACTGTCCCAGATGTAATTATCTGCGATGAAATTGTGATCATCCCACGTAAATAGAAAAGATATAGCCATAATCCCCATGGAAACGCATTGAAAACTGTCCCAGGTGTAATTATCTGCGATAAAAACGTGATCATCCCACGTAAATAGAAAAGATATAGCCACCATCCCCCTGGAAACACATTCAAAACCGTCCCAGGTATAATTATCTGCGATAAAAACCTGATCATCCCAAATAAATAGAAAAGATATAGCCATCATCCCCCTGGAAATGCTTTGAAAACCGTCCCAGGTATAATTATCTGCGATAAAAACCTGATCATCCCACATAAATAGAAAAGATATAGCCATAATCCCCCTGGAAACGCAAAGAAAACTGTACCAGGTGTAATTATCTGCGATAAAAAGCTGATCATCCCACATAAATAGAAAAGATATAGCCATAATCCCCCTGGAAACGCAAAGAAAACTGTCCCAGGTGTAATTATCTGCGATGAAATTGTGATCATCCCACGTAAATAGAAAAGATATAGCCATAATCCCCATGGAAATGCTTTGAAAACTGTCCCAGGTATAATTATCTGCGATAAAAAGCTGATCATCCCACATAAATAGAAAAGATATAGCCATAATCCCCCTGGAAACGCAAAGAAAACTGTCCCAGGTGTAATTATCTGGGATGAAATTGTGATCATCCCATGTAAATAGAAAAGATATAGCCAACATCCCCCTGGAAACGCATTCAAAACTGTCCCAGGTGTAATTATCTGCGATGAAATTGTGATCATCCCACGTAAATAGAAAAGATATAGCCACCATCCCCCTGGAAACACATTCAAAACCGTCCCAGGTATAATTATCTGCGATAAAAACCTGATCATCCCAAATAAATAGAAAAGATATAGCCATCATCCCCCTGGAAATGCTTTGAAAACCGTCCCAGGTATAATTATCTGCGATAAAAACCTGATCATCCCACATAAATAGAAAAGATATAGCCATAATCCCCCTGGAAACGCAAAGAAAACTGTCCCAGGTGTAATTATCTGCGATAAAAAGCTGATCATCCCACATAAATAGAAAAGATATAGCCATAATCCCCCTGGAAACGCAAAGAAAACTGTCCCAGGTGTAATTATCTGCGATAAAAAGCTGATCATCCCACATAAATAGAAAAGATATAGCCATAATCCCCCTGGAAACGCAAAGAAAACTGTCCCAGGTGTAATTATCTGCGATAAAAAGCTGATCATCCCACATAAATAGAAAAGATATAGCCATAATCCCCCTGGAAACGCAAAGAAAACTGTCCCAGGTGTAATTATCTGCGATGAAATTGTGATCATCCCATGTAAATAGAAAAGATATAGCCAACATCCCCCTGGAAACGCATTCAAAACTGTCCCAGGTGTAATTATCTGCGATGAAATTGTGATCATCCCACGTAAATAGAAAAGATATAGCCATAATCCCCATGGAAACGCATTGAAAACTGTCCCAGGTGTAATTATCTGCGATAAAAAGCTGATCATCCCACATAAATAGAAAAGATATAGCCATCATCCCCCTGGAAACGCATTGAAAACGGTCCCAGGTGTAATTATCTGCGATAAAAACGTGATCATCCCACGTAAATAGAAAAGATTTAGCCACCATCCCCCTGGAAACACATTCAAAACCATCCCAGGTATAATTACCTGCGATAAAAAGCTGATCATCCCACGTAAATAGAAAAGATATAGCCACCATCCCCCTGGAAACGCATTCAAAACTGTCCCAGGTGTAATTATCTGCGATGAAATTGTGATCATCCCACATAAATAGAAAAGATATAGCCATCATCCCCCTGGAAACGCATTCAAAACTGTCCCAAGTATAATTATCTGCGATAAAAAGCTGATCATCCCACATAGATAGAAAAGATATAGCCATAATCCCCCTGGAAACGCAAAGAAAACTGTCCCAGGTGTAATTATCTGTGATGAAATTGTGATCATCCCATGTAAATAGAAAAGATATAGCCAACATCCCCCTGGAAACGCATTCAAAACTGTCCCAGGTGTAATTATCTGCGATGAAATTGTGATCATCCCACGTAAATAGAAAAGATATAGCCATAATCCCCATGGAAACGCATTGAAAACTGTCCCAGGTGTAATTATCTGCGATAAAAAGCTGATCATCCCACTTAAATAGAAAAGATATAGCTATCATCCCCATGGAAACGCATAGATAACTGTCCCAGGTTTAATTATCTGCGATAAAAAGATGATCATCCCACGTAAATAAAAAAGATATAGCCATCATCCCACTGCTTAGACATAGAAAACAGTCCCAGGTATAATTACCTGTGAAAAAAACATGATCATCCCATTTAAATAGAAAATATATAGCATCATTCCACTGGAAATAAACAATATAGGTATGTGTAGTTTAATATACAATAAAAATGGGATAATGCACTTTTTACTGCAAATTATAAGGACAAAAGACACTTAGATGGTCTGAATGACATATAATTTGATGTTTACACCTTTTTTTTTTAGTTCGTTAAGGTTGAAATCAGTAAAAATTGTGACATCTAGTGTATTGGAGGTGAACTGCACTCAATCATCCCGATCATCCCTTTCTGCAATCATCCTTTTAGTACATCCCCTTAATAACTCCCCTAACAGGGTGCGTCTTGCATTAATCAGTACTGTATGCGGTGTTGGGATTATCATTACTGATATAGGTCATGTAATAAATTTAGAGAAGATGATAGGTTTCAGTGCTCTCTAGCTGTGACTGCTGTTTGGTATACCTCATTGTATGTTAGGATTCCACTGAAATACATACTTCTGTATAAATCTATGTCAAATATTAGACCTTTATTCCCTACAGAAAACCATGAGCAACAAGAACAATATGGAATGGTCTGCTCACAGCAGTTCTGAATGTATGAGCTTAGACAACATGTTGTGGCCCAACCTAGATAGCTGTATATAACAGCATGCAGAACATGTACAAACGTGAATATGGATCTACAGCGCCTCAGGTAGGCCAACTACTTACATATTCCTAAGTAATAGGAAGATCTGAACTCATGGCACATACACATCTGTGCTTCTGTTCCAGTAGGTACAGGACCCCCAATCTTTGTGCTGCCCTTGTCCCTAACCTTTTCTCCAGGTATTTTTAGGTCATGTGGGTAAAGGGGTAATGATAGCATCCCAATGATTTTTAAAAGGCTCCAATCATTTTAATTGTATTATGATCCTGTTTGCATTCAGTACTGCGTAATGTTGGAGCTTTTATACATGAAGTATAATAAATCCCATTATCCATAGAGAGATGTTAGGCATCAATTTGCCACTTGTCTCCCCATGTCAGAGATGATGTACATTACTTCACCCTACTCACTGTGTACAGCTATACTAATACAGTCCTGTGACTACTGTAGAAGGTTATTGCACCAAAATAATGCAAGTGTAATTAAGTGTGTGCGGTTTCCTAGCAGCACTGTTTTCAGGGAGTGCATGTGTCACCTCATGATATTTCTCTGCAAAGTCACTCTATAAGAATCACTGGAGATAGCCATTTTGAATGTCCTTTGACCTCAATTGCGTGTTCTTGCACTTCCACAGAAATTGCTTAGATAACCGATAACTACTGTACATAAAAAAACATTGCAAGAAATATTCTTAAAAACAACTAAATTTTATTAGAAAGAAGCTAATCCAAACTTAAATCTTTTATCCATGAATTAGTAGATATTATTTAAAAATAAAAAAAAAGTTTATCATGTGACTCCTGGGGGTCAAATTTGTATTCCATTTCAATGACAGGACAAACTAAATCATCCACACTTTGTGCAACAGTGTCAATAAATAATCAAATTTAGATGTTTTAGCCTGTGACTTTTTAATATACTGTATTCTCCATAAAATGTCTCACCAATAATGGTTAGATCTTAGAACATGGTTAAATAGCAACACAATGATTCATCCGAAAATTGAAAATCTGCTGTTTCATTTCTCCCAGGAATGACGAATAACTCAGTAGAGGCACCTCTGTGAGGCCTGGAGTCTGGCACTGCCCAACCTCCTTGTACTAGATTCTGAAGCACTAGAAGCAACATCCTCAGCTGCTCTTGCAAACTATACAGAGCAGAACAAGTGCATTGGATTCACTGCTGCCCAGATTTGCAGGCTTCGCTGTCAGGCTTCCCCTTAAAGTATGTAGTGCGCCATGGTGCGACGTAGCAATCTAGCGCAACCCGTACAGACCCATATGGCAGCATAGACCTAAAAGCAGCAAAACACCTGCCTGTCTGGGTACCCTCCCTTCCAGCAGCCACCCTGCCTGCAGTGCCCGGTACAGCCAGCAGCGCGCCGCCTCCCACCCGGCGCTCTCACCTTTGCTCTCCTGCAACTTGGCCTCTGACTTTTTCTTCTTGCGCCCACGTAGCCAGCTCAGTGCCCGCCGCAGGGTGCCAGGTTTGTGCTTCTTCTTCTTGGGCTCTAAAGCGCCCGATTCTGGGACAGGGGGCAAGGGGTCATGGTCTGGCGGGAGGGCGGTCTGGGCAGACATGTTTCAGATGGCGGGGGGCATGCTGCCACTGAAGCTGCCAGGCTGATGCATCGGGCGCACAATTCCAACTCGGGCGGCTCCTTGGACCAGTCTCCGTGTGTGGTGCGGGATGCTATCCACGTGTCCGGCGCTGCGCTCTAATCCTCCCCGGGACTGCAGGCTGCGCGTCCCCGGTTGCCCCCCCAGTGTCCCGCCGGGCTCTCTCACTCTCCAGGAGTCTCCCCGCTAGTTCTCTCCGGGCTCCTCCTCCCGCAGCTTCCGCATTCCAGCCCCGGAGGCGGAGCTCGACACACCTGGGACACCGGGGACATCACGCCTGGGACAGCGCTGTGGCCTATCTCCTGCTCACCTTCCCTCCCAGCGCCTGTCCCGAAGCTGCCAGATCTGCCCCAGATACCCAGCGCCTGCAGCCTCCCCTTATCCGATTCCTACTGCTACCATCCTGCTGCTCTGCATGCCCACGGAGGCTGCCCAGCATGTACACAGAAATGCATCACACAGCTGTCAGCACACACTATACAGCACACACATGACATATATGATCTGTCGGCGTGCACGTTAAACATACAAGTGTATGCGTACACGTACATATAGCTTTATGGTGATTTCGGTACATAAGGGTTAAAATATGGGCTAAGGGCCGTGTCTTATTAACCCATTGTTTTCATGCTCCACCCTCAGTAAACATGATCCGTTGTCATAACATTGGGCTCGTCCTAAAATCTCTTCCAGCCCCATTAGACACGTTAGAAGAATAGCACCACTGTCTGCAGCAGAGAGAGGAGGGGGGAAAGTACATACACAACACACTGCGAGGTCACACAAATACAGACAATGTCACACAGCACTGGAAAGTAGATTCAGGCGGATCATTTTTAAAAGTTGACTTTAGAGATATGTAAAGGTCATAAAGCTTTATCTTATCACATGGATCGCACAAATAAGTTAAGCTGGGTACACATATGTACAATTTAATTTTTCTTGCGACCGTTCGATCGACCGAATACACGTTCGGCCGTCCGAAACATACGACCGATCTGCGCGTACACATATGTACAATTGTACTTGCGACGTCCGATGTACTCCCGTCCAAACAATCGCAAGAAAAAGATTGTACCACCGTACACACTCTCCCGTTCTGGCTATTCGCACGATAAAAATGTACACAACATTATCATAATGGGCTGGATTTAAAAGAGCATACCAAAACGAGGCGTGATCACGGAACAAAGAATCGTTCGTGTAGTACAGTGAATAGAGCCGTGACTATTCAGATCATTGCTAGCTGTACTGGATATACGTACGTTCGTTCGTCTATCGGTGCATTTGGGCCTTTTTAATCATGAGCTTGAGGAGAAGGAAGGCTCGTGCGTGCATTTTGGCTGCTATGGCCATTAGATTGCGGGCTATTAAAAAAAGAAAAAGGACCAAGAATCGGAGCTGCTGGACCAGAGACTGGCTTCTGAGGAGAGACACCTTCTCCCACATGCCATTGCTAAAGGAGATACGGGAGAACAATCCTGATGATTTCAGGAATTATCTCCGTATGGATGACGCTACCTTTATGGAGCTGCTGACACTGGTTACCCCTTTAATAGAGAGAGAGGACACCTATTTCAGGAGGCCCATTTCTGCAGAGCAGAGACTGGTGGCAACGCTGCGTTACCTGGCAACAGGCAGGACCCTTGCCGACCTGAGATTCACCACCGCAATCTCATCTCAAGCGCTGGGGTTGATAATACCAGACACCTGTGATGCCATCGTCCAAGTTCTTCAGGACAAATACATGAAGGTAAATATGGAAATTACATACATGTCCCCCATATGTATAGCTGTGCACATACCTGTACCCTACATGTATATCTTTACAATGCCTGTTGATTTAATCTTTTACACCAGTGGGTGGGGGGTCTTTTTGATAAGGCGGGTAATAGCTTTGAGGCTGCAATGGGGGAGGGCTGATGGGTCTAAAATCAACCAAACAGATTATTAATACGCATATACTTTTATATTGCAGTTTCCATCGACCAAGGAGGAGTGGCAAAATATTGCACGTGATTTCCGTGATCTATGGAATTTCCCTAATTGTGGTGGAGCTATCGATGGCAAACACGTCAGGATCATGCCCCCTGCAAAGAGTGGATCTTTTTATTATAATTATAAGGGGTTCTTCAGCATTGTTCTAATGGCCATCGCTAATGCCCGATACGAGTTTGTATTTGTGGACATTGGGAAAAATGGTAGAGTTTCAGATGGAGGAGCCCTGGAGAATACCTTTTTCCACGACCAACTGAAAAAAAATGAACTGAATCTGCCAGAGCGGACTGAAAATGAGCACGGTTTGAACTTTGTTTTTGTGGCGGATGAGGCCTTTGCATTGCACCCTAATGTCCTTAAACCCTACCCACAAAGGGCGCTGAACAGGGAACGACGCATTTTTAACTATCGCCTGTCACGTGCCAGGCGAGTGGTTGAAAATGCGTTTGGGATTCTGAGTAATAAATTCAGAATTTTTCACAGTCCCATCAATCTGCGCCTAGATAAGATTGACAAAGTGGTGCTGGCCTGTTGTGTGCTGCACAACTACCTGCGCAGAAAAGCGGTGCACACACAACAACTGGGGGCTACAGTGGATGAGAGCCAAGTTGTTGACGAGCCTATTGGTCTGACAGCTTTGGCAACTAATTTAAACACCAGAAATGCATCAACGCAAGCAAAGTTGTCAAGAGACGAGTACTTGAATTATTTCAATGGTGTTGGGGCTGTGGAGTGGCAGAATGACATGATTGCTTAAAAATGTACCTTTTTGTCATTGTAAATATATTGTTTTTTGGTGTGTAATAATCCATATTTTGCCAATAAAATTTGTATACTCACAGTTCCGCACAAGTTGTCCTCTGCGTCTTCTTGCAGCAAGGAGGGGGAGGTGGAGGCCGAATCACGGCAAGTGAGTGGTAGTACTCAGGTGCCAGGCATTCCTGGAGGGCACAATGCCACGGCACCTGGAGTGCAGACTGTACCCAGTACTGGTGTTTATGTACTAGCAAGTAGTTGCTCCACCACACCTATTTCTATGCCAATTTCTCCTGGTACTTTGTACGTATGTATATCTGTGCCCTATAGTCACCCTGCATGGTAAATGATATTTTCACACGGACACCAACTAGATTACAGAATTTTTTATTTTTATATAAATTATTAACTTATAAACTTATAAAAAATATAACATAAATAACAAGTAAATAAATAATAAAGAAATACTTAAACATAAAAATATTTAAAACAATAATGCACTTAAATAAACTATATAAAATATTTACATATGGTGGTAAACTTGTCCCACCCCATAATCCCCTGTATCCATCGGTGGTTGGGAGGGAGATGGACTTTCCAATAAACTCTGGAAGGGGCCACCAGGTGGACCTGGTGGGAGCGTATTAGCCAACGTTGCCGGTTGGTGCTGCCTTTGCCCAGTTGGTGGCTGTAAATGTTGATACTGCGGATATTGCACCGGGTGAAATACCGCTTGTTGGGGTATAGGAGCTGGGCTGATGGGTTGAAATTCAACCCTAGGCAGAGGGGTCTCATCGGTGAGACGTGTGTGCCGGGACAGAGTCCCCACACGGGCCCGGTACAGCGTCTCATAAAATATGCGCTCTACCTCCACCCTTGTAGCCGGGTCCAACTTTCGCAAATTGTCAGCTAATACACTCCCCACCCGGTCCGCATCATCCTCATCCATGGTCATCAATCTGTTGGCAGACTCCAGGATCTTGGTGGTTGCCACGTCCGCAGCATCTGGAGTCTGCCTCGGCCTTTTGCGCCCTCTTCTTGATGGCGCTTCTGCTGGAGGTTGAGCGCTTGTTTGCGGTTCAGCGCTGGTCGTGGCGGTTGGTGTGGGGGTGGAGCAGAGGGCCGGTGAAGGCAGCTGTGATGCCACCTCCAGCGATGCCGAAGATTCATCCTCGGCAAATAGCGATGGCTGTAACAAAACAAGATGACAATGATGTATCACTATCGATTTTTAAGACTTCCATATATTTTTATATCTACGCAGAAGAACGCAGCCCATACACCACCATGTTGCTGCCATGGATGAAAGTGAGCTAGTTGAAGAGGCGTTATGACTGGCATCTCTGGAAACTAATTATTTAGATACCAGACATACCAAATACTAATTTAAACACCAGAAATGCATCTATGCGTGCTAAATTAACAGGGATGAATACATGCAGTATTTTATTGGTGTTGGCGCTGTGGATTGGCAGAATGATATTATTCCGTTAATTTTAGACAACAAAAAATATTACAATAATCCGCGCCAGAAAGACTACAACAGTGTAGATACCAGGGATTACCAATGACAACCAAAAGTTCCAAATACAAAAAATGTGGTAAATGCACTTGCGATGTCTGAATATTGATCACTGTGTTCTCAGGCGGATAACAGTATACCTCCACCACTGAGAAGAACCAGAATTAGGGCCACAGAGAAGGTCAAATTGACGATGTATAACCAAAAGGGGGGGTATCGCCCCCTGCAACTGACCTCTCTGTTGTGCCCAACAGAGAGGTCAGTTGCAGGGGGCGATACCCCCCCTTTTCATTTTACATGTTCACAATTTTTATACTGTACTTGCTGTTATATTTATCTGGTTTAAAAAAAAATTTTTAAAATAAAATACGTCTACTTACTGTGCCGCAAATGGTGTCATCAGAAAGCTCTTGGTTGCACGCGGAGGTGGAGGGGGCAGGCTGGTTCCTTGTAGTGTTGCTGACCGAATCCCTGGGCAGCTCCTGGTCCACCGTGAAGGCCAGCAGGTCGTAGTACCACAGCCTGGGCACATAGACTTGGTCTGCCCCTGCCCCAGACCGCTTTGAGGACTCCACCTTATTTAGTTCCTTTTTAAATACGGTCCTCATATTAGCGATCCGAGTCCGGACCCACTCTACATTTGCTGTGGGGTAGTAGGTCTGGCTCACCCTCACCAGCTCCTCCAGAGCAGATAGCCTCTTCTGCCGATTCGAATGGTCTTTGGATTTGGTATTCCAGAGACAATTCTGATCCCTGTAGGCCTCAATGAAGTCCTTCATAAATTCGACATTTTTTTCTGCCATGGTTGAATTTCTGTTCCAAAAAATAAAATAAAAAGGCATATTATTACACCATAAACCATTTAATGTACAGGTGTTCAGTCTGTGGGACACTAGATATACTGTAGCTATAGTACAGGAGTTGAAACTCTGTGGGACATAGGATACACGGTCACTACAAGCCCCAGCATACCCATGGCCCACAGATTGAAGTCCCTGTCATAGAAAACTACACATTTTGTGTTAATACTCACCGAAATAATTGTCGATACAGTCCGGAAAATTCGCTGCGCTGCTCCGATCAATCCAACAGCAACGACGGAATATTCTTTCGTGCTGAACGTGGCTTGAAACACAGTGATTGGATGAGCACACGAATCTCCGCCCCACGCACGTGCTTCGCGTCACACAGACACGGGACATCGAGGAGCCATGTCGGAGGGTCTGGCGCCACCGCATATGGGGGAGGCCAGTACAGAACCTACAGAACCTTTGTTTTCCAATTCTGCACTGATAACAACAGATAAAGAAATCGCTGACAACAAGGAGAAAAAAGTGACGCGCGCATCCGCCATGTCATCTGCAGAGGTGGAACTGATGGTCAAAATGCTGGATAGAAGGGACTACGATTGTTCGAGAAAAACATACCCCAAGACAAATTATAGAAAAGAAATTATTATGCAGCGTGTATGCAAGGAGATAAAGGAGAAGTTTGGGAAAAGAAGGTCCAAATACCAGCTCCAAAAACGGTGGTCGGACCTGAAGCACAAGGAGCAGGCCAAGCTCAAGAAAATTCGTGGAATTATTAAAAGAAGTGAGTCCAATGCCCTAGGTAGCTTTATTAATATACTGTCATGATCCATTACATTTTGTGTGTTTTGCTGACATGTTGCTTGTTTTTACTCAGAGGAAATCCATCCCAGGAGAAGACATGAGGAAGGCAGAGACAGGGCCTCCAACCTAAAAATAAAGAAGGAGAGTACAACAGGTAAGGTTTTGTACCAGCACACCAACAGAACACATGTTTTATACACACAACAAGGGGTAGTAATATGTCACTTTACCTTGTCACTATAGATGATATCCAGGCTGCGCAGCCGATGGAAGGGACCGCAGAGGGCCACCAAGTGATTGCGATCACCAGCAGTGTAGATGGTGAGTGTATACTGCAAATCATCTTTATGGGATAGTGACGTATCATTTGTGGAAAGGTAAACCTTTCTTTATCTGTACTTATTATAGATATCATCGAGATTTCAGATGTCAGTGCAGAGGGGGAGAAGAACACACCATCACCTGACACGTCCAGCGACGAAAGCACAATGCAAGAAAACATGACACAAGTCCATAAATGTCTACAAGAACTTAGCGGGAAAGTCCATACCGTAGCCCAAAAAATTTCAAAAATCCAAAAAGGCGTAGCAGTAGTACACTCTTTATACGAAAAAATTTATAACGGTTTGCATTGTAAAGTCAAAAAATAGTTTGTGTACTTTATTTAACTTTTTTTCTCCTTCTTGTTTATTTGGAGGCCAGAAGCATGGTGCATGTCGTGGCAAGCAGTCTCACGGCAGCAACGCATCCCATGTGAGCAGGCCGGGATGTTCCCATGTGATGCGTTGCTGCCGTGGGACCGCTTTCCACTACATACACCACCATGTTCAAATGTGTTTTTATGTTTTTTGGATGGGTGGGCTTTCCTGCTAAACCTTCACACGTGGCACTTATGTCATGGCAAGCAGTCCCACGGCAGCAACGCATCACATGTGAGCAGGCCGGGATGTTCCCATGTGATGCGTTGCTGCCGTGGGACCGCTTTCCACTACATACACCACCATGTTCAAATGTGTTTTTATGTTTTTTGGGTGGGTGGGCGTTCCTGCTACACCTTAATGCAAGCACCTGTATGTGATATACTCTGTTCAGGTCCGACCACCCAAATAAACAAAGTGTTCACAGTATTTTTTGTCAGTATTTCTTAATAAATGTTAAGTGTTTATGCAGAACAATGAACATCACATATCTATCTATCTATCTATCTATCTATCTATCTATCTATCTTCTATAACTATATCTGTCAGGAATGCACACACAACGATTATTTATTTCAAAAGGAATGCACACACAACGAATATTCTTTAACAGCATGGCGCGGAAAGTACGGGGGAGAAGACTTCCTGTTGTTTACATGCTGCGCTGATGGAGGGATGACGCAGCTAGTCAACACCCACATGGGCGTGCTGCTTTTGGGAGGAATGATCGCAGGAACGGGCTGCATATCGATCGAACGTGCGTACACATGTCACTTTTCTTTCGATATGGAGCCGTCCTGTCGGAAGAATATTAAGCAGCAAAGAACCTGCGACCGACCGACCGTGGACGGCCAAGAGCGTTTTTGGCCGTTTATCGATCGCAACGAAGGGATCGGGACAGCGTACACATATATACAATCGAACGGCCGTTCGTCCGCAGATCGGAAGAACGGCCCGACGATTGTACATATGTGTACCCAGCTTTACATACGGTAGATGTAGCTCAAGCTAGAATCTGTAGACATTGGGGGAAATTTACTAAAGGAAATTTGTAAAAAATAGGTGTATTTGTATCCAGAAATACACTTATTTTTGACATTTACTATCCCGAAAATATGGCAATTCGTATTCGTATTGATAGCACATCAATACGAATACGAATTGCCGTATTTTCGGGATAGTAAATGTCAAAAATAAGTGTATTTCTGGAAACAAATACACCTATTTTTTACAAATTTCCTTTAGTAAATTTCCCCCAATGGGTGAGATTCACTAAACTGAAAATGCCGTAAAAACCCAGTTTTCGGGGTTTTTACCGCATTTTCATATGCAGCAAAGCTCCACCGCCGGGGCTTCACTGCGGGGGGTTACGCCAGTTCTATATGGCATAACCCCATGGAAGCCTATGGGCTTCCCTTCGTATCCCCCGCCGCCCCGCGCGTCTCTCCCCTCCCCCCCCCCCCCCGCTGATCTGCAATGCCCTCCCTCACCTGTGTGGAGGAAAAGGAGCCCTCACACAGCCGTGTGAGGGTTCAGGGAGGGGGGGGACCCACAGCACATCGCCGGTCATCGCTTTTGCGTTAATAATCGCATATGTTACTGCATATGCGATTATTAAAACTGCGAGTGCCGGAGATGTGCTGCGGGAGGTATTAGAGAATCCCGCCCAATGTGGTAGATGTCTGAAGCAGTGATAAGGGAGGAGAAGTGATAGTGCCTGGTACTTTATCACCGGCCAATCAGCTCCTAACTGTCCCTTTGCCGACGGTGTCCCATCCGATGGGGCTGCTCTGACACCTGTCACCAGGGAGAGGAGAAGGGGGAAAAGACAGCCTCCCTGCATGGTCTGGGAGTGTAATAATAACTGGAACGGTCCAGAACCAAATACACGTTTTTGAAAAAACCCATTGGCAGGTATTCAATGCGGCCGGCGAGGGGGTTAAACAGCGAGGATTGCAGAAAACCAGCGATCCTCGCTGTTTAACCCCCGTGCCGGCCGCTCGCTCTATTCAATGTTCTGGGGAAATCCTTGCCGTCACAGGATTCCCCAAAACAGCGAGAATTCCCCAAAACAGCTAATGCAGAAAACTGGCTGTATTTAGCCGCGAGTCTCGCTGGTTCAGGAGCCGCATACGCCACTCACTCAAAAAATGGAGCGAGGGGGAATTGGCATATGAGGGGGGCTGCGTTGAATACTGACAGGGTGAGTGGTGACAGCGAGCAGGAAGCTCTGCTTGCTGTCGCTGCTTGCACACAGCATTGAATACCGCTGTTTGTCTGCTAGCTAAGCAGCGTCCCTGTATCAATCGTATCCAGAAGGCACCAGGGTAATTTTCGATAGGAGTGGAGTGCCGGACCGTCAGTCCTTATATATATATATATATATATAAAAAAAGTCCACTGTTGCCCGGCACTCCTCCAAACTTCACCCTATACTTGCCCGGTGCCTTCCTTGCTGGACCCTCAGGTCCCTGTATGCAAATGGATAGATCAAGTGGCACTCTCAGGAACTTTGAAGTGAAAAAGCTATAAAGCACCTTTTTTTTCACTTCAAAGTTCCTGAGAGTGCCGTCTGATCTATCTATTTATATATATATATAACAAATGGGGGAACCCCTTTCTGCGCTTGTGGAGTGAGAGCAGCACCTCTGAAGGGTCCTCTGTTAGGCAAGACCCGGAAATAGAAATGGAGAAAAGAGGGGAGTTTCAGAGGGCGCTAATAGGTAATCAACCAATTCAAATAGAAATTTACCATTTAATATAAAATGTACAGAAATAAAAAACCCATATCAGGGTATCACAGATATACATATGGTGAACAAATACAGGTATATGCTGCTCAATTCAGAAGATCTTGGTCAGAAAAAGAGATAGCCCAACGCGTTTCGTCAATTCATGACTTCATCAGGGGCAGACATTGCAACCGGCAGTAACTGTAAGTTATAATAGTACATAAAGTCAATAATAAATTTACAATCATAAAAAGAGAAAGAAACAAGGATGACAAAGTACAAGAGATGGAGGAGGAGCAATAACAAAGATGGATGTAACACCCATGGTACACAAATAGTATAATAACCCAGAAACACCACGTGGTGGTTTACAATTGTACACATACCTATGTGTGTCCTATACAAAAAGAATCTGGAGACGTATATACCAAGTATATACATCAAGTATATACATATATATACTTGATTCCTAGCACGGCACCCGATTTTGATTGTATTACATCTTATACAATCGCATCGCATGCAATATTGCGGCATGCGATGCAATCCAATTTTTTAATGTACAAGCACCCTGATAGGTGCTTTTAATGTTAAATGCACCCCCATTGGCAACACCACCCCCACTATCAACGCCAACCCAAAGCGTGGTGAGCACAGCGAGTCCGCGAGGGGTGGCGGTACACGTCCTCTGACCTTTCCATACCCCCACTATCCACGTCAGCGTGGAGTCGATTTTAGATAGTGCCCAAAGTGTGGCGAGCGGACACGGATTATTTTACATGTATTGCACGTCCCCTCGCGGGGCTCGCTTTGCTCGCCGCGCTTCGGGCTCGTATTCCACGGCCCCCTCACGGTCTCACTGCGCTCGCCACACATTCGGGTTGCCTTTGATAGTGGGGGTGGCGTTGACAATGGGGGTGCATTTAACATTGTAAGCACCCATCAGGGTGCTTGTACAAGTAAAAATTGCATTGCATCGCATGCCATTTGCTGGCATGCAATGCTTTGCGATATTTCCTTGTACTTTATTATTATTATTATAATTTTATTTATAAGGTGCCACAAGTGTTTTGCAGCGCCGTACAAAGGAACAGTACAGGGAGACAAAACAGTATTACATTGAATAAATAACAAGAGTACAAATAAAGAGCGCCACAGTTCAATACACATTACAGCTTAAATATAAGAAGTGAGGACTCAATCAACATACAACTAGAGGCTTAAGGCCAATGATGGAGATGAGTATGCAGTCGAAGATGGTCACTGAGTGTTTGAGTATAGGAGAGCTGTGAGTGAAATGTGAAGAGAAGTGGGCTTTGAGAACAGGAGGGAAGAGGGCCCTGCTTGGAGGAGCTTACAATCTAGTAGGAAGGGGAGACAGACAGATTACAAGAGGTGCAAGCAGGTGGGTGGTGGCTAGATAGCAGGATGTAAACAGGCAAGGGGTCGGAGAACCGGCTAGTTTATGCAGTGGAAGGGTACGCTTTGATGAATAGGTGAGTTTTCAGTGCCCGTTTGAAGCTTTGCAAGGTCAGGGAGAGTCTAATGGAGCGAGGGAGTGCGTTCCACTGAAGGGGTGCAGCACGGGCAAAGTCCTGTACTCTAGCATGGGAAGCAGTGATCAGGGTGGAGGAGAGACGACAGTCGTCAGCTGACCGTAGAGGGCGGGAGGGTGTATGAATGGAGATGAGGTTAGAGATATATGGAGCAATGGAATTCGAGATGGCCCTGTATGTGAGTGTGAGGTGTTTGAAGAGGATTATGTAGGGGAATGGGAGCCAGTGCAGATTTTGTTGAAGGGGAGTGGCAGAATTAGAGCGGCGGGAGAGGAAGATAAGCCTGGCTGCGGAGTTGAGGACAGATTGGAGAGGAGCCAGTTGGGATCGAGTGAGGCCGGTGAGGAGAGCATTACAGTAGTCAAGCCGTGAGATGACCAGTGAGTGGATGATAAGCTTAGTTGCACTCTGTGAGAGAAAGGGCCTAATGTGAGCAATGTTGCGTAACTGGAACCGGCAAGAATGGGCCAGGGCTTGGATGTGGGGTGCAAAGGAGAGGGAGCAGTCGAGAGTGACACCCAGGCAGCAGAGTTGGGGAACGGGGGAGATGATGGTGTTGTTAACAGTGATAGAGATATTAGTAGGGGGCATAGCTCGGGTGGGTTAAAGATAATAAGTTCTGTTTTGTCCATATTCAGCTTCAGAAATCGCTCAGACATCCAGGAGGAGATGGCAGAGAGGCAGCTGGAAACCTGAGAGAAAGCAGTGGGGGACAGATCAGGAGAGGTAGATTTGGGTGTCATCAGCATAGAGGTGATATTGGAAGCCAAAGGCGTTAATGAGTGCACCCAGAGAGGAGGTGTACAAGGAGAACAGAAGGGGGCCAAGGACGGAACCCTGAGGGACCCCGACGGAAAGGTTGGAAGGTGGTGAGGTGGAGCCAGAGGCAGAGACTGAGAAGGAACAGTTGGAGAGGTAAGAGGAAAAACAGTTGAAGACCGTGCCAGAGAGGCCAATGTTTTGGAGTGTGTGGAGGAGGAGAGGGTGATCTACAGTGTCAAAGGCAGCAGATAGGTCCAAAAGGATAAGCAGGGAGAAGTGATCCTTGGATTTGGCTGACAGCAGGTCATTGGTGACTTTCACTAGGGCAGTCTCAGTGGAGTGAAGTGGGCGAAAGCCAGATTGAAGGGGATCAAGGATGGAGTGGTCAGACAGGTAGCTGGTGAGACGCCTGTAAACCAGTAGTATTTTAGAGGCAAATCGGAGAAGAGAGATAGGGTGGTAGCTTGTGGGAGATAAAGGGTTTGGTTTAAGAATAGGTGAGACCAGAGCATGTTTGAAGGGTGAGGGAAAGATGCCAGTAGAAAGAGATAGGTTAAAGAGGTGAGCAAGGTGGGAGCGACTAGTGGGGGAAAGGGAACTGAGGAGGGGAGAGGGTCCAAGGGACAGGTAGAGGGGGGAGAGGATGAGATGAGGGAGCAGACTTCCTCAGCTGTAGTAGGGCAGAAGGATGACAGAGTGGGGTAGTTGGGAGGGGAGGATGATTGGGGTGGGTGGGCAGCAGAAGGGGTATGGGAGGAGATATCATGTCGGATTATCTCAATTTTAGAGAGGAAGAAGCATTGTACAAGCACTCCTGTTAAATTAGCATGAATATCGCACGCATCGCATACCACTAAGTATGCTATGGGATGGGCGCCGTGCTAGGAAACAAGTATATATATATATATATATATATATATATGCATATATTCATTGTCGGTTTCAGCACTGAGCCGGATTACCGAATTTGCCGGATTATCAGTGATACTATTTTAGAGCACCGTGACCCTCGCAGTGTGACCCCTGCAGCCCGGCTCTCACCTCCGCCACACCACCCGCAGCTTGTGTCCAGCTCACTGGGCATTCCACCTCCCTCAGCGCTTATTGGTCTCCACAGCACAACCCCCCTACCCGCAACTTAATCCCCCCCCCCCCTGCATCCCAATACCATCCCACTCCTTCTCTAAATCCTCCCACTGCCATCGCGACTACTTCTAAGCCCTCCCACAGTACCCACTATGTCTAAAAGGCAAACAATACTTCCGGCAGGCCCCCGGTGTGTCCGGATTAAAGAAGTTTCCGGACCAACGGATTCCGGAAAATCGGGGTTGTACCTGTATATATATACCGGATCTGCACTGGACACTTTTAGTGTTTCGTGAAACGTGTTTTTGGTCTGTATCTCTGGCAGTGTTAATCTGCATCAGTGGATCTGAATCTGTTTCAAAACACCACCCTTAAGGGTTTCATGTTTTGGATCTGTAATTCTTTTGAAAATTGCAGATTTTTTTTTTAAATGCTCCTAAACTATTATTAATCTCAAAAACATTAATTTCCACTCATTTCCAGTCTATCCTGAACGGGATTGGTCCTAAATCCCATCGGTCGGAATCCCAGCGTTCAAAATCCAGTCGCCGGAATCCCGACCGCCGAAATCCCGACAAGGGGGGGTGGATCACCCCCCTTGCGGGCTCGCTGCACTCGCCACGCAGCAGGCCCGGTGCCTCGCTACGCCCGGCACACTAATTTATCGTGTCGTGGACACCCATAGAGGGAGAAAGTATCTGGATTTCGGCGGTCGGGATCCCGGCGTGGGGGCTTTGAACGCCGGGATTCCGACTACAGGGATTGTAACTGCATCCCTCCAAGGTAGCTGGGTGACTATGCTAAGCAACACAAGTGGGCGGCACAAACACGTGGCCCATCTAGGAGTGGCACTGCAGTGGCAGACAGGATGGCAGTTTAAAAAACTAGGCCCCAAGGAGAACATAATGACAAAAAAAGGTACAAGATGAAATTGTCCTTGGGCCCTCCCACCCACCCTTATATTTCGTAAATAGGACATGCACACTTTAACAAACCAATCATTTCAGCGACAGGGTCTGCCACATGACTGTGGCTGAAATGATTGGTTTGTTTGGGCCCCACAAAAAAAAGAAGCAATTAATCTCTCCTTGTACCAACTGGGTCTACAGAGGCAAGATGTCGTCCTCATCCTCTGATTCATCACCCCCTTCAGTACGTACATCCTCTATCTCACAAATTATCAATTAGTCCCACCATAATCCACCATTACAGGTCCCTCTTTAGTCTCTAGAGGCAATTGCTGGTCTTCGTTGAAGAATTGATAATTCATTTTGATGAACATCATCTTCTCCACATTTTGGGGAAGCAACCTCCTACACCACTCGCTGACCAGGTTCCCAGCTGCACTCAGGGCCGGCAACAGAAATCTTGGGGCCCCATACACTGATATTTCTGGGGGGCCCCCACCCCCTCAAGCACTAGTAGTTGTGTGGAGCAGGGAGGAATGGTTGGCATATTGGTGGCAAGAAGTCCCATATAATTGCTGCCCCCAGCGCAGATAGTCTCACTTCTGAACTGACAACTAATACACATTATGGGGGAAATTTACTAAAGGAAATTTGTAAAAAAATAGGTGTATTTGTATCCAGAAATATACTTAATTTTGACATTTACTATCCCGAAAATACGGCAATTCGTAGTCGTATTGATGTGCTATCAATACGAATACGAATTGCCGTATTTTCGGGATAGTAAATGTCAAAATTAAGTGTATTTCTGGATACAAATACACCTATTTTTTACAAATTTCCTTTAGTAAATTTCCCCCATTATACCACACACCGTAATGCCCATTAGACAATATACCACATGCCGCGATGCCCATCACATATTATGCCACACACCTTAATGCCCATTACATATTATTCCACACACCATGATGCCCATGATACATTAGGCCACACGCCATAATGCCCATTACATGTTATGCCACTTACCTACATGCTCTTTGCCAGGAGGCACATGCTCATTGCCAGGGGTTACATGGTGATTGCCAGAGGTTTCTTGTTCAATGTCAGGGGTTACATGCTTGGTGCCAGGGGGTTTTATGCTCCTTGCCACGGGGGAGTACAAGTTTATTGCCCAGTTGGGATTACCTGCTCAATGCCATGGGGGATAACATGCTTGTTGCCAGGGAAGTTAAATTCTCGTTGGCTAGGGGGATAACATACTTGTTGCCCGGGGGTTAAATGTTTGTTCCCAGGGGACATGTTAGTTGCCATGGGATATTAAACGCCATGCAAGGGATAACATGCTAGTTGCCATGGGATGTTAAATGTTCATTGCCAGGGGAGTTTCCATGTTTGTTGCCCAGGGGTAGAATGGGCAACTGCCCGACTTCTATGGTAGGAGCTCCCTGGTGCCCCTGAGACAGAAATGAGCCTGCAGAGAAGTACATGGGGGCTGCTTGGGGACATTCGCCGGGACACGCAGCTCTTGGCTGCCGCGCGAACAGCCTGTGGACGGTCACTCCCCCTTGGTCCTTCCCCCATTAATGTTGTTTATTACCAGTGTTTTATTTTTCACTTCATGTTTTTCTTGATGTTACGCACCATGGCAACCGCCACACGATGATGATGATGCTAACCAGGGTTGCATCACCTTTCAAGTGGCGTGAGTTAAGGTGCTTGGTGTTACATGCGTTTCCATAGTAACCGACAGGGTAGGATGACATCATCACCGGGCGCATCCACTCTGTACGGATGATGTGGGGGCGGTGTTCTCACTGGTGCTGGTATGATAAAGGTATGTGATTTTCACCCGTGTATTATCCTGATGACGATGTGGTAGAATGCAGCGAAAACATTTGAACTTCAACTGCATGATTTCCTTCTTTCTTATCCATGTGCGGCCTTTGTGAAGTATATATATATATATATATATATATATATACACGTGTGTGACCAAATTAAGATATTTACTGCCAGTTTGTAGCCATGTTACCATACGTCCTTAGAGACCAATTCAAGTGCAGTATGTTAAATCAAAGCATTCACAAGAGAAGCAGCAGTAGAGAGCCAAAGTGCACCCCACATATAAAGATTTCTCACCTTAGATGCTGATGTTTATAAGGAGCACCCACAACACCAGTCATTGCTTGTCTGGGGACATTCGCCGGGACACGCAGCTCTTGGCTGCCGCGCGAACAGCCTGTGGACGGTCCACTGTGACATGCAGCTTCCGGCCGCTGCTTAGATACACTGACAGCACCGGCTCATGTCAGTGTGTGTAAGCGCCGGCGGCTGGAAGCTGCGTGTCCCGGCGGACCGTATACAGGCTGTTCGCGCGGCAGCCAAGAGCTGCGTGTCCCGGTGAATGTCCCCAGGCAGCCCCCGTGTACTGCAGGCTCATTTGTCTCAGCGGCACCACGACCACACAAACAGTTAGAGGATGAGTGGCCCGGCGGCCAAGCGGGGGCTGAACTTGGGGCCCCTCTGATACTCGGGGCCCGGGTCAGCTGTACCCTTTGACCCCCCCTGTCGCCGGGCCTGGCTGCACTTAAAACTCTTTCGGAGTACACACTGGAGGGGGGCCCACTCAGGTAAAATAGAGCCAGTTATTTACAGGGGCCTCCAAACTGCCTTTTTTTTCCTGCCAGTACAGGTACGGACTGTCTGACATGTCTACTTGGATGCTGTCACCAAAATAATCCTCCACCATTTTTTCAATGGTGACAGCACTGTATGCAGTAACAGTAGACACAGTCCGGACTAGATGTCTAAACTCGCTCCTGCCTGCCCTGCATCACCGCCAGTGGGTTGGGTAGGAAATTTGAGTTGTTTCCTCACAGCCACAGGTGTGGGAGAAAATGAAGGAGGAGCTGAGACACAACATACGGTTTAAACCGAGGGTCAAGCATGGTGGCCAGAATGTATTCCTCTGACTTTGATAGACTGACCACCCTCGTATCCTGGCAAAGTGTATGAAGGGCCTCATCCACAAGAGCTATATTCTTTGCGGAGTCGCAATGCTTTAGCTCCTCTTTCATTTTCTCAAGCTGCTTCTGCAACAGTCTCCACTGCGCTTGAGTCAGGTGTATCCCAACTCCTTTGCCTGTGTCGTAGGTGGCTGTGTAGGCTTGAATGGCCTTTTTCTGCTCCTCCATCCTCTGAAAGGAAGAAAAAAATACACTAGAGTCCTAAGACACTAGTTCTCCTGGTGCTTTTGGATAATGTGTTTTTAGTTTAAGTGAATAGTAAACAAATATATCATTAAATAAGATAACCAAACAAATGATAGATTTTCCCTGCTGTGTGTGATTGCTGGGATTGGCAGTTCCTACCAAATGGGTGAGTTTCAGAGAAAGCAGAAAAAAACGTTTGGATCACAGCGTCTGGGAAAATAATATCTATGTATATAAATAATATTAATAATATTTAGGGAATTGCCTATTTTCACACAATGAATGGAAACCGTGCGTGGTCCTTTAAAATGAACACATTAAATATATAACCATCAAAATTATCCAGAATAATTTCTATATCATTAAAACATAAAAAGAATGTCACATTTATATTGCACAACATACAATAATGGCTGATATCAGTGACGGTAAATAATATTTCAAATGCAATAAAGTCCTTAAGGGGTTAAATTCACCAAAAGTTGGGATTTGGAAAGTTCCAAAATCACTCTTAAATGTGTACTGTATAGCCCGCAGCTCTTAAACCCCCTAAATACCAGCCGGGATGCCAGCTATAAAGTTCACATTAAAGCGTGATTTTTGGAACTTTCCGTCCCAACTTTTGTTGAATTTAACCCTTAACAAGCACTTTATTGCAATTGAAATATTATTTACCGTCACGGTCGGATATCAGCCATTGTATGTTGTGCAATATAAATTTGCCATTATTTTTATATTTTATATAAAAAAATGTGATCAATAGTGATGGTTACAGCGCTATAAACCTTTTGTATGTGGGGCAGCTTAACTGAGTGGTCCGTGCTCAATAATAGTATTAATCAAAAGTATTAGTTAAGCGCTCTCCCTTGTTATATTAAGTATGCGAAATGAGTGACAAGATGCTAACGGTGTGAAATCAAATGTTTTTATTGTCTCAAAAAAGGTGCATACAAATGTACATATGAAAAGAACGTAAATGGTGAAAGCAGGTAAATGAGAAACCTTGGATGAGCCCCGTGGGGGAATTAGGGTGCCAGCAGGCCCCTTTTTACCATACGCCTGGCAGGCTTATGTCTCATGCAGGTTAGGGTGGTGTGAATGCAGCCAGTGATAAGCCCTTTCGGGTATAAGGGGTCAGCAGAACCCTTTAACCATAAGCCTGATGGCTTATGTCTTATGGAGGCAGATGAGCGTGTGAGTGGGGGAAGGGGTATGCCTGTGAGGCGGGTGGGTATTGTGCGGCAGTCCAGAAAGCACAGGGGGCTGGTGGCAAAGTCAATGGATGGCTGGGTGGGCTGTGCTGGGTGGCGGCGTCCCACTCCCAGAAGTCTTACACAGTCTGTCCATTTGCAGAGTGTTCGCAGCGGTGCTGTGCTGGATTCCCGGGCTGCCTGTGCCAGTCCGAGGTGAGGGATGCTCACCCGGCTGGCTGTGATGTTGAAGCCGCTCTGCTGGAAGTGGACGCGGCTTGCACGAGTGATTGACCCGGACGCTATAATATAAAAAAATGTATATGTTACAGAAATTATTCTTGATAATTTTGATGGTTATATATTACATCTTTTTATTTTAAAGGACCATGCATGGTTTCCATTCATTGCATGAAAACAGGCAATTCCATAAAGATTATTATATTATTTATCTATATATATATATATATAGAGAGAGAGAGAGAGAGAGAGAGAGAGAGAGAGAGAGAGAGAGAGAGAGAGATATTATTATCTTATTTACATTTTTTATACACCTGATTGGTTTTCCCAGACGCTGTGATCCAACCCTTTTTTCTGCTTCCTCCATCCTCTGCAGCATATAGAGGGTGGAGTTCCAGCACATCACAACCTCTTGTTTGAGGTGATGGCAGGGCAGGTTCAGGGGGTTTTGATGTTGCTCCAGTCTTCGGCCCGCAATTTTGCAAGCCACTGCAAGCATTTCCTGCACACTCCTGTCACTTTTAAGGAAATGCTGCACCCCCAAATTTACTCTGTGAGCAAAACATGGCACATGTTGGAAATAGCCCATATGTAATGCCCTCACAATGTTACTGTACGATACCACAAATCCCCAGGAGAGTCTAAGTAGGGTAAGCCACTGCGCAATGATTTCCCTCCATTTCTCTAAGAGGTTATTGGCGTTGTGCCTCTTACTGAATCACAGCGTAGCCTGCCTTGGAAGAAGATGGAATTTCGGGAGATGCTGCTGCTGCGGAAGGCGATGCATCTACCCAGTGTGCTGTCACAGTCATATAGTCCTTAGTTTGTCCTGTACCACTTGTGCACATGTCCGTGGTTAGCCAAAATTTCTGAACTAAACAGTGGCTTATGAACGAACTTTAGGTGTTGCATAAGCGAGGATGTCCCCTAGGTGGCCCCTGCTTATTGCAGCTTTACATAAGCTATATATCGTCAGACAATTGTTGTTCAGATCTGGATAAAAATAATTGCAGACAAAAGAGGTGGCTTTTTTGGTCTTCTGCCCAGGCATGGTGACAGCCTTATTCATCCCATGGACAACAACTGTCTCACCCGTTGCCTCATTTAAGCAAACCACGTAACCATCAGCAGCATCCTCGTCAATTTCCTCCTCAGCTACATAAATATCCTCCTCCTGGTGTACAACACTGACACCTTCAATCTCAAAATCAGGAGCTGGACTGTGGGTAATCCTTCCAGCATATGCAGAGGGCATGCAAATAGTGGATGGAGCCACCTCTTCCCATTTAGTGCTGGGAAGGTCAGGCATCGCAACCACCAACACCCTTGGACTCTCCTTGGGGATTTGTGATACCATGTCTTTAGAAAGCACAGTTGTTTGCAGTGTTTTTATGACAGCTTAACTTTCTTAACATTTATAGCGGGAGGAGGAGGAGGGCTTAGATCGTCAGGTGAAGCTGAACCACTAGACATGAACATAGGTCAGGGCCTTAGCCGTTCCTTGCCACTCCATGTCCTAAATGGCATATTGGCAAGCTTACATTTCTCCTCAAACAATTTAAAAAAAAATGTCTTCAAGTTACGGAATTTGTCATCTTGGATTTTACATGCCCTCTATGATGACATTGGGCATTGGCAGACGATGTTGCTGCCATTTCATGTTCTATGTCATGACTAGTGGCAGCATTAGGAGCATCTGCATTAGGAGGAAGTGGTTTTTGTTCTTTCACTATTTTATCCTCCACATTTTGGTTCTCCATTATCCTTCTGGAGTACCACTGGACTGGAATTATGCAGCAGAATCACTGGACTTTATTGGCAGTATTACTGGACTTATGCAGCAGAACCAATGGACTTTACCGTCAGTGCCAGATGGCAAATACGTACTGTGAACCATACGCATGCACAGTGTATCGATAATCACCCACTGCGCGAATTTACAGCCGTGCGATCAGTTCTGAATCAAGCCCATAGACTCTACACATTCTCAGTAACTATTTCTACTTACTGGGCATGCCCAGTGAGAACTTGCAGCAGTGCACTGTACTGTGAATGTGTGCAGTGTATCACAAGAGGCCTGTGCATGCCACCTCAAACATAAATCAGCATAACATTGTCATGAGTTGCTGTTATATTTGCTTTTTTAGTGCAATATCTAAATAAACTTCAATTACTTGACTTGGCCATATATGTATTTATTTATACTAAAAGAACAGTCGCTGTGCGCGACGCTGGCATTTTTAGTGGCTATTTTGAGGATCTCTCCCAGCAACGTTGGCACTGAAACGGTTATCATACTACGGGGACGCCTGAAAAATGTGTGATTTCTCAGTGGTTAGCCTGTTTATAAATTGCATGAGGTGATCACTTATTTTTCCGTTGAAAACAATGGAAATAAAAGGTTATTACTGTTTTATAAATAGGAACCAGTTAAATAATGTTTACTTTTGATGGATAAAAATTTGTCGTAATAGATGACCCCTGTTGCAAAAGATTAGCAGGTGAAGATTAAAGACTTGTCTTGGAGATGAGTCTGTGGTGATCTGTGGATATCTGCATGTCCACGATTTCATCGGAACAAGGCAATGTATTATTTATTTCTTATATAGCGCAGCATATTCCATTGCGCTTTACAAAGGAGACAGTGATACAACAAACAGGGTGTTTACAGACAGTCAAAATGTAGGAGGGCCCTGCTCGCTACAATCCTTGTAAACTCAATAGACTAAATATAAGGAGCAGCTTATGCAAATATGGACCTACTGTGATTTGCCTGTTATAGGTTTAGAACCTTTTACTAAACAAATGGGATGTGGTTAGCATCCTGGCGGATTGGTTGCTGGCAATTAATATACTAACGCCTGCCTCCTGACAAAAGGCTAGAATACCAGCATCAGATTCCTGACATTGCTGAGGATACCGAAGCCTGAATCCTCACTGTTGGCGATCCAATCATAAGTAAGTATCATTAGCATTAGGCTGCAGGGTAGGTTTAGACACTAGGTAGGGACTTAGGGTTAGGCTTCAGGTGGTGGGGTTAGCGTTTGGCACTTAAAAGGGGGTTAAGGCTGTGGGGGTGGGAGGGTTAGGCACTAGCAGGGAGGGTTATGGATAGGCTGTGGGCAGGGAGGATTCGGGGCAGGTAAGTATATTTACTGAACCCCTGTCAGGATTTCCTCTATTGTGATACAGACGTCTGTATTCTGACCACCATCCTCCCCAACGCCGGTGGTATTCATATGTTTTCCAAACAAATAATTGCCTTTGGGCTTGATTCAGTAATAAATGCAGTAACACCGATGTTGCTACAATATGTTAATGTTGCAGGAAGTTTCTCGTGCAAATTGTCGCTTCTCTGATCTGCTGCTGAGTCCAAATACATTGAATCATCAACAGCATCAATGCAGATGGAGGTCTGTACATATACATATCCTGCATATGCGTAGTGTCACAATTTGGATAATTAATAAAACTCATTTACCTCTTGTGCTTATCCGGGCTTGCGCTGCAGCCTACTTCTAGAAGTCATGTGCGCCGTTTCAAATCAGCACGCAGTCCTGTCCTTCCTGTGACTTGTATGTTTCACAATAAGGCCCAGATCACTTAGAAATTAAGCACGGATTGCCCCATGTGTACAACAGAAATGTGCAGTCCCATGGATTGAATTTGCCTGACTAGATCTTGAGATGCAGTCAAAATCTAGTCAGATCGCCAGTGTTCTCACCAGAGGTCAGTACAAAACCAATAGCAAGGGTGCCACCTTACTCATCTTCAATTCCTGGAGATTTCCTCCTTCCGCAGCAAATGCGCGCGCCGAAGAATCCCGGAATCCGGGAAACTGCAAAAAGCCTCCCGGAGGGTTGCCACCAAAACCTGGAGAATCCCGGAAATCCGGCAGAAGCGCTTCTGTTGTGAAAACACTGGCAGCACGGCGCACGCTGATCTCAGCCAATCAGCGTGCGGCCAGTGTTTTCACAACAGAAGCGCTTCCGCATAGCCCGGCGGATAGCGCTCGTTATTTCTAATTGACTGCAGGGACCCCTCGCTACCTCCGCCGCCAGCTTTAAATACACAGCGCCGCAGGACAGGTACCCCCCTCCCCCGGCACCGGACAGCGCCGCAGGACAGGTACCCCCCCCCCTCGCTCCGGTGCCTTGCACCGGCCCTGCCAACAGCTACTCCGGTACCTATTTTTTCCAGTTCTTCACCAAACTGACTAGTCTTGTTTCATTCTAAGCTCTATCAAATTCCTGTTCCCACTCCTTCTTGACTCAGTATAGTGATCCATTCCTTGCTGAATCAGTCTTCCAGCTTTCAAGGGCTTGCTATCCTTGCTCAGAGCTCTGACCTTTGCCTCCCATTATTATTCGCCGCTCTAAAGCTCTATACACACTGACTAGAGGATATTGTAAAAGATATTGCTCAGAATGGGCCAGATGTATCAAGCTTCAAAAAGTGATAAAGTGGAGAGTTCTAAACAAACAGCCAATCAGCTCCTTCCTGTCATTTTTTCAAACCCAACCTGTAACATGACAGATAGGAGCTGCTTGGCTGGTTGTTTATCACTCTCCATTTTATCTCTTTTTGAAGCTTGATACATCTGGCCCAATGCCCTTTCTGAGCGATATCTTTTACAATATCCTCTAGTGGATAGAGGATACCATACCATTATTGATGCATGCTAACAACCTCTCCCATCTGCTGAACATGCAGGTCAAATTGGTTATATAGCCAATGACCGGCATGTTCAGCGAATCCCAGTGATGTCACTGAACAATATAGTTTATCGATAACGTTCTGTGTGTACACTCAAATCTGCCACCCGTGGCCAATATCATTAAATATATTGGTCAGGATCGCCTAGTGTCTATGGTGCTTAAGGTTTATCACAACTGTTAAATCACTGCAGAAGTAGAAATAGTGAATTTTTGATAACCGAATTTAGTCTCATCAGCCAAAATAACTTTCCTACATCTGTCAGGATCAGCACTCAGTGCTGGAGAATATAGCAGAAATTAGACTTCAGTTATACAAGGATTGTGTATAAAATCCTGGCAGTTGGAATCCCAGCAACAAGAATACCACCTCTGGGGAAGTATTTTACCCCTAGCCTAGCCCTCCTGCAGCCAAACACATGGCAAACGAGCCAACAAAATCTAGTCCCTCAAACTGCATTTATGATATTTGATTAATTATCAGTAAAACTTTAACTCTTATCTACAAAATTCTAATTCAACCATCTAGTCCATACTGTTTCCTATTACATTACCAAGAATTTATGCATTACATTTGGCTGTTGATTCCAACAGCCAAAATAGGGCAGGAGTTCATAAGTTAGCATGTATGGCACAAATCAATCAGGTTAATCAATTTGTTATCTTTTCCTCCCATCCTCTGGAATCACCCATTTTTCAAAAACAGAAACCATGGGGCCTTGCACACCCATGTTTCTTGGGGCCCCCTTCCCCAGTCTTCTTAATTTTATGTGGTTACTTCGCAATGGGGAACCTCTGAAGAAATTGTTCCAACCTGGGCAGATGGTGTTTGAAGTTGATGTTCACTATTCACATAGGAGATCACATGGTTCAGAAGACAACTGTTAACCAATGCAGTGGCTTAATGATATAATCCATAGTAATATAAGTTATGGTGCAGTGCAAAATGTGAAATTCCCTGATTAAAAAAAGTATAACTGTATTTGCTATTTTTTCTTAGGGTTAAAATGCAACCTTAGTAGTAATGTTTCTATAGAATCGGTACACTAATGAAGAATATTGTCCTCAGGTCTTTTCCTACTAATCTTGCCAGTTAGGAATAATATCCATCCCCTTTGCCCTAGTTCTCTTCAAACTCCCCCCTTTTGTATATTCATTCCCCCGCTCCCTTCCCTCTCTCAGCCAATCAGCAGCCCCCAGTCTTTTGAATGTAAGTTTCAAATCTCTTCTCCACCGTCAGCTCCCACTTTTTGCCTATGAACATAAGTGAGACATTTTGTTTGTTAAAAGGGTATTTCATGCTAGGGTATTTTACGCTATTGGAGCCTCCTTATCTTTCCTCACATATTGTTGGAGAGAGAGACCAGTGAGAGGAAGAAGTGAGTTTAATGTCTACTATGTAAAAACTATTAAGAGGGGTACGAGCATTGACAATTTGTTTCAAGGATGTTTAATAAATTAAGGATCTTGGGACCAAACATTATTACCCTATTGCATTTTTGTATTTATTTATTTTATTTGAGTATCCCTGTGATAACGAACATCTATACTTCAATGAGTATTTCAGCGCATGGGGGAAAAAATGGTGATATTTTCTGTTTTGATAGTTTCTTGGGTGTTTTTGTGGCAGCACCTTGATTACCATTAGATCCCTGAGCAGCTTAATTAGTGCAGATAGTTTTTCCTTCATCTTGTTACTATTGTTTACAAAAAAAGGCTTGGCACCCATCTCTACGTGTGTATGCCCCTTTACACATATTTATAGCACCGTATGAGCAGGGCTGTAAGTATGGTGGTACAGCATACCGGTAAAAATACTATGCCGGTACCCTATACCGCCATAACAAATACCCTCCAAAGTGTTTAATGCGCATGCGCGCATATCTAAGTGGCGGGGGATGTGCCCTCTGCCGCCCCGCCACAGCTGATTCCTTGCTGAGGGGAGGGGAGCGCATCGCGCATCTCTCTTTCCCCTCCCTGTTGGGTAGATTTATTATAGCGGCGCTAAAAATTGAGCAGGAAGCAGCACGAAATATCGTAGCTGCGCTATGCCTCCTGCCCCACACGCCGCATGCTAGACACCCGCTCAGCGGGTGTCATAGATCAGGGGAAGCGCTATCCCCTGCCATAAGGCATGGGGATAGAGCATATTCCCCTGATCGTCAGATAATAAATCTACCCCTGTGTCACTGTGACCGGGCTCTCAGCCAATCATAGCTTGCAGGCCGGCAGCCAATCAGGAGCCAGCCCGCGAGGTATGATTGGCTGGCGACCCAGACACAGTGAAGCCAGGGAAGGAGAGATGCGCAATGCGCTCCCCTGTCACCGGAAGACACAGCAACGGCGGGGGAGGAGAGGAGAGAAGATGTCAGAAGGGTGAGTATACTTGTACTGCTGCTGCTGGCTTCTGGCGCTGTGGGGGCATATGTGTGGCACTGTGGAGGCATGTGTGGCATTGTGGGGGCATATCCGGCACTGGGGGCATAACTAGCACTGTGGGGGGCATATGTGTGGCATTGTGGGGGCATAACTAGCACTGTGGGAGCATATCTGTGGCATTATGGGGCATATCTGGCACTGGGGGCATAACTAGCACTGTGGGGGGGGCATATGTGTGGCATTGTGGCGGCATATCTGGCATTGGGGGCATACTTGGCACTGTGGGGGCATATCTAGCACTGTGGGGGCATATCTGGCACTAGGGGCATATGTGTGACACTGTGGGGGCATACCTAGCACTGTGGGGGCACTGTGGGCATACTTGGCACTGTGGGGGCATATGTGTGGCACTGTGGGGTAAATGATATCCGGCACTGTGGGGACATATATGTGCACAAGCCCAAACGGAAATGTCATTGTGTTTTAAGGTTTTGTCATGTAGCCACTCCCCCTCGTGTCATATGATCACGCCCATGGCTAGGGTGACCAACTCATCCCATTAATCCGGGACACATATTAATTACACAGGTTCTGTGGCTGGCTTTCACCTGGTTTTAAACTGCCACACCTCAAGACTCCATTTCACCTGGTTTTAAACTGCCATAGAACCTGTGTAATTAATATGTGTCCCGAATTAAAGGGATGAGTTGGTCACCCTACCCATGGCACACCCCTAACCACGCCCATTTTTCGACGCGCGGCACAGTACCACTAAGACAGTTTTTCTACTTGCACCACTGCGTATGCTGTAGTCACCACAGTGTCTTATTATGGTACTTTGACATACTGCATACTGAGAGTAATCAGACAGCGCATACGACTAACTGAAATAGGGGTGCAAAATTGCTAATACAGGGGGGTTTTTACTTTTTATTTTAGGCAGTATCCTATTAACGGTATCCTATTAATCTGTTTAAAAAAATAAACATCTTAGTAATGGTGGAAGCCCACACAGGAAGGTTTATGCAGCCTAATCCCCAGAGAATTAGGCAGAGGGGACACTTTATTATAATACAATAATGCACTTCTTCTAAGCATCAGAATTACAACAGTCCTTTGGATACAAATGATCATAAAACACATATTACTGTACACAATAGCAAAGAGCTAAATTTATGTGCACACTGTCAGTTTGTTCTCATAAAATGAGATGTATTTTTCCAGACCTGGTTTAATACACTTTGCTAAATTGGTTTAAGGCTTGTGACAGAACAAAATGGCACTTTTTTTTTCTCACCGTGCAAATGACCTTTGTGTCTACTTGCTTGAATATTCCTAGCAACCTGTTCATGGTGGTTACTATCAGTGCAGCTCACAGTTTAACATGATATAATCACTATCAGGTAGTTTCAGTATCAGGTTTCAAGGATGGTGAACTTGTGAGAACTGAGAAAGTAAAGTTCAGGTTTCTGCCAGTCAGACAATGCTGTGCCATGTATTGCTTCACATTCTATTCTGACATGTCCTTGAACTTGTTATAAACGATAATTTTAGCCATCTGTACCTGCGATGGGATATGCATGGACATCGCCGCCCATAGCACTGATGTTGATCAGAGCCGGCCCTAGGCATAGGCAAATGCCTAGGGAGTTTGGAATGCATAGGGGCACCAGCAGCTTCTTCTGATTAAAATGATATGCAGCAGGCCTATATTCTGTGTGTGAGTGAGGCTGTATCTGCATATGAAATAGTGTATTAATGGAAATCACTGTAACATAGCATTCTGTATTCAGGTACAGCCACAGTCGCACACAGAATATATTCATGCCGCATATCATTTTAATCATCGGAAGCTCCTTGTGTGTCCTGGTCACATAATAATGCAAATAAGATGAATTTTCAGCAAAAAAGGCACCCAACGTTAGCAGAACTGGCAAGGAGCTGCATGGCCTATTGAGGCAAGATGTATGAGGAAACATCTGTATCCAAGCAGAGGCAGAGGTCACTGTGGTAGCGGCTGTGTGAGTGCTGTCTGCGGGTGGGTTGGTTGTGCAATAGTGTTCGGCATGTGTGTAAGGGTCATTATGTGTGTCTTTATGTTTATAACGACATTAATAATGTGTGTCATGTGTAAGAGGCATTACTGTGTGGTATTATCAGGGGTGCCGAGAGAAAGGGGTAGGGGGTACAAATTACCCAGGCCAAAGTCTGATGGAAGTGCCCAGTGGGGGCCCCGGTCCCCCTCCCCTTAAGTGACAGCAGCAGCTGCAGCTCTTCTCCTCTGCTTAGTTCTGGGTTGCAGTGTGGCCATGGAGGTGCTTAAAATACAATATTTTCTCAGGATTTTTTTCTAAGGGTATAATGTGAGGAATAATGTATACTGTATAAGGTAAAGTGGTACTACTGTGCGATGTAATGTGAATAAGGGACACCATTGCATGATATAATGTGAATAAAGTTGCACTACTGTGTGGCATAATTTTAATTGGGGGTACTATTGTGTGGCCATGCCTCTTCCCAGCAATAACACACTCCTGTTTGGGCTGCGTACCGAATGTGTGCACTGTTTCTATTTAAAATATTGCGGGTAGGAGCACCAAAATTATGACTGCTATGATGAGGGTTGATGGTGCTGGGAAAGAGGAGCATGGTCAGAGGCGGAACTAGTGGCGGTGCTAGAGGGCACCAGCCAAAATCTTGCCTAGGGCGTCATTTAGGCTAGGGTTGGCTCTGATGTTGATCACATATGTACTAGCATATGTGATTAACATCATAGTGCCGTGACGGAGGCCACCGTGATACCTGTAATGTGGTGTGCGGGGGTTTCCGTCACATCCCTGGACTCTCTCTGGCCAGGAAGTTGAAGCCCTTTGCCCCTTCTCCTCCCTCCTGAAGCCGGAAGGACCTCCGGCTGTGTTTTCTAAGAGGTGGAGGAGTTATGGCCGGGAGTGTGATAAGTGGTGGCGGGCGGCATTAAGAAGCCCATAGGCTTCTATAGAGTATCGCCATCCAAGGATGGCGATACCCTATAAGGTGAAAACGCGGTGGCCGGGTCTTATTATATTTTAAAATGCTGTAAAACCCCTGAAAATTGGGGTTTTATCGCATTTTTTCCGGTACTCTTTACTTAGATGGGCGCCCGTCGTGGTGATCGCGGGTACATTTATGTCTGGCCGCGACGCGACCGACGCGATGCCCGCGATTTCCCATTGAAACCCATGTTAAACATGGAAATCGTGTCGGTCGCGTCGCGGCCGGCCATAAATGTACCCGCGATGCCCGCGACGTGATGCTCCCGATTTGCCATAGGAATCAATGTTAAAAGGCCCGATGGACACGATTTTACTGTTAAATGCCTCAATGGACCCGATTTGGCCATAGGAATCAATGTTAAATGGGCCACAGAGCCCAATTAAGCACAATTAACCCTTAAATGTCCCCCCCAATTTTTAACGCCACCCCACGATCCACGCCAACCCGAAGCGTGGCGAGCGCAGCGAGCCCGCGAGGGGCGGCGGTACGCGTCCTCCGACCTTTTCATGCCCTACTATCCACTAGGGCGTGGAGTGAGAATAGAATAGTGTGGCGAGCGCAGCGAGCCACCGTGCCCGAAGCGTGGCGAGCGCAGCGAGCCACCGTGCCCGAAGCGTGGCGAGCGCAGCGAGCCCCGCGAGGGGACGCGGATACCTTCACAGTTATACGCGTCCCCTCGCGGGCTTCACAGGTGTCCGTGGCGACGCGGACACCTGTGAAGCCCGCGAGGGGACGCGTCTACCTGTGAAGGTATCCGCTGCGCTCGCCACGCTTCGGGCTCGGTGGCTCGCTGCGCTCGCCACACTATTCTATTCTCACTCCACGCCCTAGTGGATAGTAGGGCATGAAAAGGTCGGAGGACGCGTACCGCCGCCCCTCGCGGGCTCGCTGCGCTCGCCACGCTTCGGGTTGGCGTGGATCGTGGGGTGGCGTTAAAAATGTGGGGGGACATTTAAGGGTTAATTGTGCCTATTTGGGCTCTGTAGCCCATTTAACATTGATTCCTATGGCCAAATCGCGGGCATTGAGGCATTTTAAATGAAAATCGCGCTCAATCAGCCTTTTTAACATTGTTCCCTATGGGAAAATCGCGGTCATCGCGGGTAGCAGATTTTTATGTACCCGCGATTTACCCGCGATGCCCGCGATAACCGCGATTTTTACCCCCGACGCCCGCAATTTCAATCGCGGGCGCCCATCTAGGTAAAGAGTACCTTTTTTCCTTTAGTTCATCCCGCTCATGGATTGTTGATTTAATTAATGAATTTTATAGTTAACACTTTTGTGCTTCAAATAAGAATATTCTTAAAATTATTTTAAAACATTAAATTAGTGGATATACTGGTGAAAGTAGGTGGTGGTTATTTATAGTACTTGTTTACATCATTATTGGATTTTGATGCAGCATACACTAGTAATAGGCCAGTTATTGCTTTAAGTCAATGGGCGAGATGCAGCAAGTGGCCAAAAATTCAGTATTCAGAGATTTAGCCGCATACCACATATACATTCCGAGGCTTGGGTGTGATGGGCAATGCCATCATTATATCCGCCTTGCCCTATAGAAGCCCATGGGCTTCTATTGCTTTTTTCCTGGAGACCAGCGGCAGAATCCATCAATTCAGTTGCCGGCGCTGGAATCCTCAGTGCAGGGATGCCGATCCTTAGCATGCTGGGGTGGGTCAGGCCGGGGAAGAGGGGGTGAGGTTTTAGGCACTTTCCCTATAGTGCCTAAATGGTTAGGGGTAGGCTGCAGGGTGGGAGGGAGGGGTAAGGCATTTAGAAGGGGGGTGGGGGGTTAGGTTAAGGCAACGGGGGTTAGGGTTAAGCATTAGCTGGAAGACATATGTCTAAAAGTACTCATACAAGGTACAATTTAATGGGTGCAATGTGATGCATGCTCCCGCGCACATCACATTGCACAGCACAAAATGTATGTGCTGCAAATATTTTTTGTACTAGATTGTATTGCATTCAGACGGCCTTGCCGTAGGCGCCCCCACCTGCAGCCTGCTGCCATGGGTTGTGGTTTTGCATGGATAGTCTGAATTAGGCCTATACTCCACTGTTTTATTGTGAGCATCCATCGCTCAGTATGGTTTGTGACTATAGTCAACTTGAATCTGAAAGACAGCCATATCTTATCCACAATTTTTTATTATTATTATATTATTATTTTTTAGCAGACATTTTAATATTGAGTTTGTATACATTGTCCCATTGAAATTAATGAGAAAATTAAATGAATGGGAAAAGCAATTGCATGTAATTGCATCCAGTGTATATCAATCGCAGTTATGCAGCATGTGACTAATGAGACCTACACTATCATATATATCTAGAACAACAAAACAGAGGAGCGATCCATGGTGCAAAGCATCATTTGATAAAATGTTTATTCTTTAAAAATCCAACTCGGAATACACTGGAATGAATAAAACGCAGCCCTCTGACGAAGTCCATGTGATGAAACGTGTAGGGGCGTGGCCTAGCGTCGTCCTGACTGTGGAGCCCAGACGTGAGTGACCGCTCCAGCAGTGGTAATGACGTGTTGAGCACCGTTTTTTATGCCTTAATCTTTGCGGTGTGTGTAGACCGCCACTTGTGGTACGTCACACTGACCGTTGTGGTGGATTGATCTTAAATAAAATACTTTTTAACTTATGATAATTGCACTATGGAGCGCCCGTGTTTTTCGTTGTGTGTGTGTGTGTGTGTGTGTATATATACAGTTGTCGCGTATTCTTTTTGCATTGATTCATCTCCGAGTGACATCCTTTCTGGACAGTGCATTTATTTATTGGATGTGCACCGGAGTCAGTTGTGTCCTATCCAGGAGTGCCGGTCTCTTTTGGCTCATATATATATATATATATATATATATATATATATATATATATATGTATATATGTCAAATTTAACAACACTATATATTACATATTGATTGCAGTGAGATTTATGCACATTCGGTCATATAAAATGTATCCCTTCCAGAAGCTTTACTTGCAGAGGAACATCACTTGTAGTTGGAAAGGAACAGGGGTTAGGCATGCTGATAGTGTGAGCCACCCCCCACATTGCTCCAATCAGTCACATAATACAAATGGACCATCTCTGGGGAGTGATGCTGAAGATGTGTTATTGATTGCTACAGTAAGGAAAAAAAGCTTTTAGCCACCATTACTAATGCTGTTGGGGGGTTGGGAACTAACCAGCTGAATGTTGATGTTTTTTTCTTGTCCATCTTTTTCCTTTATTTTATATTAAGACACATTTTTATAATATCTATACACACAAAGGACCCTGGGTCTCTAATTTCCAGTCCCTGGTTTGTATATATTTTCCACTATATTTATTTATTAACAGCTTCTTATATAGCACACACATATTCCGCAGCGCTTTACAGAGAATAGAGGTACTGTGTGGCGCGCTATCAACAGCTGCTGGCACTGGGTTTGTCAGGCCCAATTGTATAGAGAAAAAAAGGAAACAGTGTGCCAGCGCTGGCTGTTTTAAGAAAAACAATACGCGGTTCAAAGATACAAAATTACAAATTTATTTATAATAACAACAATATTAAAAACACTAGCTAAAGGTGAATCGCTCTAGGTGGTGCTATGTAGCACTATATTATGGCATCACTTGCACAAAGATAATAGATTAAAAAGAGGGCTGTATATTACCATCCCATTGCACCTGGTGGTGTTTGAGCCAGGGTATAGTGAAAGGTGACACTTTTTCACTATACCCTGGCTCAAACACCACCAGGTGCAATGGGATGGTAATATACAGCCCTCTTTTTAATCTATTATCTTTGTGCAAGTGATGCCATAATATAGTGCTACATAGCACCACCTAGAGCGATTCACCTTTAGCTAGTGTTTTTAATATTGTTGTTATTATAAATCAATTTGTAATTTTGTATCTTTGAACCGCGTATTGTTTTTCTTAAAACAGCCAGCGCTGGCACACTGTTTCCTTGCTTTACAGAGAATATTTGAACATTCACATCAGTCCCTGCCCCAGTGGAGCTTGCAATCTATATTCCCTACCACATGTACATGCACACACAGACATTCTAGGGTTAATTTTGTTGGGAGCAGGGGCGCAACTAGATAGGCCCCATAGCAAAAGTTTGTAAGGGCCCCCTATTTAGCTACTGATGGTGTAAGTAAAACATATTACTTAGATATGGGCCCCATAGCAGCTGCACCCCTTGCACCTATGGTAGTTACTGTCAAAGTCGAATTGCATACACGCCATTTTAGAATGGTATGGCCGCCATCCAAGTTTTGTAATAAGGCGAACCCAGGGCGCTGCCATACTAATACACATAAATTCATATCCCACACTCACAAGTAATAAAATATAGTTAATATGGTTTTAATTCGCAGCACATAGTTTAACTGATAATACACTATCTTTTCTGGACATATTTAGCATCTATAGGTTCCATCTCTTATGCGCAGCACTCCGGTCCTCGTTAAAAGTTTGCAAGTCCTAACGGCCAACAGTTATGGATCAATTCCATAATCAATGGTCATTTTGCCAAGTGCCCTGAGAAACCTTAGGAAATCAGGTTTGCAGCTGGTTTCAGTGTTGATATACAACCCCTATGACGATGCTTGAAGACAAAGGACACTGAAGTTCACTCGCCTGCAAGAAATCCGCAAGAAGCGACATCTGATCACATGACCAATAATGACCCTCACTGCCTCCCCCTCTCTGGACACTATAAGAGTGGGAGCACAGCCCAAACTCAGTCTGTTCTTCCCTCCATTTCCCTGGGCTATAAGCTGGACAGAATTGAGGGGTGAATTTATGAAGCTTGGAGAAGTGTTATCTATCCCCATAAAGAACGTTATGAGCAAGGTGATAATGGTTCAGCCAATCAGCTCTTACCTGTCAATTTACACATTGTAGCTGATTGGCTGAACCATTATCACCTTGCTCATAACGTTCTTTATGGGGATAGATAACACTTCTCCAAGCTTCATAAATTCACCCCATAGCGAGCTCCACCGGGTAGCGCCAGCGCTTTAGATGAGACAGTAATTGTTTGCATTCCTGTGTGTATTTTCTATAGTGTGGCTGATTCTATTTTGTATCTGATTCTTTTCCCCCTAGTATTTTAAAGCATACTTTGTATTGTATGACAAACTGTACACTGTGTTATACTGTTTCTCTCTTTCTGTAACCCCCTGCTGTCCGCTACGGACTAAATACATTATTTGGAGACTCTATCTCCTTATTTCTTGAGTTATACTTGAGTCTTGGCTTATTCGCATTTAGCGACAAAGGTTTAATACAGACATTATCCTTTAAAGGTGAACTCAAATTGGGTACTAAGTACTGCGAAAATATACTGTTTTATAGGTATCGGTATAGCGTGTATCATACACGGACAAGGTTCGCTATGTTGTGCTACGCTTTGTTCTCACATAGCTAGGAATAAAGGGTTAGTGGTTTATGGACAATGGGCAAGATGTACTAAGCCTTGAAAAGTGATAACATGGAGAATGATAAACCACCAACCAATCAGCTCATATCTTTAATTTTCAAACCCAGCCTGTAGCATGACAGTTACAATCTGCTTGGCTGGTGGGTTATCACTCTCCTTTTTATCACTTTTCAAGCTTAGTACATCCGGCCTTAAGTACGTAAACTGTGCACTTCACTTGTTATCCATCTGGTCATATTTATATCGACATTGATATTTCGCCCTTGGTTGGGAGCCAATTTAAGCTATCAGTATATTTTTGGATTGTGGGAGGAAACCGGAGTACCCGGAGGAAACCCACGCAAGTACGAGGAGAATATACAACCATCGCTAACCATACAACCATGCTAACCATTACACCATCTGTACTGCCCACTATAGAAAAACTATAGAGGTCAGTATCTAGGATTCCCGGTATATGTTACAATGCGTAGCGTAGCCGGCACCGTGATAATACACCCCTTCAGCAGCGGCCTCTCACCAGCCAAATCCAGCTCCCTGGCTGCCTCTGACCTCTCACCGAATGGATCCTAACTGACCGAAAACCGGCAAGCAGCGAGGGCCTCCAGTAAATGACAGGATGCAGCTGTGACGGGAACATCCGCCGCGGTGAGGTGAGGAAAGGTGGCACCACGAGAAAGGCCTCCCCGATGCGTCCTGGCGGAGATTTGGGGCGACTCAGGAGAGATCCCTGAGCAGCGATGGAGATGACAGGTGCGAAGGGGGTCACCATTGCGCTCAGCTCGGGCGGAGCGCTCACCAGACACACGCTCGTCCTGTCACCCAGTAACCACAGCAACTGATGCCACGCTCCCCATTTCCTGGCGTACATAGTTATGTATTCCGGCACCGCATTAGAGCTCCGTCTCCCGCTCACCATCTGCCTACCACCCGCATTTGAATATTAAAATATTGTGAAAAGTTAGGGTAGCAGTATTATCACGGCGCCCATTACGTAGCGAGCATAGTGGTGTATTGGTATTCTCATTACACCACTACGCAAACTACGTAATGGGTGCCGTGATAATACATATGTACCGAATTTTGTATTGAATACGGTAGAATACAGGTAACCAATGAAGTGACTGACAGAGTAGCTTTGCAGACGATGAACATCTGGCTAGGAAGATTAGCCTCGCAGCTGCATTCATGATGGACTGTAGTGGTGAGAGTCTGTATTGGGGAAGGCCAATAAAGAGACTATTGCAATAATAAATCATGAGATGAGAGCATGGATTAGAGTTTTTTCAGTGTATTTTGTAAGGTAAGGGCGAATATTGAATATGTTTTTTAGGTGCACGTGGCATGATTTTGAGACAGATTGGATGTGAGGAACAAAGGAAAGTTCAGAGCCAAGGATAACACCTAGGCAGCGAGCTTGAGAGGTAGGAGTGATTGTCATCTTCTCAACAGCAATAGAGATATCAGGTTGGTAACTAACCAGGCGGAAATATAATTAATTCTGTTTTTGAAATATTAAGTTTGAGGTGACGAGTTGACATCCAGGATGAAACAGCAGAAAGGCATTTAGAGACGCGGCTCAATACAGATGGGGACAGGTCAGGGCAGGTTTGGTAGAGCTGATTATCATCTAGAGATGAGCGGGTTCGAATCCTAGAGATCCAAACCCCCCCGAACTTACCTTATCGGAGGCTTTCTTGAGACGTTCGCGTCATCCCGCCGATAATTCGGGTCGAAAACAAGGCCAAATCGTCATCATCCCGCATCGGATTTTCGCGAGACCGGATCTCTATATAAATTCTGGCATCCGGCGCCATCTTCAGTCTGTGTGTGAAAGTTAGACAGCACGGATGTGTCCGTGCTGTCTGCAGCAGGAGGGGGACACTATGGGGGCTGAAGGGGGGAAAAACGGCAGCGGGGAAAGCATGCTGTCTGCAGCAGGAGGGGGACACTATGGGGTCTACAGGGAGGGGACAAACGGCAGAGGGAAAAGCGTGCTGACTGCAGCAGGAGGGGGACACTATGGGGGCTGCAGGGGGGGACAAACAGCAGAGGGGAAAGCTATGGGGCTACAGCGGGTGGGGGACAAACAAGGGGGAACTAACAGGATGCATAACTTAATGGGGGCTGCTGGACTGGGAAAATTAAAAGGTACAGACACTTAGGGGGAACTACTGAGCGGCCAGGGTACATCTCGTAAGGAGCAACTACTGAGCGGCCAGGGTACAACTACTAAGGGGGAACTACTGAAGTTACCACTATTAAGGGGACATTACTAAGGGTGCTATTATGTGGGCACTACTAAGGGGGGCTGCTATATGGAACTGCTGTGGGGGATAACTAAAGAAGAAAAAAACATTTTACATTTTTAGTGCATGGCCGCCTGCTATAAGTCCAGCTGTGCTGCCCAGTGTCCCATATCATGTCTGCCATATAATTCCATGTTTGCCGCCATGTGCAGGGTCCAGGGGTGTGCCATCTGTGCCGTATAACTCCATGCATGCTGTATTAGGTCAGGGGTGCCCACCTGTGTGACGCATAATTCCTGGGGTGAGCCAAGTCTACCGTATAATTCATGGTGTGCTGTATTAGTCCAGGGGTGATGCTAAGTGTGCCATATTAGTCCAGTGTTTGTGCCGCCCACTTGTGTCGCTTATAATAGTCATCCAGCTACCTTGGAGCAACCTTTTGGCCTAAAAACAATATTGTGAGGTGTTCGTAATAGACTGGAAATTAGTGGAAATTATTGTTATTGAGATTTTAGCAGTTATTATTGTTATTGAGATTTTAGCAGTTTTTATGCTTTTTTTTTTTTTTTTAAATCAGAACCCAAAATCCAAAACCTTGAGGGGGTGTTTTGGCAAAACCTATTAGAACCCAGAACCTGAAGGTAATCAGAACCCAAAACCTAAAACGCGAAAAGTGGCCGGTGCACATTGTTAGGAGTCCCAATGGACTGCACGACAAGAAGCAATGATACTTGCTGGAGGAACAGACAAACGGAGGCAGGATGGATAAAACTCACTGCTTTATCAGGTTAAATCAATCAAGGTACAGGAATCAAGGTACAGGAATCAAGGTACAGGAATCAAGGTACAGGAATCAAGGTACAGGAATCAAGGTACAGGACAAGGCTCCAAACAACTCCCAAAAACTCCATAACTGGCCCTGAGCTCAGGGCAATAGCAGTTTTTAAACCAGAGCCAACCAATAGCTGCAGCACACAGAGACAGGCCCCTTAATGATCAGAATGTGCTGCAGCTGGGAATGGCACTCCGAGAGCAGCCCAGTCCAGCTAATTACACCAGCTGGAACTGCTCTCAGAGACCACTGCTCTGCAGGCAGAACCCACTAGCAGCACCTCTGGTCACCCACAGGTACTGCCGACAAATAAATCAGCACCTCTGACCACACAGAGGCACTGCAAGGTGAACATAACAGCAGTACCTCTGTGTAACCAGAGGTACCACAGACCAAACAAGATATACATGGCAGTCCTGACATAATGCCCCCCTTGAGAAGGCGGATTCCAGACGCCTTCTGGAAGTTCAAGCTCAGGCTTCTCTCACTGGGCAGAGCAACAGTCCATTCCGGCACCACCAGGACATCAGACGTGGACAGGACCTCCGAGATGGCAGACACTGGCTGGATCTTGGTCACTCTGAAATTTTTTTCACCATGATCGACATATCCAATGGCAGACGCAACCAGGTCCTCATGCCCGAGGGCAAGGGCAGACGGGACCTCATGCCCAAAGGCAAGGGCAGACGGGACCTCATGCCCAAAGGCAAGGGCAGACGGGACCTCATGCCCAAAGGCAAGGGCAGACGGGACCTCATGCCCAAAGGCAAGGGCAGACGGGACCTCATGCCCAAAGGCAAGGGCAGAAAGACCCCCTCCTGGGTCTATGATACATGGACCCCCTTCTGGGGCTAGATCATCATACTCGGTAGGCAGACCCTTGCGGACCTCTGGGACATCAGGCGGACCCTCGCAGACCTCTGGGACATCAGACGGACCCTCGCGGACCTCTGGGACATCAGGCGGACCCTCGCGGACCTCTGGGACATCAGGCGGACCCTCGCGGACCTCTGGGACATCAGGCGGACCCTCTGGGACTGGACAGACAGGACCTTTGCAGACCTCTGGGACTGGACAGACAGGACCTTTGCAGACCTCTGGGACTTCGGGTGGACCCTTACGGACCTCTGGCATGGCAAGTGATAGTGTACTAAAAGAAAGGACATTGCGACTGACAGCCGACACGGCGGCTCTCAATTTATGCTCCATGACATGGGCATTAACGGACTCAGGCCCGGAGGCCACGGAGGCAACAGAATCAGGCCCGGAGGCCACGGAGGCAGCAGACTCAGGCCCGAAGGCCAGGGCAATAACGTCCTCAGGCCCGAAGGCCAGGGCAATAGCGTCCTCAGGCCCGAAGGCCAGGGCAATAGCGTCCTCAGGCCCGAAGGCCAGGGCAATAGCGTCCTCAGGCCCGGAGGCCAGGGCAATAGCGTCCTCAGGCCCGGAGGCCAGGGCAATAGCGTCCTCAGGCCCGGAGGCCAGGGCAATAGCGTCCTCAGGCCCGGAGGCCAGGGCAATAGCGTCCTCAGGCCCGGAGGCCAGGGCAATAGCGTCCTCAGGCCCGGAGGCCAGGGCAATAGCGTCCTCAGGCCCGGAGGCCAGGGCAATAGCGTCCTCAGGCCCGGAGGCCAGGGCAATAGCGTCCTCAGGCCCGGAGGCCAGGGCAATAGCGTCCTCAGGCCCGGAGGCCAGGGCAATAGCGTCCTTCTCCTGGGGCTGGACAGAACCCCCTCCTGGGGCTGGACAGACGGGACCCCCTCCTGGGGCTGGACAGACGGGACCCCCTTCAGGGGCTAGACAGACGGAACCCCCTCCTGGGGCTAGACAGACGGAACCCCCTCCTGGGGCTAGACAGACGGAACCCCCTCCTGGGGCTAGACAGACGGAACCCCCTCCTGGGGCTAGACAGACGGAACCCCCTCCTGGGGCTAGACAGACAGAACCCCCTCCTGGGGCTAGACAGACAGAACCCCCTCCTGGGGCTAGACAGACAGAACCCCCTCCTGGGGCTAGACAGACAGAACCCCCTCCTGGGGCTAGAACATCGGGCTCCTTGGCGGGGACCGGATCATCGGGCTCCTTGGCGGGGACCGGATCATCGGGCTCCTTGGCGGGGACCGGATCATCGGGCTCCTTGGCGGGGACCGGATCATCGGGCTCCTTGGCGGGGACCGGATCATCGGGCTCCTTGGCGGGGACCGGATCATCGGGCTCCTTGGCGGGGACCGGATCATCGGGCTCCTTGGCGGGGACCGGATCATCGGGCTCCTTGGCGGAGACCGGATCATCGGGCTCCTTGGCGGAGACCGGATCATCGGGCTCCTTGGCGGAGACCGGATCATCGGGCTCCTTGGCGGAGACCGGAACATCGGACCCTCTGGCGGAGACCGGAACATCGGACCCTCTGGCGGAGACCGGAACATCGGACCCTCTGGCGGAGACCGGAACATCGGACCCTCTGGCGGAGACCGGAACATCGGACTCACTGGCGGAGACCTGGACATCGGACCCACTGCGATATACGACATCGGCAACGACATCGGCCACCTCTCCTGGGAACACACCATCAGCTACGGGATCGTCCACCTCTCCTGGGGGCACACCATCGGCTGAGGCATCGGATGCAGCTTTGGGGAGGTGCACATCGGACACTGCTCCGGAAGCCTGCACCCTCCGATACAAGCCTGCCATAATACGGGCCAGGTCTCTGATCTGATCTTCCAGGCTTTGAGATGGGTTAGGCTCCATAATGACACACAGCAAAGTTCACTGTTCTCCCTCCAGAAAGTCGGTATGGCCAGTTATAATGTTAGGAGTCCCAATGGACTGCACGACAAGAAGCAATGATACTTGCTGGAGGAACAGACAAACGGAGGCAGGATGGATAAAACTCACTGCTTTATCAGGTTAAATCAATCAAGGTACAGGAATCAAGGTACAGGAATCAAGGTACAGGAATCAAGGTACAGGAATCAAGGTACAGGAATCAAGGTACAGAAATCAAGGTACAGGAATCAAGGTACAGGAATCAAGGTACAGGAATCAAGGTACAGGAATCAAGGTACAGGAATCAAGGTACAGGAATCAAGGTACAGGAATCAAGGTACAGGACAAGGCTCCAAACAACTCCCAAAAACTCCATAACTGGCCCTGAGCTCAGGGCAATAGCAGTTTTTAAACCAGAGCCAACCAATAGCTGCAGCACACAGAGACAGGCCCTTTAATGATCAGAATGTGCTGCAGCTGGGAATGGCACTCCGAGAGCAGCCCAGTCCAGCTAATTACACCAGCTGGAACTGCTCTCAGAGACCACTGCTCTGCAGGCAGAACCCACTAGCAGCACCTCTGGTCACCCACAGGTACTGCCGACAAATAAATCAGCACCTCTGACCACACAGAGGGCGGGATGTATTAAAATACATCGCCGCCCTTCGCGCCCCCCCCCGCCGCGATGCCGCCGCATATGTACTAACATATGCGGCTGGCATCGCGATGCGGTGACGGAGGCCCCCCGCGATACCTGTACTGTGGTCTGCGGGGGGTCTCCGTCACCTCCCAGCCGGCTTCTGCAGTTTTCACGCCGGGGACAGCTAAGCAAGCTGTCCCCGGCGCTTCCTCCTCCCCCTGCAGCCGGAAGGACGTCCGGCTGCGTTGCTAGGGGGAGGAAGGGCTTACCTTCCGGGGTCCAGGAGGACCTGCAAGAAGGTAAGCCCAAGGGAGGGGGGAAAGGGGGGGTCGGCGACGCGGCGGGCGGCGAAAAGAAGCCCATAGGCTTCTATAGGGTATCGCCACCCAAAGGTGGCGATACCCTGCCCTGCGAAACCGCTGCGAACGGGTTTTAGTACATAGGAAAATGCGGTAAAACGGGGGTTTTACCGCATTTTCCCTTTAGTACATCTCGCCCAGAGGCACTGCAAGGTGAACATAACAGCAGTACCTCTGTGTAACCAGAGGTACAACAGACCAAACAAGATATACATGGCAGTCCTGACACACATCCATAGTGTCACATTTGGTTTCTTTTGCAACATATCCCCGACTGGAGGACTTTGGTGATCCTCATTTTCCTTTGTGAGGCAGCAGGATTCAGGCTTTGTGCCTTGGGACTATTTCATTCATTTTGTATTGTCAAGCTCTGGAGTCGCCACTGCAAAGTTATTGCTCCACTTTTTTACCTTAATTTTGATATGAACTATAGCATCCAACCTGCTGCTAGTTGTACAATGCACTTAAATGAGTATCCCCATATTATTAAGATATGCGAATGAATTACCTTCTAATGAATGGTACACCGTATCATTGGTACAGTTATGGTGTTTGAACCCAGTGTCTGTACAGTCCTCCAGATAATGTATTTCAAAACACTTCCTGTATTTCAGGTCGCAGCTGATTGTTCTCCTGTGATATATTATATAGCATTCTGAAGTGCCAAAAAGTCATGGAATAGATTCCTAGTATGTGCAGGGACAGCCGGGCGGGAGTGGTGGGCCAAAACGGCTGTATTCAGAGTAGGTCCGTGGCTACTTGAAATATCGAGCCGGCTCACCAGCCAATTGGAGCTCGCGGTCCGCAGCCAATCAGAAGAAGCAGTAGTGTCTCCCTCGAGCTCCAATTGGCTTGGGAGCGGTGCGAGATTTGAGATAGCCGTGGACCTCCTGTGAATATAGCCGGGCTATCCACCGCTCTCTGCCAGGTAGGTAACTGTCCCCATTACCACGAGCAGCAGCGCACAGTAAGGCGCCATAGTAATCAGGGTGCTGGAAGCAATGAAGAAGACACTGTCAGAGCCCTGATTACTATGGCACCTTACTCAGCTGCGTAGTCCTTGTAATCGGTGGGCCAGCCCTGAATATACAGCACTCACCATCCATTTGGTATGCATGTAGTATGTGACCATATTATTTAAACGGAAGAAGCTCTGCACTCGCTATATATATATAGAGAGAGAGAGAGAGAGAGAGAGAGAGAGAGAGAGAGAGAGAGAGAGAGAGAGAGAGAGAGAGAGAGTATAGGAAACATACAGCGGCATTTAGAGGAGTATTTCCTATTCTCTCTATCTATCTATATATATATATATGTATATATAGCGGCACTCCAAGGGTTTTCAACAGCGTGTATTAAAGCAAACCAACGTTTCGGGGTATCATTCACCCCTTTGTCAAGGTTTAAGTGCACTTAAACCTTGACAAAGGGGTGAATGATACCCCGAAACGTTGGTTTGCTTTAATACACGCTGTTGAAAACCCTTGGAGTGCCGCTGTCTGTTCCTTCCTACGAGACTGTATATATATATATATATATATATATATATATATATATATAGTGAGCTTCCGTGGTTTGTGTTAAAATAAAGTGGTCGCATACTGCATGCATACCAAATGGATGGTGAGTGCTGTGTATCCAAGGCCGGCCCACCCGTTACAAGGACTACACAGCTGAGTAAGGTGTCATAGTAATCAGAGCTCTGACAGTGTCCTCTTCATACACCTTGACAAAGGGGCATGCCAGCCCTGAAACTATGGTATTTCGATTAATACAAGTTTGAAATATTTCTCTAAGTGCTGCTGTATGTTTCCTATACCCTCTATCCATTGATTACCGGAAGGCACCGGGGAGGATATTGGTTTGGGAGAGTACCGGGCCTAAACAAAACCATTTGGAGTTTTTTTTTTTTAAATACATATTTGAAGTTCAGATGGAACATTGTGACAGATTACATATTAGGCAATGCCCAAGCTGCAAACTTTTCAGCACTTGTATTGTGTGAGGCCAAGGACGTTTTGTTGCCAAACTCCAGGAAACCCACTATCCAGAAAGGGAAAAAAAAATTGTTCCTGTTCTGCGAAAGTTATTCCCAGAGTGCCTCTTTCTACTGCCACTGTTATGAGCACTGCTAAACTGCATCAGGGGCACAGTGGGAAAAACAACTGTAATTTTTAACTAACCTAGACATGATGAGATGAAAATCTGTTAGCCACAAGTGTTTGTATGCAGCATATGTACAAATGTGAGTTTTCACATATTTGTATATGTCAGTGCCTGATTAACCAGTAGGCTAAATAGGCTGCTGCCCAGGGTGCCAGGACTGGGGAAAGGGGGTGGGGGGGGGGGGGAGAGAACCATCACCTTATGTACATTGTGCTACAGTGCCAGCTGGGCAGTCTAAACCAAAAGTTTCCTTTACATGCCACGGGCATTAGATCCTACATGGCAGTTGTATAACCTTTATTACACGTATATGAGCAGTATGAATGGCGAGTCCTTGAGCACCCATACACGTGTGTTTAGAAGCATTACAAGGGGAGCTACATGTGTATTAGCTTATGGCACCTGGAACCTTTAATCAGGCCATGGCCTATGTCCTTCCTGAGTTGGATGCAGCTTGTCTGAATCTACTGTTTCTTTCAGTAAGATAGGGCATTTTTGGATGGGAACTGGGCGGTGACACCGTGATTGCACATAGCCACCCTGACTTATGGGAGTGTCATGGGCGTGTATCAAAAGCTCTGTTTTGAGTCGTGTGTACAAAGAAGGGTATCCTGAACCAAAAGGCTGATCAGGCTGCAGCCTGGAGTGCTGGATTTTTTTTTTGGGGGGGGATCAGCGCAGCAGTAGTAACATGGTCACTACAGATACCATGCGGAGTTGCGGACAGCATGGAATCTGCAAAAACAGCTTCCCAAAAATGGTTGCAGCCTTTTAGGAGACAGATGCTAAAGGTCTTAGTAGACCTGTGGATCCTGGGAGTGCTGGTGCGCTCTAAGCAGTAATACCCTGCTAAACAAGCATGTAACCCCCTGGCAACTAGCATGTAACCCCCACCCCTGGCAACAAGCATGTACCCCACCCCCTTCCCATGGCAACCAGAATGTACCTCCTCTCCTGAACCTGCCAATGTGCATGTAACCCCTTGACAATGAGCAGATAGGTTAAATAAAATTTGGAAAAAAAATAGACTGTATGGGGAGTAATTCTGTATTAGCCTAGGCGGCTGGAACCCTTAATTAGGCATTGAGCATGGGGCTGGTGCAAGTGACGTGTTGATGGTTAAAGTAATTGATGAAAATCAACGGACGGTTCGTTTTTTTTCCGCTTGTTCACACACTAAATGCTTCATAATTTGAATGATTTCTTGCATTTTGCACAAGTTAGTAAATCAGGCTCCTACAACTGCCTGCAACTGTAGACGCTTTGCGAGTAACTCTAAATCAGACCCTAAATACACTCCAAGCCAGTTTTATCATCTACAATTAAACTGATCTGCACTACAGTTGCATCAGTTTCATTGGGCATACATCATATGGTTAGTATCGGTGTCCAGATCAGGGAGTGGCGGCAACATCCTGCACCATGATAATAATATAATACAGCATGTACAACTCTTCATTACATAGGTGCCTGTTGCTCTAGTTTCTGCCGGTGATTGGGCAATACATCCAGTCCCCTAGATAAGCGCTAAAATTAGTGGTCATTATAGTATGTCAGCTATTGGGTGGCAGCTCTGTAATAATTGTAAGTGAAACCTGATTTGTGACTATGAATGGAATGGAATGTGCTCATTATCAGCAAATATATGTTGCATCTATATACACTAAATTATACAATGAATCTATCATCTATATATATATATATATATATATATATATATGTCTAGCATCCGTGTGTAGCTGAAACACTGCCGTCTGTTGGCAGTGGGTGAAACTACATCTCTTTCGCTCTCACACATGCACAAACAGGGCAGACTAGCTTTCCAAGCTTTTGCGGCTTAGCTAGTGGACATATGAAAGGTCTAAAAACCCACACCTTCAAATAGCATGTTTCTGCCCATATTATTAGTCGCACGTATCTCTAAAGGCATCCAGCCCTGCACCAGCAGCATAACCTCCAGGTTTGCCGGACATATATCAGTTAAGGCCCCCATACACTATGCAATTTGGCCATGATTTCACCTGATTCGGAAGAATCGAGCTGTGAAATCAGCCCAAATCGCACATGTAGACATCCTGTCCCACCCGATGCATGGTCCTGTGCCCATTGGATAGGAGTCGGGAGGTCGGACGGGCTGCACATAACATTTGCTAAATCTTATGTGCAGCCTGGTGCCGGGCGGGGGACGGCAGCGGGCAGGGTATGCTGGCGACCAGAGAGCCATGTGGAGGGACCAGGGAGCCGGGCAGGGGAAGCCGCAGCCGGGCAGCTCCAGCGGGCGCACTTAAAAAGAAAAGCTCATACAAATTAATGAGTAGCCACTGATTGGCTGAGACCTGTCAGCCAATCGCCGGGAAGCTACCTCCTTGGTAGGTTCAGGTTGGTCAGCTATTGACTTATTCCCCATCTGTCCATCCTCACTAATCATCTGTATCACTTCAGCCTCATCCTCACCTGTGTCTCTCCAGCACCATCCCCTGTTTGTCCTGGCTCAAACACATACACTCCCATGTCTCTCCATTTTCAGCAATGCACTCATCTCACCTGTGCCTGAGTCTCCCACCCCCGTATGACTCAGCAACACCCCCTCTCATGTCTCTCAGCCTCCCCATCCAATAAAGCCACTCAGTACAGCTTTTATTGTTAAATATGCATTGGATGGAAAAAGATAATTGCCTGTTGGCTGCTATAGGTTTAGTGCACATTTGCAGCTTTGATAGTAAAGACTTTACTATCGTAACTTCTGTATCTCAAAAAGTGATATTCACATGTTTGGTGCACAAGTAGTGTCTAATAATAAATGTACACATGTTCAGTTGCCATGTACAGAACTGCATGTTTGTGGAGAGGGAGAGGCTGCATTGTAATGTTTACATTATGTAATGATTTGTTGATAACACAAAACTGCAGGTGACAGTAAGTGACTCCCTGTGTCCTTGACAAGGATCATCTAGTCCCCTCCCCTGTGGCATCACTTACACAGGACATGAACAGGATAGAGGAAGTGCAGGACAGCCTGGGTAGTTTCCTATAGTGTCACTGTCATGTAGACCGCTCTTAGTTGTACCTATGACATGGAGGTGTGCTGATCTACAGTATATACAGAACAGTGCAAATTAACATTGTACATAACTCTGTTCAGAAAAATTCATATACACTGTGCTGAAAAAAAGAGGGATACTTATTGGCATGGACTGTATTGGTCATATACCTTTGAAGGGAATATTCAATCAGTATGTGGCAGTTTGTACATTAAATTGCACAGAGCTTTGCACCGTCTGAACTGTTCACACACATTGTGTACACCCCTGCCTTATTGCAGCAAGATTGTAGGACGCACCCATGCTCCAGGCCTTCAGCCAGATACGGATATATTTATCCTGTGAGATCACAGATCATTAACCCCTTACCTACTGTACAGCAAGAGGAGAATGGCTTTGGGAGACAGGGCACAGACGAAAGGATCCTCACAGCAGAATATAGCATAATTCATACAGTGCTGTAAGACCTTCCCACAGACATTATTTGTACCAAAGTCCTTGATTGATTTCTAGGCAATAAGTAACTATCAGCTTTGCCAGGTCACTGCTCAGGGTGAGGCTTTCTCCTCTCTTTTTCCCTGTAGACATTAATCATTGCAGTCAATATTTAACTGTACAGTCCTACTTGTTCAGGTGTTGGAATAGTGAAAGTGTGCCTCTGTCTTAAGTTTGCACCAATGGAATGTATATGCTATGTTGGAGAACTACATTTTGAAGTGATTTGCAGAAAAAAAGTCTGTGGAGAACAGGAATGTGCAGAAATGAAATCTTGCTTCTGTTGCCCCCTACAACACAGCAGGGGCAGGTTGGGGCAGGTGGGGAATATCATGCACAGCTGTTCCCTCCAGCTTCTGCTAAGGCGGCTGTCCAAGACATCGGTTAGTGCCTTAGAAGGACTTCAGGAGTCTATGCTAAATTCAAAATGTAGGCACAGTAAGGAGAGGGTCGTACACCTGCTCAGGTGACACACTGACAGTGTAAGTGTGCGTGGAGGGAAATATGAGTAGGATTGAGTACACACCTCCAGCAATTTCATTCCTTGGAACATGTCAGTGCAAAGGACAATCTCAGCTTGCTCTGGGCTACACTTACTGATTATAGTGTACACTCAGAATGTGTAAGATATCATATACTGTACTATAATGTTCCTAGTAAAATACTGCTTACTAGAAGTCCTTTACAAAGAATAGTAATACCACTGATAACATTAGTGGCTTCCCTTTCCTTTTCCAACAGTGCCTAATGACCATGTGACCACCCAAACTCTGCTCTGTCACAGTCACACAGCGTAACTCGTGGCAGGCTGATATCAGACTCTCTGTTATTGCCTATATAGTGCCTTCTGGCAATTCATTATATGTGACTTTTCCCTAGCCCTGGATACCAACAGAGATATAACATGACCATGTTGAACTTGAAAATGAAGGTGAAAGGGGGATTCAGACCATTGAACTGATTAAACAAATACTTTGAAAGTTGCTTTTTAAACCACACTGCAGTGCAGATAGTGGGCCAGGTGCACTAAGCTTCAAAAGTGATAAAATTAGAATGATAAACAAGCAGCCAATCAGCTCCTTACTGCCATGCAGTGGCATAACAGTGGCAATAGCGGGGAGGCGCTGATTAAGTGTGGGTGCCGGGGGTCTGCTGGGGCTATCGCTGCGCTGCCACTGCCCGGGACCTGCCTTAACCCTCTGCTTGCCACGTCGGGACCCACAGATCTACTTGTCTGCATCCCGGCGCGCCTCCTGGCTCCTGCTGCTTATGAATAAATAGCCCTAACAAAATGTCCGCCCCCTTACAGCAAACAATTTTTGAGGATGATAGAGGAGGAGACAGCGATATTTTCCGGCGGGGGCCCAGATTTTCTAGTTACGCCACTACTGCCATGTCACAGACTGTTTGACTGGAGCTGATTGGTTGGTTGTTGCAGCATGATTGATATCCTGCTGCCATTTGGGGGTGGTGACAGAATAGTGACAAGCAGCATTTCAGAAAACAGGGGTGTGTCAAACCCATTTTCAGGGTGTGCACACAGCTTCGGTCGCTTCAGTAGTGTATATTTCCCAGCCATCCTGAGTAACCTGAGGGTTCCTCATATGACCGATGCTCACTCAGACGATCCAAAGCTGCATCCTCAGACACAGCAGTGGATCAGTGAAGCTGGCAGGAGGCATCTAGTGTTTCCACAAGATGCCTCCTTCTCATGTTGGTGCTGCATACAAAGGCACAGTGGCTGTGTGATCTGCATTAATCTCTGAATCAGACCCTTTGCGTATGAGAACTGTGATACTGAGATGGCAATAAGAGAACAATTATTGCATACATCTACCATTTTTGCCTACTATTATTTAGTGTTCCTCTCCAGGAGAAGCCCGGAGCGGAGAGATGACACTGATATGCAGTTCAGGGGGCGGGACGGAAGCTGAGATCATTAAACCCCATCCATCATTTTAGCCCCGCCCTGAAACACTGCATGGATGCGGGGTACTTGCCCACCTTTTGAGGGGGGTGTCCAGGAGGGCCAACCAATTTTCAGGAACCTCCTGGCAATTCCAGGAGGGTAGGCAAGTATGACATGAACATCTGTGACCCTTATGTGGGGTACATACCAGGACGACCTCCGTCGTCCACGACCGATAGACGACCATGGGACGATTTCCCTTGGACTTCCCGGGAGCTCGCAGGCAGTCCCCAGCAAACGATTAGCAAACGATTAGCAAAAATGTTTTTTTTTTTGCGGAACGATCTAGATCCGATCCTGATGCGCCCGTGATGGTCGTTAAGACGGTCAGATTGCTGGTTTTTGTTTTTTTGCAAGAACACATGCGACCGTCGTCAGATTGGCCTTTGAAATTTAAATGAAGGGGCTGGACTAGCAGAGGGGATAGGAATAGCAGCAGCCATTTTAAACCAGTGTATTTCTGCTTTGTTACTAGTGAGGCTTGGTTTATACCTGCTGAACGCTGGACATAGCTATTTTACACATTACTTTGTTTTGCCTGCCATTACAAAGTGTCTTTTAACCCTGCACTATGGAGAATGCAGTGATGGGTCGTCACCAGCAAGATTACCTGCTCTATTATGCTGTGCTGAATCTCAGACGTCAGAGGGCCCAGCGCAGGAGAGAAAGATCATGCTGGACAAAGCAGTGGCTACTGCAGCGTCATACTCGTTCGCACATGCCACTGCTCAGGGACATCAGGGAAAATAACCCAGACGACTACCGGAACTTTTTGAGGATGGATGATGCCACATTCCAGGAATTGCTGCGTATGGTGACTCCCCACATCGAGAAGCAGGATACCAAGTATCGCATGGCTATCCCTGCTGAGGAACGGCTGGTGGTGACCCTGAGGTTTCTGGCGACAGGACGGTCTCTTGCTGACCTGAAGTTTGGATTCCTCATCTCCCCGCAAGCTTTGGGCCTCATCATCCCGGAGACCTGCAAAGCCATTGTGAAGGTGCTGCAGTACCAGTATTGCAAGGTAAGAATGAAAAATACACCGTACACTTTATTGTGCAAACAAAATTGTTTTATTTATAATTTAGGCCTAGGACAGAAACAGGTTTTTTAGGCCTTTCATATGTAAAACATGTGTAAATAGTAAAATAGTAAATAGATTTATTGTGTCAACACAAATATATCATAATACCATATAAAAGATATTGTACAAAAAAACACACTATATATAAACATTTAAGTATGTATGACCCAGTTTAAACTTTCCCAATAAGTACGGGCTACTGTGTGGCAGAGGATGTCTGCCGCAGATATGTAAAGGCTGCGGCCCACATGGCGCATGGTGCAGATGCAATGGTCCCGGCCCCATTGATGTGCGCCGTACGACATGTGAGCAGTGGCCATCACATACCTGCAGCTGAGACCATGTCTGTCGCTCAGTACCCCATACTATTGGCAAAGAAAAAAGGGCAATAATTTGAGTTTGCTCTCCAGATTGAGGAGAATCCTGTTCTCCCTCTGGTAATGCAAGTACAGGTAGCAGCATATACGTAGAAAACCAAGAAAAAAGACACTCTGGTAACTGATGAAACAGGCCCTTACAACAGTAGGGATAAGGTACTGTGTGGCAGAGGATGTCTGCTGCAGATATGTAAAGGCTGCGGCCCACATGGCGCATGGCGCAGATGCAATGGTCCCGGCACCATTGATGTGCGCCGTACGCCATGTGAGCAGTGGCCATCACATACCTGCAGCTGAGACCATGTCGATGGCAAATGACAAAATAGCCTATATTTTAAGACAGATCCTCAAAAACAGGAGACTCTGGATCTTCTATCAGTAAAGAACTGTAGAATTGACGGTACTTGGAGGGTTGAGAAGGCTGTGTGGGTGTCGACTGGGTATGTGTTGGAAGTGTGCTCGACTGGCCTGGTACGGTGGCAGGCAGAGTAGGCACTGGTGATTCTAATGACAGTGGTGTTTCTGGTGCACTACCCATGCCAACTATTTTAGTGCCACTGCTGAGATACCCTAAACTGCCATTATACACCAACTCCATGCATAACTTTTCAAAAGTCAGTTGCTGGTCCGGAGCCATGTTGCGAACACACTCTGCCACATAAGTGAAGTAGTTGTCATGTTTGTCCGGGTTTCTTTGCAGGACTCGCTGTGCCCGCATCACAAATTCTTCATGTGCTGCTGCTTCTTCTTTTTTTCCTTTGCCACGCAATTTTTTTGCACGGGGGAGTGGGTTCCAGGGTGGGTGGCGGAGTGCGTGCCGGAGTAGGAGCTTCACTCGATGTGCATGCATTATCAGATAGCGCAGACAGGTCCAGGGTTGGAGGTGGGTCGTCAGCAAGCTTTAAAAAAATAGAACAACATGTTTACTAATCAATTCTATTTACTTCTAATTTCAGTTCCCTACCAGCGTGAATGAATGGAAAGTCATCGCAGAGGAGTTTGAACAGCGATGGAACTTTCCAAATTGCGGTGGAGCCATCAATGGCAAACATGTCCGCATAGCCCAGCCTATCAATAGTGGTTCCTACTACTTTAATTACAAGGGCTATTTTAGTATTGCACTGATGGCTGTGGTTAATGCGAGCTATGAGTTTATATTTCTGGATGTAGGAAGGAATGGCCGTGCATCGGATGGTGGCACTTTCAAGGACACAAAGTTCTACGAAAGGCTCACAGCGAACACCCTTCACTTGCCGTCTGCCCAGGAAACTAAACAGAGGCTTAACTTTGTGTTTGTGGCAGACAAGGCTTTCGGCCTGCACGAGCACGTCATGAAGCCATATGCGCAAAGGGGCCTGAACCATGACAAAAGGATCTTCAACTACAGGCTATCCAGGGCACGGCGTGTTGTGGAAAATGCTTTTGGCATCCTGGCTAGCCGGTTTCGCATTTTCCACACTGCCATTAACCTGAGGGTGGACAAAATTGACTGGGTTGTCACGGCGTGCTGTGTCCTGCACAATTTGCTCTGCAGAAAAGCCACACAGCAAAGGGTTACAGGCACAGCACTCCAAGAAGTATATATATACACAAACACACACACACACACACACACACACACACACACACACACAAACAGCTGAATGGGGCCAAGCAGAGAGGAGTGCATGGAATACTGCAATGGTGGACAATGGTTTAATATATATATATTTTTTGACGGATTAGCAAAAAAAAAAAGTATTCAAGATCCTCCAAATCCTAAGGTAATAGTTTCAGTATAATAATGAACCACAGCTCCTGAAAGGGGGGGTCCGATTATAATTCCATGCCCGGTACATTCTAATTTGTATATATGCCCACAGCTATTTCATTTATATATGGACTAAAAAGCCCTCCGCACAGATTGAAATCTTGCGACAAGGTCTAAAAAGTTCAAAACGTAAGTGCCTTTTTGGACTATCGATTGTGAATGGTGTAATCACCCGAATAGAATTGATAAAACATTTGTTAAGAGTCCTTCCCTTTAGAAATTCCCTATTCTTACGTAATGTACATTCTGAACTATCAGAAAGATATTTATAAAATGGTACATTTTTTCCACCAGGCACATTGGGAAAGGACTTAGTACATTAACATCTTGTCGAAGCTTCATCCTATTCAAGAAAATTTGTGGAAATTGTATCTATGCTTTTTGGTATGTCTTTTATCCACAACCCTCATGAAAACCCCCTTTTTCTTTCAACTTCCTATCACCTGTTCTTCCATCTTTCCGTTATGTACCATCAATCGATGCACTTAGATTAATTTAGCCAATTAAATGTTAGTATTATAGATCCTATAAAAGTGAAGTCCGTATACCATGTTATTTTTAAACAAATGGATGTATGAATTGTCATATTTAAAAACTATGTGTATCTTTTATGTTCATAGCGAACCCCTGATGAAGTCCCATGTAGGGACGAAACGCGTTGGGATCGTCTATTTATTGTTGTGAATTTTACCATTGAACTTTTTATGGTCTGAAACAAGTACCACAGTCACATTGAACAAGAGACATTTTAATAAATTTATATGAATTTTGGACTTTACTTTGATTATTCTGAAATCTGTTAAAAGGCTATACAGACTCAATCATTAAAGGTCTGAATAAGGGGCGCCAACTTTCAATTGCTGTCCACATTTTCCTTGTCCCCATCCAACAGGGGTCTTTGTAAGTCCGGCAGCCCAAACATAGTAATACAGAATAAGTGGCGCGAAACAAGAGTCTGTTCTCCATATATATATATATATATATATATATATATATATATATATATATATATATATAGTTGTGGGTACAGAAGGAGGTCACTCGCCAGACTGGAGTTAAAAATGATTATTTTTATGGAGGCTGGCGTGCGCTCCAGCTGACGTTTTTCACGCCAAATGACGCTTTAAAAGGTTGGTGGATAGTAAACGCTGATATGCGTTAACAGCTCGTGGTGCAGCGTTCTGGACACTTTATGGTATGTATTGATGAAGCACTTGGTCTGTTTGGCATGTATTATCGATAATATATGAGCTTTAATAGTTAAGAGTTAAGCATTCTGCTAAGTTGTTTGCAAGGAGGTGACATTGATAGAATTTTACCAGTTTGGGGATAGTCTGTATTGTAATATATGGATGAATAATCTAATTCCACCTGGTGACTTATACACATTTTCTGTTTGTATATTTTTTCTTGCTATAGGTGTCTTTACTATTTCGATGTATTATCTGATATGGCTGTCTTACAAGTCTTGAAAAAGGCCCTGATTCGGGTCGAAACGTTGACCATATGTGATGGCAGCGTAAATAAAAAGAAATGAAATAAAAATAATCATTTTTAACTCCAGTCTGGCGAGTGACCTCCTTCTGTACCCACAACTATACCAAATACTTCCTCCATGGAAGCCTATTTTTGAGTGTGCACCCCAGCATTGATGAACTTTAATAGTGAGTGTCGTCCCATTCCCTGGATATACAAAGGATACTGGCAGTACTCTTTTGGACTGGCACCCTACTCATTTTGATGTTTATGAAGTAAATTGAAGATTTTTCTAAATCATCATGATGTATTATATGCTTTGAACATGGATCAGTGATTATATCGAATTTGGATAAGTATTTTATTAAGTGTTAGTATATAAATTGCATGCTTGTTTTTGTTCCATTGCCACCCAGATTGTATTTGTGCTATAGAGTGTGCTCATCCTCTTAAATCACCAGCATGGCCCATAGTTTGGGCATCCTGAATGATGCCTTGTTAAGTGAGGCTGAAAGTCATCTGGTCAGTCTTACTGATGATGAAATAGAAAAAGTCTTGTTTAATCGTCTGGATTTTGACAAATTACCTGAACAGTCGCCTATTGATATTTTTCATAAATTATTAAAACTTAAGAGACGTGAGGTAGAACTAGTTCTTCATGGACAGTTCTTGTCTGAATATTATCGAAAAAAACAAATACCTCGGGGATTCAGGGTTAACAACACCCCCACCATCGGGCGCAAGAATCCAGCATTCTGTGTACGATGGTGTGGGGTGTTGAATAAATGTTCCCTGGATCTCCTCATTTTGGTGATTGAAGAGGTGGGAGCGGAGTTAACCAAAATTAGAGGGGAAATACAAAGTTTTGATGCAGAATATGCAGCAACTCTAAAAAAAGATAAAAAAGAGGATTGGTTAGTTAGGCTACAAGCCCAAGTTGATAAATTTCAAGGTGATTTGGTATCCTTTAAAAGGAAAAAATGAGAAAGTGTGGATATGGATTACAAATATCATGGTGTATATCGCTGGTTATCTGGTGATACTACACGATCTAAATTTATGGGCAATAGGAGACAGGGACGACCACGTGGTGATCGCCCTGGACAAAGTAGTCAGTACTCATCATCCTCTGATAGAGAATTTTCTGATGGTAAACCCCCATCTAGTGGTTTTTTAGGCGCAGGGACAAGGTCCCGGATAAATGCAACAGGAGACCCCATCCTAGAAGGGGTAGGATCACTAGAAAGAAACAGAAACAGAAAGGGCAAGAAAGGGAATTGATTTTTAACCTATCCTCACACCAGCTCTCTGAGGCTGAGGAATCCTTGTTGTCGAAGGGAATGTCCTTTATACCAACCAATAAAATGGACCCATTTAAGTGGTCTGTTGATCTACACAAGATGGGTAGGAAATTACGATTGAGGGAATTCTTCGACAACAAGGAGAACTCACCTCAGACATTATCCAATACATTGTTTAAGAACAGGAGTACTTTTGATCCTCATTCTAACAACACCAGTATTAAGAACTTTCTACGTATGGTTAATCATGAAGTACTATATGATAACAAAAATACTAAGATGCATGATAATCTTAGTAAAGCAGAAAGAACTGCTCTAATTGATCTAAAAAATAATACTTCAATAACCATACGTAGTGCTGATAAAGGTGGGGCAGTAGTCCTATTGGACTCCAAAAAATATGATGCTGAAGTGAGACGACAATTGACTGATTCACACACATATTTAAAACTGGGTTTTAATCCTATGCCTAGGATTAAACGTGAAGTTGATGCAGTGTTAAAAATTGGACACACTCAATCTTGGATAGATGATAATGTGTTCGATTATCTGACGGTTGAATACCCTTTGTGCCCCCTGATCTATTTGTTGCCAAAAGTGCACAAGTCGTTGGTCGACCCTCCTGGTCGGCCAATAATTTCTGCACGCGGCTCGATCTTACAACCTATAGCTCAATTCCTGGATTTTTTCCTGCAGCCATTTGTAATAAGCGACAAGAGTTACCTCCGTGACACAGGTCATTTTCTGGATGATATCAACAAACTAACTGATATACCGAAAAATTGTATGTTAGCATCACTTGATGTATCATCTTTATACACCGTAATACCCCATGATATGGGGATACGGGCGGTTGAAGACAAAATGTTGATAGGGCCCTATAGCGGTCCCCCGATAGCATTTATGATGGAATTGTTAGATATGGTGCTTCGTAATAATCACTTCCTGTATCAGGGTGATTATTACATTCAGCTATCCGGGACCGCTATGGGGTCTAATTTGGCTCCGGCCTACTCTAATATCTTTATGCAAAGGTATGAGGATGAGCACATTCTTTCTAAGTATGGTACCCAGATATTGTATTATAAAAGGTTTATTGATGATGTGATCCTGTTATGGTTAGATACTGAACAATCGTTCCATGAGATGGTAAAAAACCTTAATAGTCTTGATCACCCTATCAGGTTCACATCTGAAATCAGTAGTATATCCATAAACTTTTTAGACGTAACATTAATTAGGGATGGTGACAAATTGGGTTATACGTTATACCGAAAACCCACAGACCGGAATACAATGTTGTGGGCTACAAGCCACCACCCGGACTCATTGAAAACCAAATTGCCCATCTCACAGTTCCTAAGGATCTTACGTAACAACTCGAGTCCAGTAAAAGCTGAGGAACAACTCCAAGAGTGCTGCCAGCGATTTAGTGAACGTGGGTACAGGAGACAGGATATACAAAATTGCCTTACTAAAGCCAGAAGAAAACATCAAATGCAGAATACAAGTGGCATTGTACAGAGAAGAACGCCAACCATGGTATTGGGTACTGAGTGCAATACAGGCCTAAGACGTGTATAGCATGGCATAAAAAGAAATTGGCATATCTTCTCTTCTGACCCTGCATTCACAAAGATGGAGAAAAACCAACCATTATTGAGTGTGAGACGAGGCCGGAATCTCAAAGATTATTTATTGAGACCGAACATGCCCATCACATCAGTTAAACAGAAACCGACATGGCTTTCCCAACAGGTTGGGTGTTACAGATGTCTGGGATGTATAACTTGCCGGTCAATGATAACTGGCAGGACATTCAACCATCCTCAGACAGGCACCAAAATAATGTTACGACACCGTCTAACTTGTCTTATGGACTACGTTGTTTACTTTCTAAAATGTCCCTGCGGGTATTTATACGTAGGGAAGACAATTAGGACTTTCCGCAAACGAATGACACAACATAGGTCTTCGATTAGATTGGCCTATAATACGGATGCATCGGATAAGCCGGTGGCAGTCCACTTTGTAAAAGAAGGTCACCAAATTTTGTCATTGAAATATATGATTATTGATTGGGAACCCCCCTCTGAGAGGGGTGGTGACCGTAAAAGAGCTCTCCTTCAAAGGGAAGCAAGGTGGATTGCAAAACTGGACACAGTAGCGCCGAAAGGCTTAAATGAGAGTAATTCATTAGCAGCATTTTTATAAAAATATGCTCTCGTCTTTTTGTGATAAAACATGTCTGTGACATGGGTGGTGATGTTATATGAATTTGCATGCTTAAATTGTCTATATGTTTGTATTGTAATTTATATTGGGTAAGTAAAACAAGACATTTTTTCCCTCAGCACACTGAGCAATGCTAGTAACCAATCTAGAACACTACATGATAATAGAATTCAGAGATATTGGTTACATATACCTGCGCAGGTGTATGCTATGCCCCCAAGCCGCGTCAAGGCTTCTCTGTATATTGGGGGTCCCTAGCGCTATATCTAGGTGCAGGGTGCGGCACCCCAAAAACCATCATAAGCTGGGAAGCCCAGTGCGGCATGCCAGTGATATACTAAGTGTTAGTGATAGGAAGCCGAAGCTATATAAAAGGGAGAGATAAATGAATGTAATTAAAATAGGATAGAGATAGTGTTAGTGAGGGAAAAGTGTTAATAGAATGTACTAAGGGCATGCCGCACTAAAGCCACCCAGCCCATCCAGTCCAGGAGCACCGCACCCCACACCACCGTTACCCTAAATTGGGTCTACGATTAACCAGCAAGGAGCCACATGATAATGGCTCCTTACTTGATATATCCAAACTAAGAGCTACCTACCTTGGAGCAACCCCGGACTACTCCATGTGGCATATCAGGACCCACATCTCCTCCTAATATGGGCTCCCTTCTGCCTCTAACAACATACATACAGATAGTGGTAGATGCTCAATTAGTTCAGTAGCATTTCCCAGGTGCATGAGGGAGGGGTTAATTACTGGGTAAGTAAAACAAGACATTTTTTCCCTCAGCACACTGAGCAATGCTAGTAACCAATCTAGAACACTACATGATAATAGAATTCAGAGATATTGGTTACATATACCTGCGCAGGTGTATGCTATGCCCCCAAACCGCGTCAAGGCTTCTCTGTATATTGGGGGTCCCTAGCGCTATATCTAGGTGCAGGGTGCGGCACCCCAAAAACCATCATAAGCTGGGAAGCCCAGTGCGGCATGCCAGTGATATACTAAGTGTTAATAATTAGTGATAGGAAGCCGAAGCTATATAAAAGGGAGAGATAAATGAATGTAATTAAAATAGGATAGAGATAGTGTTAGTGAGGGAAAAGTGTTAATAGAATGTACTAAGGGCATGCCGCACTAAAGCCACCCAGCCCATCCAGTCCAGGAGCACCGCACCCCACACCACCGTTACCCGAAATTGGGTCTACGATTAACCAGCATGGAGCCACATGATAATGGCTCCTTACTTGATATATCCAAACTAAGAGCTACCTACCTTGGAGCAACCCCGGACTACTCCATGTGGCATATCAGGACCCACATCTCCTCCTAATATGGGCTCCCTTCTGCCTCTAACAACATACATACAGATAGTGGTAGATGCTCAATTAGTTCAGTAGCATTTCCCAGGTGCATGAGGGAGGGGTTAATTACTGGGTAAGTAAAACAAGACATTTTTCCCTCAGCACACTGAGCAATGCTAGTAACCAATCTAGAACACTACATGATAATAGAATTCAGAGATATTGGTTACATATACCTGCGCAGGTGTATGCTATGCCCCCAAACCGCGTCAAGACTTCTCTGTATATTGGGGGTCCCTAGCGCTATATCTAGGTGCAGGGTGCGGCACCCCAAAAACCATCATAAGCTGGGAAGCCCAGTGCGGCATGCCAGTGATATACTAAGTGTTAATAATTAGTGATAGGAAGCCGAAGCTATATAAAAGGGAGAGATAAATGAATGTAATTAAAATAGGATAGAGATAGTGTTAGTGAGGGAAAAGTGTTAATAGAATGTACTAAGGGAATGCCGCACTAAAGCCACCCAGCCCATCCAGTCCAGGAGCACCGCACCCCACACCACCGTTACCCTAAATTGGGTCTACGATTAACCAGCAAGGAGCCACATGATAATGGCTCCTTACTTGATATATCCAAACTAATAACTAAAATAATATGGACATGCCTATATATACCAAGTGCTGGTGCAATCATATGCCAAGAATATCTAAATAATAATTTTTTGTTGGCCACTTTACAAAAGTTCCACTAGATAGCGTCTGGTGGATATAGTCAGGCATCCTAAACACTGGATGCGGTCCAGGTGCGTTCCAGGCACCTAGTAGTGACACAGCTACAAAACCTAACTTGATAGGTGGTTAAGGCCATGTGACGCGCTAGTCACGATCACATGGTTTACATGTTCTATAGGAATAAACGGGTGACGCGCTATCTGAGCGCCGCGCACCCGGAAATACCAAGCTTGTGTCATGCGGTCCAAATGGGAGGCTGGCGTGCGCTCCAGCTGACGTTTTTCGCGCCAAATGACGCTTTAAAAGGTTGGTGGATAGTAAACAGTGGCACACGACGCTGATATGCGTTAACAGCTCGTGGTGCAGCGTTCTGGACACTTTATGGTATGTATTGCTGAAGCACTTGGTCTGTTTGGCATGTATTATCGATAATATATGAGCTTTAATAGTTAAGAGTTAAGCATTCTGCTAAGTTGTTTGCAAGGAGGTGACATTGATAGAATTTTACCAGTTTGGGGATAGTCTGTATTGTAATATATGGATGAATAATCTAATTCCACCTGGTGACTTATACACATTTTCTGTTTGTATATTTTTTCTTGCTATAGGTGTCTTTACTATTTCGATGTATTATCTGATATGGCTGTCTTACAAGTCTTGAAAAAGGCCCTGATTCGGGTCGAAACGTTGACCATATGTGATGGCAGCGTAAATAAAAAGAAATGAAATAAAAATAATCATTTTTAACTCCAGTCTGGCGAGTGACCTCCTTCTGTACCCACAACTATACCAAATACTTCCTCCATGGAAGCCTATTTTTGAGTGTGCACCCCAGCATTGATGAACTTTAATAGTGAGTGTCGTCCCATTCCCTGGGTATATATATATATATATATATATATATATATATATATATACACACACACATGGAGCCCACCCGAGCAAACAGTGACATGGTCAGGTGCCCGTTTGACAAACTAGTGCTCTATACAGACTATATACATTGGTGGCAACAGTGGGCATGCATAGGAGAGCATTGGGAGTGCAAACATACCAGGTTGTTGTTCTGGGAGATGAGACAAGAAGGAGAGTCCAACTGCTGCGCCAGCGCTGTTTGCTATGTGGAAAAACATGGCGCTGGGGGAGTGTTTAGGAAATGCCACTCAAATAGGCTGGATCAAACGACGGACGGCCGAGGGACGGCGGCAAAAACACTCACGATCTGCATGCGATTGATGGTCGGTCGGCCTGGGATTGACGGATCCTACCTGCAGCACGTAGGACCAAAGATGCGATCAAACGAGTGGCGTGTACGCGCATCGGATTGGAATCGGATCAAATAAATGACAAAAAGGCAAAAAGTACAAGTACAATCTGCATACAACCGGTCGGAATTGGATCTAAATTGACAGAATCGGGCCATAGTTGTCCTGGTGTGTACCAGGCATTACTTCAAAGCCAGTTCCAGTTACCCTTGGAGTGTTGGGTATCCTTACAGTTACATATGCCCCTTATCCTGACCTAAGTTTCTCTGCAGCCAATTTAGATGCTCCTTCTGAAAGTCTCTTGTCTCCCTGGCACTGCAATATGCTTTGGCTCAGGTCTCATGTGATTTGATCTTGTGAATGTTTAATGAGAAGCATGAAAATCCTATGAAAATCTGACAGGATAACAGCCAACAGCACAGAGCTCAGCTGCCTCTCCACTCTCTGTACATTCACCGCTCTCTCTCTCTGTTACACTTGTATTATTATTTAATTATTACCAGTTGATATAGCGCTTTACAGTCCTGCCTCTATGTCGGTTTGTTTCTACCCAGTTTGTTTAATCACTGTTGTTTCTAATTGTAAAGCGCAATGGAATATGCTCCGCTATATAAGAAACTGTAAATACATTTACAGAGAATACAGATGGAGCCGGCTTTACCTTTGCAGGGGCTGGCGGTAGCGCCCGGCTACTGCCAGGGGCGCGTGCGCACAAGACGCTTGCGCGCCCCTTGGCAAACGGAGCCTGCCGCCGGTCCCCGCCGCCTCCCCCACTGGTCCCCCTAGCCGCCCCGATCCCCCCCCCCCCCCGAACTGGGCAGCATCTCCCTGAAGCGTGTGAAATGCACGCACGTCCCAGTCTCCAGAGCCGGCCCTAGCCTAAATTACGCCCTAGGCAAGATTTTGACTGTTGCCCCCTAGCACTGCCACTAGTTCCGTCTCCCCTTTCCCAGCACCATCAACCCTCATCATAGCAGTCATCATTTTGGTGTCCCTACCCGCAATATTTTAAATAGAACCAGCACACCCATTCGGTGCCTTTTTTGCTGAAAATTCGTCTTATTTGCATTGTTATGACCAGCACACACAAGGAGCTTCTGCTGATTAAAATGATATACAGCATGCCTATATTCTGTGTGCGACTGTGGCTGTACCTGCATACGGAATGCTATGTTACAGTGATTTCCATTAATACACTATTTTGCAGATACAGCATGCTGCATATCATTTTAATCAGCAGAAGCTGCTGATGCCCCTAGGCATTCCAAATGCCCTAGGCAATTGCCTAGTTGGCCTATGCCTAAGGCCGGCCCTGCCAGTCTCTATCGCCAGCGCTCGCCAGTGCAAGGCATCTGGCGAGCGCCGGCCAAAGATGAGCCCTGCTACATCTGTGGAGCTTACAGTCTATATTCCCTACCACATGTACATGCACACACAGACATTCTAGGGTTAGGTTTTTGGGAGCCAATTAACCTACCAGTATATTTTTGGAATGTGGGAGTAAACCTGAGTAAACCCACGCAAGCACGAGGAGAATATACAAACTCCGCTCAGTTAGGGCCATGGTGGGAATTGAACCCATGACCTGCTGTGAGGCAGTAATGCTAACCTAATTACAATGCGATTGCTTGTATCGGTTTCTTCTGTTTATATTTGTTCAAATACATCCGTTATTCTCTATTATCTTAAAATGTTCTTTTTATTTATTTCTCACCATACTAAAAGCAATCCTCACAAAGGAGGCTTCCCTCCCTCCTCCCCATGCTCTCCTTCCCACATGCCCACCCACACCACATCATTCCCTAATCAGCCAAAGATTTATTTGTTCTCTCTTCCATTCTGTCACTAGGCTCAGGCTGTTTACTTTCACTGACGCTTTCCAGAGACCAACACTTTGCATTTTAGCAAATACTTCATATTTCCAACAGAAAGTAAAATGTGTTTCTGCATCTGGCACTGCTCAGCAATACAGGTTGGACCTATGCCTATGACTGTGTGGGTTGCAGGTCAGCACACCCGCACCTATGCCATGTACCTTGCAAAACTGGTTAAGTAAGTCACACAAACCAGTACAGGAGTGCCCGATATATAGTCACTGCTGAAAGTGATGGCATACAGATCAAGTACAGTCCTATCTGTTATGCAAACAGTGTGTATAATAGACACAAAGCTATTCTGTGATAGATCAGAACCATGTCTGTGAACATTGGAAACACATTCACAGGGTGTGGATTAGCTCACAGACATTATCTAGGTTGATATGCGAAAGGTCGACACAGAAAAGGTCAACATGAGTTTTTCGCATTTTGTGTCAATGTGGACACCTAAGCACGTGAACCCCAATTAGTGTACAGCGTTCGCTCGCTATGCTTCAGGACACTTTAACGTTCCCATTCGGAGACCACGTTGATGGTAACGTATGAATTTATTTTTTTCCTAAATCGCAAATGTTTTTTTTATGTCGACCTTCTGTCAAGGTCAATTTTTTAGTTCTGTTGACATTTTGGTGTCAAGCTATTGCAGGGTTGCCGACTTTCAAATTCTCCTCTCCGGGAGAAGCCCGGGGAGGAGACTTTTATTACCCGTTAGGGGGACGGGGCTTGACTGTGACATCATTAAGCCCCGCCCCCATCACAGGAAATAGTCTAACTCAATGATCTCCATGGAGGGGGCAGGGCTAAAACAAAAAACAAAGCCTCGTCCAGCCCTGCTTTCACTCCTCTCCAGGCTTCTCCCGGAGAGGGGTTTTAAAAGGTCGGTATATATGATCCACACTGCCCAGCAACCTGGGTCCGACCCATATAGAACCCTTTTTTTAACCAGGGTCGGATTGCCGGGTTGCTGGACCCAGTGTTTTTCAAAAGGCCCTTTTTCCGGTGTGAAAGGGGTATATAATTGAGGAGAGAGTGTACTTCTCTTCAGGGTCAGGCCATTTGTTTCACACAAAATGACTTTTATTATCTCAATGTACCTTAGCCAATGTTATGTGGATAAGTATAACTTTGTTTTAGTCCCAATTTATTTTTGCTACTTTTGAATATTATAAAAAAAATATGATTTTATATTTAATGCCTTTTTTTAAAGTTTTAACTGATTTTTTTAATGCAAATAAAATACTGCAGACATAGAGACAATAACACCATATGCAGATATGAATTTATTGCTCACATGGACAATAAAGATTAACGCAGAAATGAATACTGAAGAAAAGAAAAAGTAAGATATTATTAGAACATCATAAGCTATTTATGATAACATATAGATAAACCAGCTCAGGCTGGCAACCCAGGTTGCAGCTGATATAATAGGTTTATACCCCTTTTCAGACACGAGACATGGCAAATTGCCAGGTCTATAAATCTAGCAAATTCCAAGGTCTTAGCTGGGCCCTTGTAATAAGCAGGGTCACAGTGGCGTAAGTTTGTCCCAGTTGCCCGGAGGCAAGATAAATATTGGTGCCCCCCACACAAATTCCCAGGATTAGAACCTTTTACCTGTCTCGCTGGTGGCAGACACTTTACTGATAGAATTGTTAGTTCAAAACCATTACTATTAGGCAGAGCTATGTAGTGTATTAACTTCATACAGCTAGAATAGCATGCTTCCTATGCAGGAGCAAATATCTGTCAGTAAGGTGTCTGCATCTAGTATAACAGGTCATAGGTTCTAATACAGGGTGTGACACTTGCCAAAATTATGTTAAGAATCAGACAGTATGACGTGTATTTTCCTGCTTGGAGGGGGAGTTGGCCACAGAAGCAATATCAATTAACTGATTGAAACTAGCAGGGGAGGAGAGGTGCCCCCTTGAGAGTAGGAGCCCGGCGGCAGCTGACTCCATTGCCTCCCAGAGTTACGCCTCTGCAGGGTCAAGAAACCCAGGAAGAGGTCCTGGGTAGTTTGCTTTCAGACATACAGTAATCTCAGGTTGATGTGTGTTTACATGCTAAAACCTAGGATTTAGATGCATGTGTGAAACGGGTATACAATATGAGATACACGAAAAGACAGCTCATTGAAATGTTTAGCAAATACTACTAAATAGAGTCATTATAATAATAGGGCCTATGCACATAGAGATTTTGCTGAGCAATCTGAGCGAAGCTAGACTGTGGCCTTAAAGTGGCCATACACACGTAGATTTATCTGCAGATCTGTCTGGTTGGAACAAAAACATGGTTATGGATGAGAGCAAATGACAGTTGACCATTTGCTTGGAAATGCTGTAAAACTGACAAACTGTCACTCATCCATAACCATGTTTTTGTTCCAACCAGCCAGATCTGAACATAAATCTTACTAGTGTATGGGCACCTTCATTCTCAGACATTCTATTTGTCTCACGTTACATTTTTCCGCATTGTACATGTTTTAATTTTTGCAATCCACATATTTTCTGAAACGTGACTTGTTGCTGTGTACGATGAGGGACTTAAGGCCCCCATACACTTGGGCGACTTGTCCTGAGGACAAGTCGCCCCCGACTTCCCCCTGAGCTTCCCCGGCAGCTCCCCGGGGGAGCTTGATAAGATTGGCACTTGATGTGCCATTTTTTACATGTGATAAATTATCTCGATTTATCACATGTAAACCCGGGGAGCAGGGGGGGCTGCAGAACAGGGCTGCTGGTGGGGGGCACTGCTAAGGCAGCGTGCAGGGGACGCTGCGGGGGACAGTGACAGAGCCGGGCAGGGGGAGGCGGGAGCTGTCAGTGCTGGGAAAAAAAGCCCATACAATGAATGGGCAGCCTGTGATTGGCTGAGCGCTCTCTCAGCCAATTGCTGACTGGCTGAGAGAGCGCTCAGCCAATCACAGGCTGCCCATTCATTGTATGCAGGGGCGGATTTAGGGGCAAAGGGCGCCCGTAGGCACAACATAAATGGCCGCCCCCCTGCCTAATTGTATTATTTTTATTGATTAGTTATAAGCCCTCATTTAATGATTGCCAATTTAATATAATAATAAAAAAAGCCAACAACTGTAACATTATCTTTTATTATGAATACATATTTACTAAGTAGGACAACTTACAGGGGAAGTATCTGCATGTCCTACTCAGTTACACTCTATTGAAGATGGAATATGGTACAGTGCAGTGGATATTTTGCAGTTACTGGTACATTTCAGGCTGACAGTACTATCACATGCATCCAAGTGCCGCCCCCAAACATGTGCCGCCCCTAGGCACTGATTGTATGGGCTTTTTTTTTCCAGCGCTGACAGCTTTTCCTGACCGGCTCTGTTACTGCCAACTCTGTGTCCCCCGCAGCGCCCCCCTGTCTTACTAGCAGCGCCCCCCCCCCCCCCCCGCATTGACGGCTCCTTGCCGAGGTAGTGCAGGCGGGGACCGCAGGCGTCGCAGAGCAGAGACTGTCGGCGCGGCGGGAGAATAGAAAGAAATCTTATTCAAAAGACCCCGCCTGCACTACCTCTGCCAGGAGCCGTCAATGTGGGGGGGGGGGCTGCTAGTAAGACAGGGGGGCTGTATGTAAAGATATATCGGATCTGAACATCAAGGGCGCTAAAAAGCACCCATGATGGCTCAGATTCCGATATATCTTATGTTCTGCAGGTCCGACGCCGTGATCCGATCCGATGCGCGCGGGACCGCGCATCAGATCAGATGTCAAACACATGCGATTTTGGGCCGATTTCACCCGATTTATCGGCCCAAAGGGCCGAAATCGGATGAAATCGGCCGAAAATCGCATAGTGTATGGGGGTCTTAAGCTAAAATGGGCGTCGATTCACAGGAAGTTGGCATGCATATAAATAATAGTGGGTGTACAGTGAGGTCTTGGTGTGGCATGTACAGTAATTGCAGATTGCAACCAAAATGGACAGTGAAAAATTGCAAACCCTGCCCTTTGGACATGCTCTGATCCTGGTGTCACTGTACAGTGGGTAAGGACCAATGTGTGTGATCACAAGCATTAACTACATCCCCATATACCATATACAAAACCTAAAATGATGCAGAAGTGTTTTAAAAGTGATTTCATACTGCATAACACACTCTTTTTAAACAAATAAATGCTCATTATTTGTGTATACTACTACAATCATGCATGATACAGGTTTCGCTGATCATCGAATTATAACGTTGCTCCATGTCCCCTTGCATGGCTCGCTGTGCTCTCCATGCTATGCTCGGCACACTATTTTATTCTCCCACCACGCCGTAGTGGATGTGCCAATAAAAAAAGCCAACAACTGTAACATTATCTTTTATTATGAATACATATTTACTAAGTAGGACAACTTACAGGGGAAGTATCTGCATGTCCTACTCAGTTACACTCTATTGAAGATGGAATATGGTACAGTGCAGTGGATATTTTGCAGTTACTGGTACATTTCAGGCTGACAGTACTATCACATGCATCCAAGGGCGCTAAAAAGCACCCATGATGGCTCAGATTCCGATATATCTTATGTTCTGCAGGTCCGACGCCGTGATCCGATCCGATGCGCGCGGGACCGCGCATCAGATCAGATGTCAAACACATGCGATTTTGGGCCGATTTCACCCGATTTATCGGCCCAAAGGGCCGAAATCGGATGAAATCGGCCGAAAATCGCATAGTGTATGGGGGTCTTAAGCTAAAATGGGCGTCGATTCACAGGAAGTTGGCATGCATATAAATAATAGTGGGTGTACAGTGAGGTCTTGGTGTGGCATGTACAGTAATTGCAGATTGCAACCAAAATGGACAGTGAAAAATTGCAAACCCTGCCCTTTGGACATGCTCTGATCCTGGTGTCACTGTACAGTGGGTAAGGACCAATGTGTGTGATCACAAGCATTAACTACATCCCCATATACCATATACAAAACCTAAAATGATGCAGAAGTGTTTTAAAAGTGATTTCATACTGCATAACACACTCTTTTTAAACAAATAAATGCTCATTATTTGTGTATACTACTACAATCATGCATGATACAGGTTTCGCTGATCATCGAATTATAACGTTGCTCCATGTCCCCTTGCATGGCTCGCTGTGCTCTCCATGCTATGCTCGGCACACTATTTTATTCTCCCACCACGCCGTAGTGGATGTGCCAAATTTTGCATGTGAAAAATTGCATGCGTTTTATCAAATGCAACTCCCGGGGAGCTGCAGGTGGAGAAGCAGGGGGGGCGGCGGACACAGGGGTGGCGGTGGACACAGAGGTGGCGGGCGGGGGACTTCGGAAAGCCAGCAAGGGGAACATAGAGCTGCGCAGGGGGAGCAGGGAGCCAAGCTGCTAGAAGAAAAACAAACATAAAAATGAATGGGAAGCCACTGATTGGCTTCCCGTTCATTTGTATTGTTTTTTTTTTATGCTCCCGCTGCCTGGCTTCCCCTGCCCGCCTCTTTGGTCCCCTCACTGGCTTGCGGCTTCCCCCACCCACTGCTTCTCAGCGTCCCCAGCCCATCTTCAGCTGCACATAAAATTTGCAAATCTTATGTGCAGCTGGTCCGACTGCCCGACTCCGATCCGATTCACATCGATTTGGCCTGATTTCACAGCCCGATCCTTCCAAATCGGGTGAAATAAGTGCATAAATGCCTATAGTGTTGCGAGCAAAGATGCAAAGATCAGCAGTGTTTATAATGCCATATAATTTGTAAATAAGCCCTAAAAAGTAAATGCATTTTAATGACGGAAATACTAATTGCAGAAGAGACATTTTTATTGTCATGATGTCCAACATATTTGACATTCTATTACATGTTTGTGAAGACCACTGTATAAACGTATAACCTCTGAATGAAACAAAATAAATTATAAATACGTTCTGTACATGGATGACTTATATCCTCTAGGAAGTAATATAACTTATTAATGTTTCCTATGCAAAAACAATATGAAATATTATGTTAAAAATATGATATATTATGTTAGTTTTGACTATACCGACTATATATGGATCAGTAATGCCCCTTTCAGACCGCACTTTGTAAACGGTATATTGCCGTTTTTTTACCGTTTTAAAACGGTAATCTGTGCGGTCTGAAAGGTGCAGGACCACTTAACCGGTTAGAAAATACCGTTTTTTCTAACCGGTCAAAATGCAGGGTCCTACCCGTTTCAGAACCGGTATTTTAGGCTCAAAATTGGGTTCTGAAACGGTATTTAGGACCCAGCCAATGAGCTGGGTCCTAAATTCAGCACAGTGAATATTTAATGAGCGCTCATTAAATATTCACAGCACTGGAGCCGCCCCGCGCCCCCCCGCGCGCGTGTCGACACCCCCCGCGCGTGTCGACGCCCCCCCCCCCCGTGTCGACTTACCCCCGTGCAGCCGGTACCTCCGTTGTGGATCCCGGCACTGCAGTTCTGTATGGTCGGAAGCACTTATGAAAAAAAGTGTCTTTCAGAAAATGGCTGCCCCATAGGAAAACCAGTTTAAAAAAACTGTCTTTCGTATGGGGGCAGCCATTTTCCAAAAGTCACTTTTCTTATAAGAAAAGTGACTTTTGGAAAATGGCTGCCCCCATATGAAAGACAGTTTTTTTAAACTGGTTTTCCTATGGGGCAGCCATTTTCTGAAAGACACTTTTTTTCATAAGTGCTTCCGACCATACAGAACTGCAGTGCCGGGATCCACAACGGAGGTACCGGCTGCACGGGGGTAAGTCGACACGGGGGGGGGGTGTCGACACGCAGGGGGGTCGTCGACACGCGCGGGGGTGTCGACACGCGCGGGGGGTGTCGACACGCGCGGGGGGTGTCGACACGCGCGGGGGGGAGCTGCACGGAGGGGAGGGCTGAAGGCTGCACTGGCTTTGACCCTGTATTTGGAAAGTTTCCAAAAACGGGTCTGCCAGTGTCAAAAAATCGGCACTTAAACGGTAATATACCGTTTAAGAGCTGCGGTGTGAAAGGGGTTTTATCTGGCAGACCCGTTTTTGGAAACGTTTTCAAATACAGGGTCAAAACCAGTTATGCGGTCTGAAAGCAGCATTAGTCATTTGGAAAGCAGATGAGAAGAATAGGCACACTTTGTAGATGTTTGGGTGCTTTGCATAGATTAGCTTTGAATTCTTTTTCCAAGCATAAGGTTTAAGAATCATTAAAATGCTCAGATACTATAGATCAGAATGGCCACACATCTCAACACTGTCATTCCAACCAGCCAGGGTTTAAAATGGTCCAGAAGACATGGTGGAATTAATTTCCTCTGCCATCAAATCCCAACCACCATCACCATTAGGAGGAGCCAGGCCCAGTGTAGGGGATTTTGGGAACCCCTGTAAACTATCAATTTGTGCTGTATCTCTCATACTTTATAACGGGACAGTGGTCTCATAAGAAATGGGTGTGGTTACACAATAGTAATATAAGTAGTGTCCCTTATAAACATAATGCCCACAGTAGTACCTTTTACACACATATCTACTCTGTCACTCCAGCAGATCAAAACCCATGTCCTTACAGCAGCTCCATGCCTCGTGCCCTGTGTCCCTCCACCAGCTTCCCAAACTCTGTGTGTTCCTCAAGGCGTATATCATCTTGTCTTCAGCATGCACAGAGCCTACTCCACTTAGTGTCTCTTCTTCACTTCAACAGTGGTGGAGGCATGACATCACTTATGCTGTGCCAGAAAAGAAAGCTATCTTAAGTGTCTGAACTCTCACACAGATGTATCATGGTTTGTAAAGAGAGGAGAAGGTGACCATGACAGCTAATCAGCTTGTAGCTAGTAGTAAATACAATCAAATGATAACCGCAGCCAGCAATACATTGGCTGGTGGCACAGTGGTACTTGCCGAGAAAACTTGGCCTTTGGTCTGAGACCCACAAGGACAGTATCTGCACAGACTTGTTTGTTCCAGTTTCCTCTCATGGTCCAAAACCTTTTATTAGTGGAAGAATAGTAGCTGATTACTGGAAATTGGTGCTACTGTGTGAATCTGTGGTAGGGAATTTGAAGGGCCAATAGGTATGGACTGAGGTAAATCAATATATTGGGGCAGATGTATTAAGCCTTAACAAGAGATAAATGCAAGGGTGATAAAGAGAGAGAAACGTTCAGCCAATCACCTGCTAACTGCCATGTTACAGGCTGTGTTTGAAAAAAGTCAGTAAGGAGCTGATTGGCTGGACGTTTATCTCTCCTTATCACCCATGCATTTATCTCTTGTTAAGGCTTAATACATCTGCCCCAGTGTATGTTGTATTCTGTAATTATAAAGTTATACGTAATATATTGTAACTATATAAAGGATAATTAATAATAAGTGATAGTCACACAGTTATTGAAGGGAAGTTGTAATTAGGTATATGAAGAATAGCTGCTGGCTCTGCATAGTTTAGTAAATGATTGTTGCAATTCCCCACTCCAATTAAACCACTTCCAACTGGCTCTTTCTCAGGGCTTTAATTGGTCACTTTATGCACTGATGAGCAAATAGTTTTCAGGTTACATGAAGCTGCTGACATAAGAACGATTCATCCTGAGGACCAGCCCTTATGCCAGCACAGGTTAATCATTCAGCTTCACTTTTACATTCCTCTATTTTCTTCTTACTAATAATAAAGGATCACATATGCCAGCTCCTGTACCTTCTGTGTAATATGTAGGGGGAGGTGCTGCACATACCAGGGCTGCAGAGGAAGATGAATAGTTGTTACAGATACAGCCAACCAGATGCTAAGTAACTGGAGGGAAAGAGAGTGAGTGAGAGTGTCTGGGCGAGATGTAGTAAAATGAAAATGCGGTCAACCCCCCATTTTACCGCATTTGCCTATGTACTATTACCCGGCCGCACCGATATCGCCGGGCAGGATACCCTATAGAAGCCTATGAGCTTCTTTTCACTGCCTCCGCCGCAACCCTGCCGCCTCGCTGACCCCCCGCCTCTCCCCCCCCCACTTGGGCTTACCTTCTTACAGATCCTCCTGGACCCCGGAAGGTAAGCTCTTCCTCCCCCTAGCAACGTAGCCGGCCGTCTTTCTGGCTGCAGGGGGGGAAGGGGAGGCGCCGGGGACAGCCTCGCTGAGCTGTCCCGGCTGCAGGGGAGAAGCAGGCAGCTGGCAGTTGACGGAGACCCCCTGCAGACCACAGTACAGGTATTGCGGGGGGCCTCCGCCATCGCACTGCGATGCCAGCCGCATATGTTAGTACATATGCACTGGCATCGTGGCGGAGGCATAGCGAAGGGCGGCAATGTATATTAATACATCCCGCCCTCTGTGTGTGTTGGGCACTAGTGGGGTTAGGGTTGGGCTTGGTTGAGGCAGGGTTTTTGTTAGGTTGAGGGGTGAGAGGGTAAGTAGACTTACCGGACCCCTGTAAGGAATCCCTCCATCCCAAGATGACGGCGCCGGTATTCTGACCGCTGACATCCCCACTGCTGGTTCCCCATATATATTCCTTTAGTAGTTTATGTAATTTTGCATGATACGTCATATAGTAATTTTGTTTTTTTGTAAGTTGCTTTTTTAATTATTCTGAAACATAGTTAGTTCTGTTTTTAAGGTATGAAGACATTCTGGGTGTACATCAGGCCATAAAAGGGGAGACAAGGAAATAAGGAATGAGACTATTAGTGCATTAATAATGACTATTCAGTTTGATTTAAAATATATGGGACAATATATATATATACATTCCAATATATACTATTGTGACAACAGTATTCCAACTGTCAGGGCTGCAATCAGAAATTGTAGGGCCAAAGACTGCCAAAGTATCGGTGGTAAGTGCCATGGGTGGATTGGGATAGAAAACAAACCGGGAAATTTTTGGAAGAAGCACTAAATGGGGGTGAGCTCTTTGAAGGAGGCAGGGAAGGAGGCACACTAGGCATGCCTAGGAAAACACAGGAGTGTGCCCAAGTGCTTTATGGAAGGGTGTGTGACATCAGCTTCAGGCAGGTTGACGTCAGCTTCAGGCAGGTTGTTTAGGTACTTATGTATTAGCAGGGCGCCCATTACGTAGTTTGTGTAGTGGTGTATTGAGAATACCAATACACCACTATGCTGGCTATGTAAAGTACGTAACTTACCCGGTGGAGGGTAAGTATAAAGCCCATTACACACACACACACACTAACAAAGTCATATCCCCACTATCCATGTCATACCCCCATTATCCACGGAGTTAATTTTATAAAGTGTGGCAAGCGCAGCGAGCCCTGCGAGGGGATGTGGAAACGCGACCGCTCGCCACGCTTTGGGTACGGTGGCTCGCTGCGCTCGCCACACTTTACAAAATTAATTCCACGCCCACGTGGATAATGGGGGTATGACGTGGATAGTGGGGATATGACTTTGTTAGTGTGTGTGTGTAATGGGCTTTATACTTACCCTCCACCGGCCCGGCCACCGCATCCATTGCCCCGCTGATGGTGCCCCTCCTTTGGTACTCACTCCCCGGCGTCCCCGTCCTCCGGCAGTCAGTCCCCCCGGTGTCCCCCTCCCCTGGCAGTCGGTCTCCTGCACTAGCAATGTACGCAATTAGCGTAGTGCCGCTGGGGGAGCAGGGAAACCATGTGATGCTCCTCCAGCGGCAGTTACGTACATTTCTGGCTCCGCGCAAAGCCCTGGACGCCCACACTCCCCTCCGCCGCTCAAGCCCCGCCGCCCGCCAACCCACAGTAAGCCGGGTGCTGCTCCCCTATGCCCACACTCCGCTCCGCCGCCCGCCGCTCAAGCCCCGCCGCCCACCAGTTTACAGTAAGTATTAAGCATATATTAGCAGGGCGCCCGGCTAGGCTACGCTGACAACGTAGCCTAAGCTACGTTGTCAGCGTAGCCTAGCCGGGCGCCCTGCTAATACATAAGTACCGTTGTTTACATTGCAACCGCCGAGTAAGTCCCTGGCTACTCCTAGCTTTTTAAGACTGGTGCGCAATGGAAAAATCATTAGATGGTGAGTGTCTAACAAATGGTTTGGGATATTTTTGCTTGGATGCAAATTCTGTGGTAGACGTGCACATCTATTCGCACAGTGGGCACATTCATTTGCAAGGCGGGATTTCACTATAGCAGGGAGGTGTCTAACTGTTCGCTGGTCGCTGCTTATTCGCTCAGCAGTGATTGGGACTCTTGTGACGCTGATCGGGGTCAGCGAACACAAGAGGCACACTTAACAGCTGTTCATTGCACACTATTGTGACTGAAAACCGCTGCATTGTATTATGCTGCAGTGGAATGCTTATTATAATGCTGCAGTGGTTATAGTGTCTATGGGGTCACTAAGGGGCTTCCACTTTGGGATATGCATCCTATGATGCCGCTCTGCTACATTGCTGCTAGTGATCATGTGATAAGATTTCTTTTTGTTTTAGTGTGCAACCATTTGGAAGCTTAGGGCCTGATTCAGCATGGATCGCTATATAGAGAAAAAGCAGAAAGTCGTCACCCAGAGAGAAAGAAATAGTGAAAAATAGTTACTGCATCGCAAATCATGATGCATTCACAGATCCGTTTGCAAATCCTGGAACATCGAAGAGTACTTTCCATTCAAGTCTGAGGCTTCCACTAACCTGTGACTGAGACAAGTCGGAAGTGGTCAGCGCTGACTGTCAGGGACCCACTCCAAAAACTCCTGGGCACCCTGCATTGTTTCAAACACATCTAGAAAACACCATGTTTCCGCCCATAAACGCTGGCTTCCTGTCATTCAAACTGTGACCGCTATGCACAATGTGCAGTTGTTCATAATCGATCAATTAGCATTTTCTGTACATATCGATCCATACTGAATTAGGACCCTAGTACAGCCAGGAATAATACACATGTAGCTCCCCATGTAATGCTGCTAAAAACACATGTATGATCGCTCCTAGACTCATCAGTAATACTGCCCATGTAATGAAGGTTATACAACTGGCATGTATGATCTAATGCTTGTGGTGTGTGAAGGAAGCTTTGACTTTAGGCTGCCCAGCTGGCGCTGTAGCACAATGTACATAAAGTAACTGTTCCATCACTAAGTTACATAGGCACAGTCCATCTGGCATTCACCTTAAGAACTTTACCTCCCCGAACAATACATCGGGACAGGTGATAGCTAAGTAGCAGGGAATAAATTAGGCCTTCATTTTACTCCTTGACCCCCCCCCATTCCTGGTGCCCTAGGCCCAGGCCCGGCGACAGGGGGGTCAAGTGGGACAGTCGTCCCGGGTCCCAACGTCCTGAGGGGCCCCAAGGCCCACCAGCCCCTTGCTCAGCCGTCAGTCCTGCACAGTCACATATTCCCCCTTTCCCTCGCTTCACTCAGATAGATGTCCAGCGGCCGGGCTTGGATCAGAAGATGACATGGCCCGGCCGCTCAGCCACTTCCCAGGCACCACACACTCTGGGAAAAGGGGCGGAGCTACACAGGTCTCGGCGGAGGGCGGGGCTACATGGGTCTCAGGCTCCTGTCTGTTGTGCTGTCTCCTGCTGAGCCTGGAGTTAGCGGGTCGGACAGGATGCCCCGGTATACCATGTGACCCAGACAGCTCAGGCCTGCCGCAGGATTCCCAGAGTCTCTCCCTCCCAGTGCACGTGTATTCTCTGTGCCTGTGAGGAGTCACGCTGCCCAGGGCTGCTGGAGGGGAGGAAGCAGCTGCAGAAGAGGAGCTAGAAGAAAAGGAGGTCCCAGCGGTAGATGAGGGATCTCAGGAGGAGGGTGCAGTGCACTGGGTGCAGAGCGGAGCAAGGGGAAGAAGGCTGCTGGGAACCTGGAACCGGAGGTCCCCATGAATGAAGAGCAATTGTTCCAATGTGTCCCTCAAAAGTAGCCTTTCAAGCATAGGGGGTCAGGTTAGTAACTACCACAAACCCCCTGAAACCTAACTCTGGGGCAGATGTATTAACCTTTAACAAGAGATAAATGCAAGTGTGATAAAGAGAGATAAACATCCAGCCAATCAGCTCCTTACTACCATGTTACAGGCTGTGTTTGAAAAAAGTCAGTAAGGAGCTGATTGGCTGGATGTTTATCTCTCTTTATCACTGTTGCATTTATCTCTTGTTAAGGCTTAATACATCTGCCCCAATATCCTCTCCCCAGCCTAACTCTAACCAAAAATTATGTTGCCAGCCCTGCCTAGGCCGCAGCCTTCTCAGCCTATTGGTTTATCAGGCACTGTGCATTGCTGTTATTCTTGTAGAAACAGGCATTCAAAAGATGCATGTTGGGGTCTTTGGCAAGCCCCTGTGTCCTAATGCCCAGCCACTATCTTGTCTCCATCTAGTAAAACAGGCCCCCATTTCTGTTCATACCTAGGATGCTATAAACAATAAACAGTCCCAGCGATGACCAGATCCAATGATATATTGTACCACCCTACAGTACACAGTGCATGATGTATTGGTATATCTCGCATTTAACACTATGCAATATGGACAATACTGTGCATCGTTCCAATACACATCAGAGCAATATATCATCCGATATAACGCACAGTGTGTACCTAGATTTAAGCTGGCCACATATTGGCTAATTTGGTTTACCTTCAACTCTCTATGGCTCACCTACACAGACTGAAATCTAATTTAGTCAGCATGTAAAATCTAGTCACACTACCATTTGTGCAAATTGTCTAAACAAACACACTGCTTATTATTTATTACTTTATTAACAGTTTCTTATATAGTGCAGCATATTCCGTTGCGCTTTACAAAGGAGACAGTGATACAACAAACAGGGTATTTACAGACAGTCAAAAGGTAGGAGGGCCCTGCTCGCAAGCTTACAATCTATAGGGAAATAGTCATTGATACATAAGTATAGATACTGTATTCTTTATTGCATATATGTTGTTTCAGCACAGTAATTGTGTGTGGCCAGCTTAAGATATTTGATGCCTTCTATTCATATACCTTTTCAATAATTAAACTAACTCGTATCATGTATAGAATATTTGTTACCTCTTGTTACGCAATATACAACCATAATAGAATTCAATTCACTTGCATAACAATTTCTACCAAATCTTGATCAATGGTTCTAATTCCATTTTAGTTTGCATATTAGAGGTGAAATTTAATAGGATGAGAGATTCAGAAAGTGAGAGATTTGGTAAAAAATCTCCAGTATTTTTTTTTTAAAGCGGCAATCATTTATACTTCAAAATCAAACTGGTTTTGCAGTGTAAATGATTGCCGCTTTAAAAAAAAAACTGGAGATTTTTTACCAAATCTCTCACTTTCTGAATCTCTCATCCTATTAAATTAAAAATTATGCGTTATTTTGCTGCCCAAATTGGTAACAAATCAAAATTGTAAGCCATTGTTTTCAAAATGATATTGTTATTGATTAGAGGTCCAAGTGTTCTACAATGCAGCTTTATGTAGGAGTCAATGGGATTTTGTTGATTTTGTCTTCAGAAAGCTTAGGTATGTTAGAGCTGGATTTAGCCCCTATCAATGAAGTGGTTATGTTGGACTATTCCCGAGATAGACCTGAAGGTTATGTTGAATCCAATTAACATTACAATGTATGTTCTTTATCAGGGAGGGTATAAATCATGTTAAACATTACCTTTTACTTAAGGTTAGTAAATTATTATTCAACGAACGAACAATTACTATTATTTGTATTGTCTTTTTGTTTGCAGTAACATATGTATTATTTATTTATTAACAGTTTCTTATATAGCGCAGCATATTCCGTTGCGTTTTACAATATTTGTTTATTATGGTAACCTACAGCCCATCAAATAAAGTAATAAGATACAACATGAATATATATTTTTTTCCTTAACATATTTTAAAACATGAATATTATAGCCTTCTTTAACCCCTTTACTGTGGACAACAGACTTGAATTGTCTTCTACATATTCATCAAAACTGCGGGCTACCACCCGTATTGAGGAGTAAGGAAGGAGGCCACAGAAGAGTGACACTGTACAGCAGGTGTGCTAACGTCACTGAGCACTATGGCTTCTCTTTAAACTATAGGAAAAAATACATAATGCAGGTGATGGGTAAGGGACTGTAAGCCCCCTATCTACCCCAGCATAGCACCCACAAACTTGTGGACACCCTTATTAGAAAGAGGGGAGTTTTCTTTTTTCAAACTAAGTGCCTGCACCAACTGGAGATAATCCCTTATTTCAGCATTGCAGTTGCTTCTCTAATATGTATTAAAAGACATCATATAGTGGGATTTCTACAGCAGCACCTTTGGCTTGTGAAGATAATGATGCTGCCATAGTAAAGGCGCTGCACCGGTAGCAATTACTAAGCAATGAAAAACTAAGCTTTTGCTCACTTGGGGACAGATGGAGCACCATTTGTCCAGAGCCAGCTCTCGCCAAATCGCCTCCTCTGGCGAGAACTGACGAAGAGGTGCTCCATCTGACGGGGACACGCGAGTGGCTCATACTCATGCTTGTCCTCATCTCTCGTGGCGGGGAGCAGAATCCCTGCCCGTCTCTGCTTAAGGGAGGTGGGCAGGGGAGGGGGGGGGGGGCAGAGTTGTGGGGAGGCACCGGGGAGCCAATGGTGAAGTGGTGGTGGGCTCCAATGGAATGGGGCATGCCAGCATCTCATGCGCACGCCCCCCTTCCATCTGATGGTGGCTCCTGGCGATTGGCAAGAGAATCGCCAGGACCCGGCAATATATGAGAGGTGCTCTGTACTAAGCTTGAAATGTGGTAAAATGGAGAGTGATAAACCACCAGCCAATCAGCTCCTAACAACAATGTCACAGGCTGTGTTTGAAAAATTACATGTATGAGCTGATTGGTTAGTGGATTCTCACTCTCCATTTTATCACTTTTCAAGGCTTAGTACATCTCCCCCATGTTCCCTCCAGTGGATGGAGCTTTATGTAACTTACCAGTCACACCGCAGCTTACTGACATAGAAATCCAGGAAGTTATACTGCGTCTGCAAGGTCTCTCCAAGGCAAATATGTCAAAGCAAAATGTGCTGGAAGAACTGGAAGAAACTAGATAAAGTCTAGAAAAAATTGCGAAGTCGCAACAACAAAAAATTATTGCTTTTTGGGTCACTAGTGACATGACATGGCTGTCTGTGAGACTATTGGGGTTATTTTGGTTGACTCGCTCGGATACAAATTCGCACCCTTGCCCGTCAACCAGAACCCGCACTGCGAATAGTGGTATGCCTGCCCCCCCTTCGCATGCTGGGTTTGTTCACCCGGTATGCAAATGGTTGTTTTACATAAAAATCCATTCGCAGACCAGGGGGAACCTCCCACATCTTTCTATGGTCGTGACCATGGAAAGATGTGGTGCGTGCACGTATATCAAAAGTGACTCTCAGGTCACTCAGATATGCGTGCACATTCTAAAAGAAATGGGCGGGTAGCTGACATCTGGTGATGTCAGCTGCCCGCCTCCAACACCAACATCACCAGTCGATTATGTTGGTAACCCCACTTGAAACACTGGGCGTTCCCATGGGTGAGTTGGCTGAAGATGTGGAATATGGACTTATTCTAGTTCACTCTTTCTGACAAAATCATGTGCACTGCAGGGGGGGGGCAGATGTAAAATGTGCAGAGAGAATTAGATTTGGGTGTTATTTTGTTTCTGTGCAGGGAAAATACTGGCTGCTTTATTTTTACACTGCAATATAGATCTCACTTTGAAGTAAAACCCGACCCAAATCTAATTCTATCTGCACAAGTAACATCTACCCCACCTGCAGTGCACATGGTTTTGTCCATCTAAGAAGGATTTTGTCAGAAAGAGTGAACTAGATTGAGGCCCATTGGGGCAGATGTATTAAGCCTTAACAAGAGATAAATGCAAGGGTGATCACCTGCTAACTGCCATGTTACAGGCTGTGTTTGAAAAAAGTCAGTTAGCAGGTGATTGGCTGGACGTTTATCTCTCTTTATCACCCTTGCATTTATCTCTTGTAAGGCTTAATACATCTGCCCCAATGTGTGGGTGTGACTGTGCGTTAGTGCCCTCATTGCTGTAACTGGTGAATGCCTGCATAAAATATAAAAGATATTTAGATTTTAATGAAATGTTTTGTTTACAACATACAGTAATTCCATATGCCTTCTTTCATAGCTCTGATGTCTTCAGTATAAATCTACTATACAATGTAGAAAATAATTGAAATAAACAAAAACCATTGAATTGGAAGGTGTTTCCAAACTTTTGCTGGTACTATATATAGAGAGAGAGAGAGAGAGAGAGAGAGAGAGAGAGAGAGAGAGAGAGAGAGAGAGAGAGAGAGAGAGAGAGAGAGAGAGAGAGAGAGAGAGAGAGAGAGAGAGAGAGAGAGAGAGAGAGAGAGAGAGAGAGAGAGAGAGAGAGAGAGAGAGAGAGAGAGAGTATCGTGGACTGGCCAGAGACAGATTAAGGTATAAATAGGCCTGGAGCTGAAAATGATCAAGGGCCTATTATGCGCAATAACAGGGGTTGTGGCCAGTACCTAATAATGTGGGGGGGCGTGACCAGTGTTCTGGTTGGGTGGTCAGCTCATGGGTGTATCTCTATTTTGTAAATACTTTCAACTATTTATATATGCCTGGAAAAGGCAGGGGGCTGGCATAAGAAAAATGCAGGGAGATATATTTGCGGGTGCACCCCAAAGGATGCCGATGTCCTAAGATACTTGCCAGGTGAGGCGGCACTCCAGTCATAAAAAAAATACTGAAAGCCAAAACTGGTAGACAAATATTTCAGCACCATTTATGTGGTCACCTAAGTTTACCAAACCATATACCCCTTATACAAATCATGCAAAACAATAGTAACCCCCTTATACTGTACTTGCCTCTTACACATTATGCCACATGGAATGAGCCAAAATTCACACAGATTGAGCCAAAATACACCAGGGTTGCCGACCCTCCCGGAATTCCCGGGAGTCTCCCGAAAATCGGGTCCCCCTCCCGGCCCCCCGGAAGGGTGGGCAACCCTCCCGGAATCTGGGGGACCCCCCTGAGCCCCCCGAATCGCGGACTTTAAATGCCGCAATCCGCGGGTCTCAGAGGAGGGGGCAGAGCTAAAATGGCACAATCGTGTCATTTTAGCACCGCCCCCTCCGTGGAGATCAGTCATTTCTCCTATTTCCCGTAATGGGGGTGGGGCTTAATGACGTCACAGTCAAGCCCCGCCCCCCGATCGGGTAAGGAAAGTCTCCTCTCCGGGCTTCTCCCGGAGAGGAGCATTTAAAAGTCGGCAACCCTGAAATACACACTATACCAGGCATGTCCAAACAGTAGACCTCCAGCTGTTGTGAAACTATACGTCCCAGCATGCCTTGACATAGTTTTAGCATCCCCTATTAGCAAAACTGTGGCAATGCATGGTGGGATTTGAAGTTTCACAACAGCTGGAGGGCCATAGTTTGGACATGCCTGCACTATACCAAATAGATTGAGCAATAAGGCACAATATGCTTCATAAACAGGGGCATTGTGCGCCAATGGCGCGCATTAAAATTTACACCATAATGCCCATTACATGTTAAGCCTCACACCATAATCTCCATTATCTATTATGCCAAACACCATACTGCCTATTAAAAATAATGCTACATAAGTGCGGCTTAGCTACATGTTCATTGCCAGAGGTTCCATGCTCATTGCCAGGGGTTCCATGCTCATTGCCAGGGGTTCCATGCTCGTTGCCATGTGAGATTATATACTCATTGCCAAGGGGGAATACATGCTTGTGGTAATAGGGGGACAGCCGTCGCCGGGCAGAGAGCAGGGGGCTGCCTGGCTGTATTCAGAGCACTGCATGTCCCGGCTATTTGAACTAATATCCCTTTCATACCAGAAAATGCAGGGACTTACCCGGGAATATGGTCCCATACCCTCCAACATGACCCATTGCATTTGCTACACACACAATGCTCTGCTCCTGGACTTCCCTGGTAATGTATGATTGCCATCACCTGTGTGTAGCTAGATAATTGATAAGAATGGTGTTTCAACACAGGTGATGACAATCATACATTACCAGGGACGTCCAGGAACAGAGCATTGTCTACCGAATACAATGGGTCATGTTGGAGGGTATGTGGTCCCAGGATCATGCAGGGACATTCCCGGTCTGGCCCCTTTTACACCAGCCTAGTCCCTGCATTTTCTGATGTGAGCGGGAGAGAAAACCACCCCTTTAAACAACCAGCTATATCTTCGGAACCAACTGACCCATTTACATGTAGGCTTCGAATGATTTTGGTCCCGTGAAACTGAGCCGTTTGGTTCCAGAGAAATCTGTCCTCAAACAACATGAACAGCCATGAAATTACATTGCAGAAATGAAAACAAAATTGGTTTACCCGCAATATATCTAGAACCCATATTAACCAGGTATCAGAATGAAGGCCCAACGATTTGGGTTTGACTGAGATCAACCTCGAGGGGGAACTGGCAGCTGTTGGAACCGGATGGAGGTCGGAATTAGCGGGTCCCATGTTATCCAGTGGGGAAAATGTTCCAGGTTTGCCTGACGGTATCTCCGGTTTCCAGGTGGCTAGCGACGCTGGGCTGGGCTCGTTGGAAAGCCCTGGCCCTCAGCTACAAAATGGGCCTATTTGGAGAGTGGGCCTGGAGCTGTAGCTCCGTCAGGCCCATTGTTAATCCGGCCCTGGGACTGGCAGTCTCCTCGGCTGGTTCAATTGCCCTGGTGTCTCCTGGACGTATAGTTAGATTGATGTCAAAGCAAAACAGTGGCACTCGTGGGACTTGTACAAAACTTGTATTAATCAGGCATTACAGAAAATGCAGAAGTGAACCGACGTTTCAGAGCCTAGCTCCATTTTCAAGGTGCTGGGTGAGACCCAGCACCTTGAAAACGGAGCTAGGCAGCTGCTCTCACTACTCTGCTGTTAGGATGTCCCTTAAGTTGTCTTGACAAAGGACCGTGTTACTGTGCTCCGAAACGTCGACTTACCGTTTGGTGATGTATTAAACTTTCCTTGGACTTTACTTTTGGATGTTGGTGTGTGCTCTCTTATGCAGACACAGTTGTGCCTGCGCTTGTCAATTATATATGGTACACCTAGTGTGTTACTTTAAATTGAGCACCCCACTGCTGGCTTATATTTCTGGATTGGAGTGCGGATTTCTACACACACACGTGTGCACTTCTATTAAAGAAACTCGCTGTTATTAGAGGCATGAGGAATAGAAATGAAAAGAAGAAGGGTATAGAGGTGTGCTTGTAGGTATTTCACCAGAGAAAAATATGCTTCAGGCAATTGTTGGGCAAAGGTTGGATCAAGTATTAAAATTCTATGTGAAACCACCTATTGGAAAATATGGTACTTGTGTATTATCACGGCGCCCACGAAATCGGCCGAAAATCGGCCGCAAATCGCATGGAAAAATCGGATGCGATTTTTGGCCGATTTTCGACCGATTTTCGACCGATTTTTCACTTTTTCCGGCCAATTTGCATGCTGTTCCATTATTGCACACCTTGCACACCCCCGATTTCCATCGTAGTGCATCGCATGCAATATAGTGGCATGTGATGCATGCCATGCGATGCATGTGAAGCGATTCGATTTGTAATTGTACAATCACCCTGATGGGTGCTTACAATGTTAAATGCACCGCCATTATTAACGCCACCCCCACTATCAACGCCAACCCGAAGCGTGGCGAGCGTAGCGAGCCCGCGAGGGGCGGCGGTACGCGTCCTCGGACCTTTTCATACCCCCACTATCCACGTCGGCGTGGAGTTGATTTTAGATAATGTGGCTAGCGCAGCGAGCCACCGAGCCCGAAGCGTGGCGAGCGGACGCGGAATACATGTAAAGTAATCCGCGTCCCCTCGCGGGGCTCGCTGCGCTCGCCACGCTTCGGGCTCGGTGGCTCGCTGCGCTCGCCACACTATCTAAAATCAACTCCATGCCGACGTGGATAGTGGGGGTATGAAAAGGTCGGAGGACGCGTACCGCCGCCCCTCGCGGGCTCGCTGCGCTCGCCACGCTTCGGGTTGGCGTTGATAGTGGGGGTGGCGTTAACAATGGGGGTGCATTTAACATTGCAAATCACATCGCATCGCATGCCACTTGCTGGCATGTGTTGCTATGCGATATTTAATTGTACAATCAGGGGCATTTTCCCGAAAATCACATCGCATACCATCGCATAATACCTGGGGGTGTGCAAGGATGGAATAACATGCAAATCATCAGGAAAAGGCCGAAAATCGGCAAAAAAATCGGCCGAAAATCGGACGCAAAATCGCATCGCAGATCAAATCGGCCAAAAATCGGCCGCAAATCGGATGCGATTTGGATGAAATCGGGCGCCGTTATAATACACAAGTACCGAAAATATATATATATACTGCTGTTCAGAATAAATATATTTTATTTTTTAACATTGCGTATATTTCTCTGGTGAAACACCTACAAGCGCACCTCTATACCCTTCTTCTTTTCACACACACACACACACACACATAATCGAATGTACAGTCTGGAACCTGATCCAAGAGGAGTTGCTGGGCCTCAGGAAGTGGGCTGACCGGGATAGACCAGTCTGGCACTGCATTTGGATGTGACTGTTATATGGAGTGAGAGCTATTTGCAATAAGTATATAGAAACAAGTTTCTATTTTAGGCATAGTTATGTTATGACACAATTCCTTTTGTCTTTTTGCGTTGACGTGCAGGTGTCACTTTACAACAGGTTGATTGTTTTTACATATTGGGGGAAATTTGCTAAGATCGAATGGCTACAAATAGGTGTTTTCGTAGACATTCGATGCCATATACGGCCGTAAATTTGTATTTTCAGAATTTAGAAAGGCCAGTATACGGCTATTCGGATTCTTTTACTAGAGGTATATTCATTTGTATTTTGAAATACAAATAAATACATCATCAAAAGAATACAAATGGATTTCCCCATTCCTTGGAATAGTGAGTCCAAAATTACTATCAGGCCCTATGGTATATACCAGTGGCCGCCAACCTTATTTGGAGTGTGAGCTCCTCAAGAAAAATTAAACCGCTTGAAGAGCTACTAAATATGTTTTTAGTGCTAATTTCTTATGTGGTCCCCATACCTGTCTGGCCAACTTCCAGCAGTTCCCCTCTCCATCTCGCAGTGACTCACAACTACTTTCCCACTTATCTCTGTGGGAGTGTCAGCTGTTCTGCTGTCTCCCACCAGTGGTGTGCATCTTCATTGGTCCCTCGAGAAGCCTCCAGTCTGCTATGGGACAATGACACTGAAGCTGCCAGTTGCTTCCCGGTTCTCTCTTCCTGCCTTGTGGTGGCTCCCGGATTCAGATTTCAGGCACCTAATCCCAGCTGACAGCAGTACTGTAGCTAGGCGTGCTACCTAAACTATGACCGTGAGCTACTGGTAGCTCGCGAGCTACAGGTTGGAGACCACTGGTATATACGGTCAGTAATTGTCCAGAAATTTGCCTGGAAAATACTCCTCGGTTTCTAGGCATATTTGGCTGAAGCCTGTGTAAATAAATAAATAAATAAATAAATAATCCTTGAGCCTGGTCCTGGTTTAAGACATACAGGGGGAAAAAACGTTGGGTTGCCCAGTGGCGTAACGGGCGCCGGGGGGCTGCGGTGCTATTGTAATGCCCCATCCCCCTCAGCTTTACCTATATTCGCTGCGGTGGTCCCGGCTCCCTTGGCTTCATTCTGATGCTTTTGCGATGGGCTATCATAAAATGTCTGCCCCCATATAGCAGACTGTTCTCTGAAACTGTCTGCTGTATGGGGGCAGACATTTTGTGATGGTCCGTGTTTCATAGCATCAGAATGAAGCCAGGAGGGGAGCCAGGACCAGCGCAGCGAGTACAGGTAAATATGCGGGGGATGTGGGGGGCATGGGCGGCCAGGGTGGTGGGGGGGCCGTGCTTTATTATCGGCGCGGGGGGGTGCCCAAATGATAGTTACGCCGCTGGGGTTGCCCTTGTATTTCTATAACCAGCAACAGGCCCCAGGTATTTCTGCAACCAGGACTGACTCAATAAGCCCGATGCGGGTATTGCTGGGCGGGGGGACCTCATGGCACTTTTTAAATATTTTTTTCACATTTTTTTTTACACAGGGTGATCGGTTACGCCATCGGAAAATATGAATCAGGTGAAGACAGCAGAGTAGTAAATTTGCCCTAATCACGATTCGTATTTTCAGCGTAATACGGCCGGTCCCGTGGTATCTATTTGTACCACGGATCGGCCGTATTCCGGCTTCTCAGTAAATTTCCCCCATTATATAGGGGCATCAAGACAATACCATTAAAATTAGCACTAAGAAAAAAATATTCTCATAAAATAAATGTCAGCACTCTATTTTGTATTATTATTATTATTAGAGATGTGCGGCGGCCACTTTTTCGGGTTTTGGTTTTGGATCTGGATCTCCCTTCGTGTTTTGGATCTGGATTGGTTTTGGCAAAACCACCCTTGCGGGTTTTGGTTTTGGTTTTGGATCTGGATTTATTTGGAAAAATGCTAAAAATTGCTAAAATAATAGTTTTCAGGCCTGTTTTTGCCCCTAAAGTGTTATTAAGCTCAATAACATTAGTTTCCACTCATTTCTAGACAATTTTGATCACTTCACAGCTCACAAAATCGTTTTCATTTACTGTAGTAGGGCCATAAGGTTATCCCGAGGTAGCTGGATGACTAAGCTAGGCGACAGCAGTGGGCATCACATACATGTGGACCTTACACTTCCAACCTGGCACATGTCGGAAGCAGAGCAGCACTACAGGGGCAGACATTGTGGCAGTTTAATAAACCCCCCCCCCCCCCCCCCTTGTAGCTTCACTCCTCTTTTAGAACCTCCACACCATTAGCAAGAGAAGAGAACATTTGATTAGTTTAATATCTAACAAGACCCCTATCTGGCGTGAGGTCACGTGGTTTGTGAGGATACCTCCTTATCAAACTTGATCAGACAGGCTAGGCGTACGTTTTCCATTTCCTCCCTCACCACTTCACCACATTACATGTGTTCCTCCCGAAGGCACGCACTTGGTCTAGTACACTGACCATCAGCAGCTGTTGGGACTACTTCTTCCCAAACATTTATCAATCCATCCATATTATCCCAAAAGGAGGATATACTCTGGATGTCACTGATGACATCTATTCTTCCCCAATAGAGAAGGACCGATCTTCGTTCAAAGCTATACTAGTAGCTGCGCTCCTCTGGTAGAAGATCCAATCAAGTACCAAAACCCCTGTTTGGCTTGATTGAGCACTCTTCCTCATGTTCAGCCAAGGAGCAGTGGGCGTTTCGTGCAGCACTTATTTAGTCTGCAAGGTAGTATCTGAGGTAGTATCATCACACTAGACACAGGATATATGTCGTCACACTGGACACTGGATATATGTCGTCACACTGGACACTGGATATATGTCGTCACACTGGACACAGGATATGTCGTCAGTCGTCACACAGGACAGGACACAGGATATATGTCGTGAGTGACTTGTGACACTGGACAATGGATAAGATATAGGCCGTCACACTGGACACAGCCCCTTGTATTAATGCTGCCCCTGTACACAGTGTACTACTCAGCAGCACTGCAGCCCCTGTGTGTGACCACTGCAGCACTGAGTTAGTTAGTTAAATCGCAAAAAAAACACAGGGTTCAGGGCTAAATAAAATAAATCACAACACAGGGCTTAGGGCTAAATAAATCACATCAGGGCACGGGCCACAGGACAGCCCCTGGACAGTGGACACTGCAGCCCCTGCGTGTGAGCACTGCAGCACCTAGTTAGTTAAATCACACTACAGGGCTCAGGCCACAAGTCTACAACACAGGGCAGTGAGGGCAGGTCACGGAGCACAGCACAGCACGGAGCACATGGCACGGAGCACAGCACAGGGCAGTGAGGGCAGGTCACGGAGCACAGCACAGCACGGAGCACATGGCACGGAGCACAGCACAGGGCAGTGAGGGCACAGGTCAGGTCACGGAGCACATGGCACAGAGCACAGCACGGAGCACACGGAGCTTCCCAACCACCCTCTTCCCTCTCCAAGATTGGAGTGAAGATGGCGGGCGCGCGTGCGTCTTTTATAAGATCCCGCTCCCGCGAGAATCCGACAGCGCGATGATGACGTTCGGCCTCGTTATTGGTCCGGAATTCAGGCGGGAACACCCGAGCCGGCTCGGATCTGGCCCGGATCCCCGATATTTGGATCTGTCGGATCTCGGGGATCCGGACCCGCTCATCTCTAATTATTATTATTATTATTATTATTATTATTATTATTATTATATGATAAATCCATCACGTTACTTCTAGTAATGTGATGTAACTAGTGTAGTGATTATAGCCAGATTCTTAGTAAATCAGGGAAGCTCTTTCTTATTAGACTGCAAGTGTACTGTTTTGTGTTATTAGACACACACACACACACACACACACACACATATACATATACACATACATATGTGTGTGTGTCTGTCTGTCTGTCTGTCTGTCTGTCTTTATTGGACATGTATTGCTTTAGTCTGGAGAACCAATTCAAGGTGGATGTCACCTTCGTCACTCTCCCCCACCAGCCAGTCACAGGTACCAGGCAGTGATGAATTCCTCTGATATGGGAGTGGTCCGGTGAACAGTGCCAAGGCAAACAAAGGTTTTGCAAAAGGAGTAGGGAGCCCACAAGTGGATACTTTTAAGAATACACAAATTGCTTATTAACAGTATTGAGACTGAATGAACTTTTACAGTATATTATGTGCTTAGAAACGTCTCTTTTTTTTTAGGTAGCGCTACAGTCTGGGTGAGCCCCCCCAAACAAAAAAAACCCACCACTATCTCTCCCGGGGCCGCTGAGCACTATATCAGCAAATTAATGAGCACCATTATCTCTGGAATAAAAGGGGATTCCCTCCATACCAACATGGACTAAATAAATTCAAAAATATTTTGGTATGGCAGAAATCAGCAGGCAATAGGAGGACTATATATTTTCCCTTTTTCACATTTACAAAGTGGTCATAAACACCTGGGACCCTCCAGGCCACAATAGCCCATCTGGATCCATATATCTCCCCCCCCCCCCTATGTGGGTCATGGTTACCAACTATCCAGCTGGATGTTTTAATTATCTAAATACCAGATACTAATACGTGATCATTAACTATGTTAATTTTGGTATTTTTATGTTAATTTTTATAATGTGCAATATCTATATCACTGGCCAGTGAATAATTGTAGCAGCTAAATAAACCCCACCTTTTTTTATTTGGATATACATTGTTTCTAGCGCGTTATTCATGTATTTTTGTTTTTACTACTCGGTTTGTTTGGGGAACTGGCATTTCCCTTTGTACCGTGGCAAGAACCACCTTCTGTAGAGAGCACAGCTTTATATATCAATACCTTAATTATTCCTATATGTAGAGTGGTATATACTGTAAACATGAATAAGAATAATAGGATCAGATAGATATAATATTTCTTTATGTTTACTATATCAGCATCTGCCCTTCCCCTGGCAACCCGGCTGTGTGCGACGTGACAATAGCAAGCCACGCCGCACACAGCCAGGGGGAAGGAGGCGGGGCTGGGCAGCGGCTGAAGCTGCACTCAGCTCAGCGGCGTTGCCCGGCACTAAACAGCACAGACAGAGGTAATCCTGAGAATTTGCCGGGCTTGCCAGTCTGGGCGCTGGAGCATAGCCCGGAAAATTATCGGGAGTACCACTGAAGGGGTTAAATGCAAAATAGAAAAAAAAAAAACGTCATGCACAAATCACCATGTTGATTGATTAGTAGAAAGAATCAACCTGCTTCTCTGTACACAGGGCCTGATTCAGGTTGGCTCGCTAGGCAGTGTATATTCACTGAATAACGAAGCACCTTAACGCTGCCCTGCCGAACAGCACCCTGCCCCCCACCGCCGCCCCAATCCCTTTGGTCCATCTACACACTGATCCGCCACTGCTGAAGCCTGGAGTTTGACTCCGCGTCTGCAAGTCCTTTTGTGGTGGTTGTGGGACCCTCCCTGCTAGTCCATGCCCTTTTCTGGAGTGCACGCTAGGCATGCCCAAATTTTTCTGTGTATAGGGGGGGCACATATTTATTTACTCTTTGCATTGGGAGTAAACCCCAATGTGCAAGTGGGGATACGGTCATTAGGCCTACAGCAACTAGATTGACAAGCATTGGGTCGACACAAGTAGGTCAACATGCAGCAAGGTCAACATGGGTTAAAGTCAACATGGGTCAAAGTCAACATGGATCTAGGTCGACATGGGTCTACATGGGTCTAGGTCAACATGACATTAGGTTGACACAAGCATTAGGTCGACATGGGCTAGGTCGACAGTTAAAAGATCGACATGGGACTTTTCACTGTTTTTTTTGAGCCGACATGTGCCGATAGGCGGTATTTCATGCCCTACCATCCACTAGGGCATGGTGGGAGAACAAAATAGTGTGCCGAGCGTAGCGAGGCACCGTGCCCGAAGCATTGCGAGCGAAACGAGTGATGCGAGGGGATGCAGTGCACTTCAAACTGTATCCATGTCGACATTCGGGTAAAAAAAACTGTGAAAAAACCCATGTTTTGACAGTCGACCTAGCCTATGTGGACCTAATGCTTGTGTCGACCTAGACCCATGGCGACCTTGTTCCATGATGACCTAGTTCCATGTCGACCTTGACACATGTCGACATTAACCCATTTTGACCTTGCTGCATGTCGACCTAGTGGTGTCGACCCAATGCTTGTCGACCTAGTTGTTGTAGACCAAATGATCCACACCCGTGCAAGTGCACCCTGCCGTCCACTAGACAGCTCCAATATTTGTAGACACAATGGCATTCTTTTTAAAGGTATTTAAGTATCACAGCTACAGCCCCCCATACAATTTTAAGATATGCTCTTGTTAGTTCATGTTGACACACATACAGACACAACTGCTGCACTCTCTGCCCGGCTGTCAATGGCTGTCATTTCAGCCCAGCGGCGGCTGTTCACCAGTTACTGCGAACATTTATTCCCCCTTGGCAATGAGCATGGAACCCCTGGCAATGAGCATGTAGGTAAGCAGCACTTATGTAGCATAATATTTAATGGGCATTATGGAGTTTGGCATACTACGTAATGGACATTTTGGTGTGTGGCTTAACATGTAATGGGCATTATGGTGTAAATTTTTAATGCGCCTTTGGTGCACAATGCTCTTGTTTATGAAGCATATTGTGCATTATTGCTCAATCCGTTTGGTGTAGTGTGTATTTTGGCTCAATCCATGTGGCAAAATGTGAATTTTGCCTTAATCTGTGTGGCATAACATGAATTTAGACTCAATCCATATGCCATAGTGTGAATTTTGGCTCAGTCTGTGTGAATTTTGGCTCATTCCATGTGGCATAATGTGTAAGAGGCAAGTACAGTATAAGGGGGATTCTATTGTGTTGCATGATTTGTATAATGGGTATATGGTGTGGTAAATTTAGGTGACCACATACAGGGGCAAACGCAGGATTTTCAGAAGGGGGTTTCCAGAGGGTCGGAGCAAAGCACAGAGATGGACACTTAGGTGACACAGTATATGCCGGGTCAGTTAAAGTATTATAGATAGACCAAATGTATATAAATGATAATATATATATATATATATATATATATATATATATACATATACACACACACACACATATATATATATAACAGCAGTGTAGACCCCTGGGCATAGCAATGTTTTGGTTCCCCTACCGATCCTCCAGCGGTAGGGGTGGGGGAAGCTTTGATGTCCCGTGGGTGGTAGGGGATATTAAATCAACCGCTCAGCATGTAGGGCCTGGATCAGTAATTTCCACTAATTACCCCTTTACTGTACAGATGGTGGGAGATGGGGTGGGAGAAGGGGGCATTGGGCTGAATGAAGGGGCCCTGATACATAACTTCCAGGGTGGTAGAGGATGTTTAATATGCAGAGGAGGGGTGTATAGTGGAGTGGGCTTATTATTTATAATTTTCTGGTGGGAGGACAGCTTGCTTGACTGCAGATATCTCCAGTTCCCAGAAATAGATTTCTTAGATTTTAATGGAATTAAAAACTAGAGAATCCCACCTAACCAGGGCCGTCTTTTCAAATGGGCTTAATGGGCACTTGCCCAGGGGCCCCAGGTGTATAAGGGCCCTATGCTGATAGCTGAGGATCCCCTTTTTCCAGGGATACCAGAATTTTGAAAATCGGCACTGGGAAACTGGAGATATCCAACTTCAAAGCAGCAGTCCACATCCAACCTGTTAATTGCTATTCCCAGTCATATTTATCAGGTTCTCTCTGACCTTGAGATTTTCTCAGCATATATTCCAAAAACCGGGACTCTCCCCTTTCTGTCGACACTAGCGGCTTGTCTCTATCATGCCCAGAACCAGAGATATCAGCCTTCCAGCAGCCGGTCCCTGCTCCAGCTCCAAACATCTAGTGTACAGTTTTATATTTTTGTCAATGGATTGCTCTGGCTCCTGATCTCTGATCCCCAAGTTCCCAGCACCTCCTGAAAGTTGGGACTCTAGGTTTTTATACTATTAAAGGTTAAGAAATCTATTAACAGATAATGGCGATATCTGCAGTCAAACAAGCAGCCCTTCCACCGGAAAATGAAGAATATTAAGCCAACTCCAGTATCCAACCCTCCCCTGCGTATAAAACACTTCCTACCTCCCTGGAATTTATTTACAAGGGACCCTTCATTCAGCTCGGTGCCCCCTTCCACACATTAGTGTTCTCCCTCCCACCACCTGTGCAGTAAAGGAGTAATTAGCAGAAGTTACTGCTCCAGGTCCTACACGTTGAATGGAAGATAGAGAACCCACTGCCACCCATGGGACATCAAAGCTGCTGCTGATAGCACCCTTCACCCCGAGGAGGGGAGAATGGGTAAGGGCCCCAGTGCATTGCTTTGCCCAGGGGCCCACACTGCTGTTAAGACAGCCCTGCACCTAACCTGGTATTAGGGACTAGGGGATCAGAGTTGAGGAAACAGAGCAATCTGCCAACGAGTATATAAAACTACATTCCAGGTGTGTGGAGCTGGAGCAGTAACCAGCTGCTGGAAGGCTAATATCTCTGGTTCTGGGAACAGTAGAGACAAGCTGCTAGTGTCAATCAAAGGGGGAGAGTCCCAGCTTTTGGAATATACCCTCAGAAAAACTCTGTCAGACAGAACCTGAAATATCTTACTGGGAAAAGCAATTAACAGGCTTGGATGAGGACCCCTGGAATTTGCAAATCGATCTGCGAATGCATGGTGATTTATGATGCATTTGCAATATGGCAGTGGGCGTTTATTCTTGCTTTCCGGGCAGTGGCTTTTTGCTTACAGTCAACTGTGTTTTTCCAGATTATCTATCCATGCTAAGCAGGGCTTAAAGTGGACCTGGAGAGGTGGTGGAACTGATTTCCCTCTTCCAACTAATTACCTCCCTCCATTAGGCAGAGCCCCAGTGGTGCAAGTAGAAAAAAGGACTAAGTGGTACTGTGCTGCGTGCCGAAAATGGGCGTGGTTTGGAGGCGTGTTCAGGGTGTGTTCATATGACATGAGGGGGATTGGCTACATGACAAAACTTAAGAACACAATGAAATTTTTGCTTGGGCTTGTGCATTGCCCCCTGCACACAAAATGTATGAGCCAGATAAACTACAAACAGGGATATTGCGCACCAAAGGCGCGTGGGCAAAATTTACACAGTTACGCGTCACACAACCAATACATATTACCCATGCCATAATACCCATTACACATTATGCCCCACACCATAATGCCCATTGTGCTGCTGCCACACAACTGATGCCCATTACTAATATGCCCCCACAGTGCCACACATATGCCCCTACAGTGCCAGATATGCCCCCACAGTGCCAGATATCATATGCCCCCACAGTGCCACACATATATGCCCCCACCATGCTCTAAAAGCTGCAAACACATGGCATAACCCCCCCCCCCCTCCACCTACTTACCCCCTTATGCCAAGTGTAACCCTATTATAGTTAATGTGACATGTATATAACTGTATATATACACAGGGGGAGAAGGCTGAGTTACATCTGTCTGTGACTCCGCTGTGTCTGTCCCTGCCTGCAGCTTTGCTATAAAAGACCCCGCTGTGCAGGGGCTGGCTGGCATCTTTCAGCCTAGGGGGCAAACTCAAGCAAGCGGTCCCTAGCTTTTCTACCAGCACATTTTAACATGGTTTGGTTTTAAAGGTGGTGGAGAAAGGGAGCAGTGGGAGAGACCGCAGGGGAGATGCGGAACAGTGTGTGAGGCCGCAGGATAGAGGGGGAACAGTGTGAGGGGCCACAGGGGAGATGGAGAACAGTGTGAGGGGCCACAAGGGAGAGGGGGTACAGTGTGAGGGGCCACAGGGTAGAGAAGGGAACAGTGTGAGGGGCCATAGGGGATACACAGCCCCAACCCCATATTACACCCAGAACATGATACACATCTCCTCTCCCCCCTATCACATCCATTACTCACCCACTTGGTGTAATCCTGTGCAGTGAAGATCAGGGAGTCACCCAGGCAGGCAGTGTGGTGGGGGGAGGTAGTGTATGCACAGTAGGCAGAATAGCTGCAGCAGCCAGGAAGAGCAGGCCAGGCCTGGACTGATACACGCAGCCCATTGTGGTGGGCGCCGGCAGGGCCAGCTTCAGGGAAAGCGCCGGCTGTCAAGCTGCACTAGTACCAACTATATTCCCCTGATGCTGAGACTGCCTCCGCTCACACAGCCTCCCAGCGCACAGCAGGCCAGCGGCAGCAACCTTCTCATGCCCGTCACTGCCGCTGTGTCTGTCTCTGCCTGCAGCCTTTCTATAGAAACAGCCAGGCAGAGCGTTGTAAACCCGGCTGTCTTTCATGCCTTTCGCGGCTATTTTAAATGACGCGCCGGGCTCGGCTCACGGCCCGGCAGCCGCAGCTCTAATTGGCTCACAAGTTACAAGCTGCCTGATTGGCTGCCAGGCAGTGAGCCGGGTCCGGCGTTTAATTTTAAATAGCCTCGCCGTGCTGAGGAGTCGCGTCGGGAGGGAATAGACAAGCAAGACAGCCGGGTTTACATCGCTCTGCTTGGCTGTCTCTTAGGCAAAGCTCTTTAACCCCTGAGTGCCACTCACTAGCAGAGTGACAGCACTCTGAAGGGACTCCGAAGGGAATCAGCTGTGGCGGGGCGGCGGAGGCCACGCCCCCGCCACTTACATATGCGCGCATGCGCATTACACAGTCCGGGGGGTGTTTGTTATGGTGGTATGGGATACCGGCACTATATGTTTTACCGGTACGCCGTACCACCCCGTACCACCATACTTACACCCCTGGGGCCAGTGGTAGAGTTTTTGGCACCCCCCTGCAATCTATAATGCTTTTCTGTTAGAATTACTGTGCAGGTCCAAGGTGGAGAAAAAAACTAGTTCCACCTCCCCATTATACTGTAGGTGCTGGAACTCCGTTCCCCCTCACTTTAACTCCTGATGCTAAGTACTTTCCTTGTTGCAAATAAAAACATTAACATTTTCTCATAGTGAAAGATTGTTAAAATGGATTAAAGTGTATTGCGATGTACTAAAAAGCAGGCATTCTGGCAAGGAAAGGGTTAAATCAGATGACATAAAAAGTGACCATCTTTTATTCATTTTTATCCCCTAAAAGGAGGTGGCTACATGCATCGGCCAGCTCACAATTAAACATAGCTCTGCCTTTCTTAAGTTAATTGCATTCCTGAGACACTGAGTCAAGTGTCTTAGACACAACTTGGAAAAGGTTTGTATATAAAAATGTAGAGAGAATTTAATGTCATAACAGTGAAAAAGAGATTTTTTTTCCCATCAAAGGTAGCAAGCCACATTGCCACAGCATGTTTTAAAGCAGTGATTTTCAACCGGTGTGCCGCGGCACACTAGTGTGCCGCGGCCAGCTGACAGGTGTGCCGCCATGCCTCAGGTCACGGCGACACACCAGCGGAGTTTCACTTTGACAGGGGGGACGGGCAGGCGGCTCGGCATCATCCGCCCCCCCTGTCAGTGTGCGTCCATGTGCGCACTGCCCGCCCGCTTACGGCTCCCCCGCTGTGCACTGTCCGGGACTCGAGAGACATGCTGTGCAGCTATGCAATAATCATATATCCCGCTGGACCACTAGCCAATGGGCGCTTGCGGTCCAGCAGCCAATCAACTGGTGGCTGCTGGACCGCGAGCGCCCATTGGCTAGTGGTCCAGCAGCGGGAGATATGAATATTACATATCAGCACAGCACGTCTCTCTCCCGTACATAGCGGGGGAGCCGTGAGCGGCACACTGGACGCACACTGACAGGGGGGAGGGGTCGTCGGCGTGTAAGCACAGGCAGGAGGGGGGTTTGCACACAGACGCACACTGGGAGGAGGAGGTGGGGGGGAGTGAGGTGAGCGGGCCGGCTAACCATCGGCTGGCTAACTTAGTATATGGTGTACTCCCACCCACTCTCCCACCCTCCTGCACTCACCCAGCCACCCTTCCACCCCACTGCAGATACCCTCCCAGCCACCCTTCCACCCCACTGCAGATACCCTCCCAGCACTGCAGATACCCACCCAGCCACCCTCCCACCCCACTGCAGATACCCACCCAGCCACCCTCCCACCCCACTGCAGATACCCACCCAGCCACCCTCCCACCCCACTGCAGATACCCACCCAGCCACCCTCCCACCCCACTGCAGATACCCACCCAGCCACCCTCCCACCCCACTGCAGATACCCACCCAGCCACCCTCCCACCCCACTGCAGATACCCACCCAGCCACCCTCCCACCCCACTGCAGATACCCACCCAGCCACCCTCCCACCCCACTGCAGATACCCACCCAGCCACCCTCCCACCCCACTGCAGATACCCTCCCAGCCACCCTCCCACCCCACTGCAGATACCCTCCCAGCCACCCTCCCACCCCACTGCAGATACCCTCCCACCCTACTGCTCCCACCCTCCCTCCCTCCCTGCTGCACACTACTGGCGGTGCATTGAATTGCAAATAGCGGACGGGAGCCAGGAGTGGGCAACTGCACAGTTCTGTCCCCCTTGGCAACGAGCAAATTCAGTCCACCTTGGCATCGAGCATGAAGCCCCTGGCATTGAGCATGTAGGTAAGTGGCACTTATGTGTCAAATGTGTATGGTGTGTTATATAGTATGTCATGGGCATTGCGGTGTGTTATATAGTATGTCATGGGCATTGCGGAGTGTTATATAGTATGTCATGGGCATTGCGGAGTGTTACATAGTATGTCATGGGCATCATGTGTGGGCTTATGTGTAATCGGAATTACAAAGTTCACTAAAATGTGCAATGGGCATTACGGTGTGTGGCATAACATGTAATGGCCATTATGGCATGTGGTATACGGGTGTGCGGTGTGTTGGCATTATGTTAAAAATTTGGCGCGCGCCTTCGGCGCGCACTGTCCATGTTATCCCTCGTTTGCAAGAAATTTGTTGAGTCCTGGCATAATGTGTAATGGCCATTGCGGTATATGGCATAGCTTGTAATTGGCATCACGATGTGTGGCATAACTTGTAATGGCCATTAATGTGTGTGATATAACATGTAACTGGCATTATGGTATGCAAAATATCTGGAATATCTGATTAAAAAATGGGTACTCTTTACTTAGAAGGGCGCCCATCTCGGGCATCTCGGGGATTGAATGCACTAAAAAATCGGGTGCGATCAACCGACGAGATGCCCGAGATTTCCCATAGGGAACAATGTTAAATGTCTCAATTGACCCGATTTTCCTGTTCAATGCCTCAATTGACCCAATTTTTCCATAGGAAACAATGTTAAATGGGCCACAGAGGCCAAATAGGCACCCTGAAGTGAATAATGGCCACCCGAATTGTTAACGCCACCCCACGATCAACGTCAACCCGAAGCGTGGCGAGCGCAGCGAGCCCGCGAGGGGCGGCGGTACGCGTCCTACGACCTTTTCATACCCCCACTATCCACGTCGGCGTGGAGTTGAGAATAGAAAGTGTGGCGAGCGCAGCGAGCCACCGAGCCCGAAGCGTGGCGAGCGCAGCGAGCCCCGCGAGGGGACGCGGATACCTTCACAGGTATCCGCGTCCCCTCGCGGGCTTCACAGCTGTCCGCGTACCCTCGCGGGGCTCGCTGCGCTCGCCACGCTTCGGGCTCGGTGGCTCGCTGCGCTCGCCACACTTTCTATTCTCAACTCCACGCCGACGTGGATAGTGGGGGTATGAAAAGGTCGTAGGACGCGTACCGCCGCCCCTCGCGGGCTCGCTGCGCTCGCCACGCATCGGGTTGACGTTGATCGTGGGGTGGCGTTAACAATTCGGGTGGCCATTATACACTTCAGGGTGCCTATTTGGCCTCTGTGGCCCATTTAACATTGTTTCCTATGGAAAAATCGGGTCAATTGAGGCATTGAACAGGAAAATTGGGTCAATTGAGACATTTAACATTGTTCCCTATGGGAAATCTCGGGCATCTCGTCGGTTGATCGCACCCGATTTTTTAGTGCATTCAATCCCCGAGATGCCCGAGATTTTTTACTAACGATCCCCACGATCAAAATCGTGGGCGCCCTTCTAAGTAAAGAGTACCAAAAAATGTTGGTGTGCCTTGGCAATTTTGAAGTCTTGTCTGGTGTGCCGCGACCTGAAAAAGGTTGAAAATCACTGTTTTAAAGGCATACTTGCCTACCTGACCCTCTCCATGCGGGAGAAAATGCTCTGTTCCTGGACTTCCCCGGTAATGTATGATTGCCAGCACCTGTGGTGAAACACCTTTACCTAGCTCCCCACAGGTGATGGCAATCCTACATTACCAGGGAAGTCCAGGAACAGAGCATTTTCTCCCGCATGGAGAGGGTCAGGTAGGCAAGTATGTTTAAAGGGGAACAGCAGTATTCCTAATCATGATTAGACCAAAACCATTCCTTTATGCCAATTTTAACACCTTGAGACCACCAAAGTTATTGAGTTATTCTATGCAGACAATTGGTCGCAATATACCCCCTAGCCTGGCCTAGCCTACTGCACTGTAATGTCAGAATTAAAGCCTACTGCTACTTGGGTATGCGTTGTTAGGTTGACAGTGTCTGTGGTAAATAATAAAAAGGTGGTCCTATCCTGGGGGCGCATAGAAATAATTTGTGGCTTTTTGGGGGCTGGTTTCTAAAACTGCCATCCTGTCTACCATTCCAGTGCCACTCCTAGATGTGCCACGTGTTTGTGCCGCCCACTTGTGTCGCTTAGCTTAGTCATCCAGCTAGGTTGATGCAAACTTTTGGCCTAAAAACCATATCGTGAGGTGTTCAGAATAGGCTGCAAATTAGTGGAAATTAATGTTATTGAGGTTAATAGTACTGTAGGAAAAAAAAAATATAGATACAAAACCATTACCGAAAAGGGTGGTTTTGGTAAAATCAATCCAGATCCAAAACCTGAAGGGAGAGCTACATCCTAAACCAAAACACGAAAAGTGCCCAGTGCACATCTCTAGTGTCATTTCACATACGATCTATAGTAAGATCTGCAACTCCCAGCATACTGGTCATTAGCAGCATCTTCAGATCATATGTGCAGCAACATAGGATCACAGCATTGACCTCATGATTTTTGGGACTGCGCATTGTACCTAAGCACCTCACGATGTGAACTAAATCACACACAATGCATCGCACAACCTGTCAAAATTGTGCTTTGTGCCTGTAATCGTTCTGATGTATTGCCATCTGTAGTAAGCACATAAAATATCCAAGCACATAAAATATCCAAGAGTCATCAAGAAATAGCAGCAAATGTTAAATGTAGTGCAAGCAATAAATTGCACATGTAGCATGCTACCACTTTAAGTCAATTTCCTCTTGGGAACAAAGATTCTTTTTTTTTTTCCCCCAAAGCTACAGCACAGAATGCTCTTAAATCCCACAGGAGCTTATAAATTAATTACCGATAATTCTAACTGGAAATAATACAGACACAGAAAAAAAGAAAATACAGATGGAATCATTATATGGGGGGGGGGGGGGAGCCCCCTTGGAACTATAATACAGGTAAATTAAAAGATAAATGCTTTTTTGGGGGGCACTCTTATCAAGGAGAGGGAAAAAGAACATAAAATATAAAATGTATTGTTATCTAAAACTAAGATCCTTATCCCCATCTAAGATCCTTATGAGTCTTATATCTAAAAAAGACTAAACAAATATTAATCAGAAGTACCTGAATAATCATTTTAGTAATATATATCTTGCATAACTGAAAAATCAAGTGGAATTCGGTGAATATATACATCTCCGGTGTAGTAATCTCTAAAAGTTGAGTTAATCCCTTCCCATGGATCAGATCAGATGGAGTCGGAATCCCGGCGGTCGAAATACTGACGCCGGAATCCCAACCGCCGAAATCCCGACAATTTCTCACTCTATGGGTGTCCTTGTCCCTTGTAGGGATTTCAGCAGTCGGGATTCCGGCGTTGGTATTTTGACCGCCGGGATTCCAACTGCCGGGATTTAGTACTGAATCCGATCAGATATGTATCAGAGCAATGAAAAACATGTATTGTATATACAGTAGGCAAAATTTATCATATGAGGGCTCACGAGAAAAAAATATATAGAATTGAGGATAATATCACAGTTTTGATATCTACTTCTCCCGTGTGTTCCAGTCAGCAGTAAACTCTGGGAGTAAGAGTTCCTACTAGGTGTGATTCCTTAATGATGATATAGTAGATGTAGACAAGAACCTATTGTTGGTAGACCCTAGCAATTCCCTCTTATGACATAGGTCAGTGCAGCTGGAAATGTGTCAGGATTCCAATGAGAATCCTGGTGAAATTCAAGATGACAGTGTATAATTGGGTCTAACAGTTTAGACATCTACTGCCCATGTATGTGCCTCTTGGTAGGGAATGGTAGGGGTGAGAGTGTCTTCTAAAATGTGAGTGTTCCAACAGAAAAAAAGGTCCAAGATTTACTGTTGTTAGGGTCCAGAAGTCTACTGCGGTGATAAAATCAGTGCAGAGAACGGCAGATGGGCCCCCAATGAGAGTCTTGATATATGGTGAGATAAAGGAATGGGTTAAAGGTGTATACATGGCAAATAGCAATGTGATGTCGCAAAAGGTATGAATCTTTTTTCAAAATAATTCCATTCACAAGGTTTTTAACCTATTACCGGTACACAGTTTTTTGGGAACAGAGGAAAAAGAAACAAATTGATGTCAATTCAAATGGAGAATAACTCATGAAAAGCGTTTGTAAAAAATAGTGTAGCATAGAGATCCTGTACTTGTGTATGACAAAGTGATTGCTTCGGATCCAGAGGAAATCCTTCAATGGAAGGGACTGGGTGGTCCAGGTGTGCACTACCTGGAGGCACAGTCAACAGACAGTTCTTTCACCTACAGAGGCTTGTTCATTGTCCCCTAGGAACTAATAGGCAACTCCTGAGAAGCATCGAGATAATAGCTTGGCAGCCAATAAGAAGCAATCTGTTGCGCTGCTCAACCAATCAAAGACAATCCAATTTGCACCGCTATCAGTGATTGAGTAGTGCTCTTGATTGGCTCAATGTGGATGATATTTATTTATTTCCATTTATTTAATACGGTACTTGTGTAGTTTCACAGCGCCAGTATGTCTGAGTCCCCTTGCGGGGCTCGCTTCGCTCGCACATGCTGCGGGCTCGGTGGCTCGCTATGCTCGCCATGCTATTTAAAATCAACTCCATGCCAACATGGATAGTGGGGGTATGAACTATCAATGTTGGCATGGAGTTAAGTTACTTTTTTAAACATAGTTTGTGGCGAGAAATTACACAAGTACCTTTAACCCCTTCCCGACATTTGACGTATATATACGTCATGGCCGGGATGTACTTCCCGACACATGACGTATATATACGTCATGACTTTAAACTGTCCCCGCGTCTATAGACCCTGACAGCAGACATGTCCCTGCATGCCCAGGGGGGGTGGCGATGCCTCCCCCCCGTCGGCGATCGCTGTGATTGGCTGTTCAATGTGAACAGCCAGTCGCAGCGTTTTCCTGTGTTACCGGCGAATCAGACGCTCGGTAACACAGGTGTCAAGCACCGCCGGGTGTGAGGGGGCATGAGGGGGTCACCGTTGATGACCACACCTCACCCCACCTCACCCCACCTGCCCCCAAGGCTGTGATTGGTCCGTCGGACCGACGGACCAATCACAGCCAAGGTGCGTCATTTAAACTAACGGTGACTGCGCTGCAGACGCCATTCCGGTCTGGAATTGTGTGCAGATTGGTCACCGGCCACTCTGTCGTGCTATACATACCTGAACCTTGCCTGATACTTACCTGATCACCGCTGATCACCGCTGGTAGCGTGCTGTCAGCAGCTGGATGCTTCCTGGATCTTGTGACTTCCTGTGTCCTGCTGCTGCAGTGTCATAGAGTCACAGATCGTGAGAGATAGTGACAGATAGTGACAGAGAGTGACAGAGAGTGATAGAGAGTGATAGAGAGTGCTATATTTTGTGTCTGCTGCACCCCTTTTGTGCTGATCAGTATATCTGTGCAACTTTTTGGTTTTTTTTTTTATATATATACCTGTCAGTTGCACCAAAGGTTGTGCTGCCTGTGCAACTGACTGCTGCCCCCCCTGCTGCCCCCCCTTTTGTGCTGATCATCAATTAACTGATCAGCAACTTTTTGGGGGTCCAGGGGTTTATTTTTTATATATACCCTGTCAGGTTGCACCCACAGTTGGGTGCCTGCTGCCCCTCACTGCTAATCAGTGTTGCATCACTGCATCACTGATCTGCAGTTTTTTTTTTTTGGAGAGTGCAGTGGGGTTTTGTCTTTACACCCACGTTGCTTTTGTGGGTGTCCTGTGGCCGCTGATCAGTGACGTACATCACTGAACAGCATTTTTGGCACAGGGTTGATATCATTTTTTTTCTGCAGTTTTTTTAAATTGTTTTTTTTTTTTTGGAGAGTGCTGTGGTTTATTACACCCACGTTGCTTTTGTGGGTGTCCTGTGGCCGCTGATCAGTGACGTACATCACTGAACAGCATTTTTGGCACAGGGTTGATATAATTTTTTTTCTGCAGTTTTTTTAAATTGTTTTTTTTTTTTGGAGAGTGCTGTGGTTTATTACACTCACGTTGCTTTTGTGGGTGTCCTGTGGCCGCTGATCAGTGACGTACATCACTGAACAGCATTTTTGGCACAGGGTTGATATAATTTTTTTTCTGCAGTTTTTTTAAATTGTTTTTTTTTTTGGAGAGTGCTGTGGTTTATTTTTTTTTTAAATTGTTTTTACACCCACGTTGCTTTTGTGGGTGTCCTGTTGCCTTTGAGCGCTGTTCAGTGACGGACGTTACTGACCAACATCTGTGCTCAATTTTTGGCGCAGGACCTTTTTTTTTTTTTTAACCCCTTCAATTTTTTTTTTTTTATTGGGATCAAATTCCTGTATAAAGTATTTTTTTTTCTGCACTACATACACACTACACACTACATACCCCCCGTGTTGAAATAAAGCTTGTACCCCCCCAACACTATACACGTGTTGAAACATTACACTTACAGAAACACAAAAATAAAAATGGCATCCCAAATGTCATCCCAAATGTCATCCCAGTCATCCAGAAGAATGTATTCAGCGGAGGAGGCATATGCCATGCTTGCCTCTGACTCTGACACAGCCAGTGATGCAAGCGGGGAATTTGAAGGATTCGTCTTAAGCTCCTCTTCCTCCTCTAGTGATGAGGGACCCCCTCAAAGACGCCCCCGTAGAGCAGCTGAGACCCCCCCCCAAATGATTGATCCCGTATGGACCCCACCACCAGACAATTTTGAGCCCCAGGTTCCTGAGTTTTTGGTCATCCGAGGAATCCAATTTGATTCAACAGGTCTCAGAGAAATTGACTTTTTCAAATTATTTTTCTCTGATGATTTTATAAATTTAATGGTGGACCAAAGTAATTTATATGCCCAGCAGTTTATTGCTCAAAACCCCACGTCATCATTTGCTAGGTGGACCCCTGTAGATGCAGTAGAGATGATGACGTTTTGGGGTCTGGTGTTACATATGGGCATAGTAAAAAAGCCAGAAATTAGGCAATATTGGAGTACAGATGTTCTGTACAGCACCGTATGGCCGTATTTACCGTATGGCCATGACTCGGACTCGTTTTGAGACAATCCTTAAATTTTTACATTACACCGATAATGCACAGTGCCCACCCAGAGATGATCCCACCTTTGACCGGCTATTCAAAGTCAGGCCGGTCATTGATCATTTCAGTGCCAAATTTGCAGAGATGTACATCCCTGAAAAATTTATTTGTATCGACGAGTCCCTTATACATTTTAAAGGAAGGGTTAAATTCCGCCAGTACCTTCCCAGTAAGAGGGCAAGGTATGGCATAAAAATGTATAAACTGTGTGAAAGCACCTCAGGGTACACCCACAGGTTTAGGGTATATGAAGGGAAGGATTCAAGAATTGAACCGCCAGAATGCCCCCCCTCCCTCATAGGTGTTAGTGGAAAAATTGTCTGGGATTTAGTGCACCCCTTCCTGGATAAAGGTTATCACCTCTATGTGGATAACTTTTACACTAGCATCCCCCTGTTTAAGGCCCTTGGTTCAAGAGGTACAGCAGCTTGCGGTACTGTGCGCAAGAACCAAAGAGGCCTCCCAAAAACGCACATTGCCCAAGTACTGAGAAGGGGTGAAAGCAGGGCACAATCCACCGAAAATATGTTGTTGGTCAAATATAAGGACAAGAGGGATGTCCTTATACTGACAACAATTCATGGAGACAGTACCACCTCCATCCCTGTACGAGGTACCAGTACCCACACCTCAAAACCTAATTGTATCCTAGATTACAATAAGTACATGGGCGGAGTGGATCTTTCAGATCAGGTACTGAAGCCGTACAGTCCCCTGCGGAAAACAAAAATCTGGTACAAGAAGCTGGCCGTGTATATCATCCAGATGGCACTGTATAACGCTTACGTGCTATTCCGTTCTACCAGCCAGAGGGGGACATTTATGCACTTTCAAGAGGAAGTCATAAAGGGCCTAATATTTGAAAACCAGCAGGCAGAGGGCCCCAGTACTTCTAGTACTGGCCCCCGTATTCCTAACGAAATCCCCTCCACTGCAAGAAAGGGCAGGACACAAAAAAGGTGCAAAGTTTGCTATAAAAAGGGAATAAGAAAGGATACTATTTTCCACTGTGAAACTTGTCCCGACAAACCCGGCCTATGTATAAAGGAGTGTTTTAAAATATACCACACATCTATGGATTATTAGGTTCATCATTTCACCGTGCTTCGGGGGTCTTGCTAATGCCACATAGCACCCACCATTCATTCCACCAGAATCTGAGCTGCAAAATCCAAAAATCACTCCTTCCCTTCTGAGTCCTGCCATGCACCCAACTGGTATTGTTTGGTCACATATGAGGCATTGCCATACTCGGGAGAAATTGGGGCACAGATTTTGGGGTGCTTTGTCTCCTTCATTCCTTGTGAAAATGAAAAATTTTGAGCCAGAACTGCATTTTTGTGTAAAAAATGTAATTTTTCATTTGCACAGCCCAGTTGTATCAAAATTGGTGAAACCCCTGGGGGTTTGAAATGTACACTATACCCCTAGATGAATTCCCTGAGGGGTGTAGTTTGCAAAATGGGGTCACTTGTGGGGGGGTTCCACTGTATTGGTGCTTCGGGGGTCTTGCTAATGCGACATAGCACCCACCAACATTCCACAAGAATCTGTGCTGCAAAATCCAAATATCACTCCTTCCCTTCTGAGTCCTGCCATTTTTTGGTCACACATGAGGCATTGTCGTACTCGGGAGAAATTGGGGCACAGATTTTGGGGTGCTTTGTCTCCTTCATTCCTTGTGAAAATGAAAAATTTTGAGCCAGAACTGCATTTTTGTGTAAAAAAATGTAATTTTTCATTTGCACAGCCCAGTTGTATCAAAATTGGTGAAACCCCTGGGGGTTTGAAATGTACACTATACCCCTAGATGAATTCCCTGAGGGGTGTAGTTTGCAAAATGGGGTCACTTGTGGGGGGTTCCACTGTATTGGTGCTTCGGGGGTCTTGCTAATGCGACATAGCACCCACCAACATTCCACCAGAATCTGAGCTGCAAAATCCAAAAATCACTCCTTCCCTTCTGAGTACTGCCATGCACCCAAATGGTATTTTTTGGTCACATGTGAGGCATTGCCGTACTCGGGAGAAATTAGGGCACAGATTTTGGGGTGCTTTTTCTCCTTCATTCCTTGTGAAAATGAAAAATTTGGAGCCAGAACTGCATTTTTGTGTAAAAAATTTAATTTTTCATTTGCACAGCCCAGTTGTATCAAAATTGGTGAAACCCCTGGGGGTTTGAAATGTACACTATACCCCTAGATGAATTCCCTGAGGGGTGTAGTTTGCAAAATGGGGTCACTTGTGGGGGGGTTCCACTGTATTGGTGCTTCGGGGGTCTTGCTAATGCGACATAGCACCCACCAACATTCCACCAGAATCTGAGCTGCAAAATCCAAAAATCACTCCTTCCCTTCTGAGTCCTGCCATGCACCCAAATGGTATTTTTTGGTCACATGTGAGGCATTGCCGTACTCAGGAGAAATTGGGGCACAGATTTTGGGGTGCTTTGTCTCCTTCATTCCTTGTGAAAATGAAAAATTTTGAGCCAGAACTGCATTTTTGTGTAAAAAATTTATTTTTTCATTTGCACAGCCCAGTTGTATCAAAATTGGTGAAACCCCTGGGGGTTTGAAATGTACACTATACCCCTAGATGAATTCCCTGAGGGGTGTAGTTTGCAAAATGGGGTCACTTGTGGGGGGTTCCACTGTATTGGTGCTTCGGGGGTCTTGCTAATGCGACATAGCACCCACCAACATTCCACCAGAATCTGAACTGCAAAATCCAAAAATCACTCCTTCCCTTCTGAGTCCTGCCATGCACCCAAATGGTATTTTTTGGTCACATGTGAGGCATTGCCGTACTCGGGAGAAATTGGGGCACAGATTTTGGGGTGCTTTGTCTCCTTCATTCCTTGTGAAAATGACAAATTTGGAGCCAGAACTGCATTTTTGTGTACAAAAATTAATTTTTCATTTTCACTGCCCAGTTGTACCACAATTGGTGAAACCCCTGGGGGTTTTAAATGTACACTATACCCCTAGATGAATTCCCTGAGGGGTGTAGTTTGCAAAATGGGGTCACTTGTGGGGGGGTTCCTAACTTTTAGCATCTTATGGTGCCTAGAAACCTACATGGTGCCTAAAAAATAATCTCATAAAAAGGAGGATCCAAAATCAAGTAGGTGCTCCTTCTATTATGAAGCCTGTGGTTTGGTCAACGTGCACACTAGGGCCACATATAGGATATTTATGAAAACAAAAGAATTGGGGGAATCAATTTTTAGTCACATTTCTCTAGTAAAATCTACTGTGTTCCTTAGAAAAATGTATTAAAATTGCAAATCTGCAAAAAAAATGAAATTTTGAAATTTCACCTACACTTTGTTTTAATTCCTGTGAAACACCTAAAGGGTTAACAAACTTCCAAAATGCTGTTTTGAATACTGTGAGGGGTGCAGTTTTTGAAATGGCATCATTTATGGGGGTGTCTCACATACAAGTCCCTCAAAGTCACATCAGAACTGAACTGGTCCCTAAAAAAATCAGTGTTTGACATTTTCTTGAAAATTTGAGAATTTGCTATTCATATTTTAAGCCTCCTAGTGTCCAAAAAAATTAAAAGGAGGCTGAAATAATGATGGAAACATAAAGTAGACATATGGTCTATGTTAGTTATTAACTATTTTGAGTGGTATGATTATTTGTCTCACAAGCAGAAAATTTAACATTTTGAAAATTGCTAAATTTTCCATTTTTTACGACATTTTGGTATTTTTCACAAAAAAACACAGACTGTATCGACCCAAATTTACCACTAACTTGAAGTACAATGTGTCACAAGAAAACAATCTCAAAATCACTGGGATAAGTAAAAGCAAAAAAAAGTTATCCCCACTTAAGTGATACATGTCAGATTTGAAAAAAAGGGCTCTGTCAGGAAGGCAAAAACATGCTGCGTCAGGAATGGGTTAATACTTATTGGAGACAAAATTTTCCAATTATCCACTCACGCGAGTGGGATTTTGTGTACTGGCTTTTTGCTACATAACTCCAACGCTACTCAAAACTGGTACTAATCATTTATTTACCCCATCCTTTAGAAGACCTAATCATTTATTTACCTCAATCCTCTTAAAAAAGTAGGTCCAATGCAAAGTATACTGAGCTGTGAAGCAATGTCACATAGGAAATCATAAAAAAAAAAAATCAAACTAGTTTAAAGGGCAGACTAGAAGGGTCAAGAGGTTTTTCTCTGCCATCAAATTTTATGGGATAAATGTAATACCCTTTCATATCTATATATGTATATGTGAACAGGAAAGGTACAAAGGGTTTTAAAACTGTGTAAGAGTGTTATAAATATAAAAAATGTAGTTATTGAGTAATAACCTTGGACTTTATAGAAGTACTGTATATATGCATATATAGGAAGAGACTGCACATGTATTAGCTTCCTCACAGAGGAAATACAGCAAGGGTTAATATAACCCAAATGGGTTCAACTAATCTAAAAGGACTATATATTTGTCAATAAACAGATATGTATATCAGAAATAGTTTCTCTAATAAAGGAGCGACCGAGTATAAGGGAACATCCCTTCCTACTGTAACATATGGATAATTCCAATTATTATGCCCTATGGCAGATCTTGGCGGACTGCACCATTATTGCTGCATGTGGGGGAGAGACTTGGAATTGATTCTTTCGTTTATTGCCCACATATAGGGTTAAATAAAGTTGGGGTGCGCGAGGGGCAGGGAATGAGGAGCCCGCTCAAACGGAGGATATAAAAGGGGGAGAGGTAGAGCAGAGTGACGCAGTTGTTACCTCAGGCTTAAAGTATATCAGAGCCGTGCAGCATCGCAGGGGTGGACAGCACAGCTGAGGGAGTGAGAGACATTCTTACCCGTGGCTGACAGCGGGGCAGTACAGTATCTCTCCTGTCCTGGATGATTGCCAGCAGCCGGCTCAGTCGTATGTACAAAGCTTCTGGGCGGGGAGGTCCCGATCAAGGTGTCACAGAAAGAGGAGGCATCAGAGGCGGAGCCGATAATTGTAAAGTAACAGAGGGGGTGGTGAGTGGCTGTCTAGTGAGCAACATAGGGAACACCCCTCATATCTCACACCCCCACTCCTAGCCATATAAGGGGAGGTCATCAAGGACTGAGTGATTAACCATAAAAATACATCAGATCAGAGCAGCTACGAGAGAGAGAAATAAGACTGTCCCATTCAATGACCTAATTGGTTCATCACAGTATTTACTTACAGCTTTTATTGTGAAAAGCCCGAGTTAGGACAGAAAGCTGACCAACTTGTCAAGGAGTTTTTGCTGACACCAGCTGGCTGCATAAAATATAGCTTGTAGCTGTGGTATAGATCAGAGGTGACCAGCCACTTGCATTCTCCCCGTACTACAGTGATTTACAGTCATTGAGAAGGAGGATCACAGATAAAGTCAGTCAGCCTGGCAGAGCAGAGGTCAGCTCAGTGTGACATTAATTATTATTAGGCTGTGCACAGAAACTCATATTAACCGCCACGGACCTAGTGTGCTCCCGTGCGTAGTGAAGATAACAGGTGACTTACGGCTGCATCTGCACAGAATAGGGAACAGCCATCTGTTGAAAGCCAAGTGCAGAAGTGTGTAAAACCAGCATTTACTATATACATTGGGGTGCTCATAGACTGTAATAATATATATGGCACTGGTCACAGCATATACAGTGTTTACCCTGCAGCGTTTGAGTACAGATAGTGAGGAGAGTTCCCCTTAACCTTACCTAAGGGCAGTGATTCACCCCTCCAGCCTTACCGTCCTGGAAGCAACATTAAAGAAGAGGGAGGAAAGCTGGTTTAGGATGGAAAACTGTAGTAGCGAGGCAGCTGTTTAGACTATACACTGAGTGTGCACAAAGAGGGATAGCTGACCAGGATATTGAGTAAACTACACATCATCCTATTAGGGACTTAATAGTTACCTCAGAGCTACAGGAGTGATAAAGATTGGAGAGTGCTTATTAGTATCATCTGTCATCCAAATAAACTGCAGTCAGTACTATCCACTTATGAAAATGTTTGACATACAGAGCAATCCACCAGTTACATTATAGAAAACTAAATCTCCTTATACAACTTATTCTGTCAATAATATGCAGTGGAATATATGCTTTATAGGCTGATCCGTCATCTACTTTACTGGGAAACCAACGTACTCTGCAAAGTAACAGATCTCACACAGAAGGAGTTTATTGAGTGGATACAATTTGTCTAGTTTATTAGCTTTATTATTTTAACAGTTACATTTGGATTACAAATACTTTGTGTCTAATCCACACTTCAAGAAGATACAGTTTATTAATATCCTTATATTGTGAGGAATTGCCAGCATTCAAGAAAAGGAACATCGATATTGACCCGTCAGGTGTAAAGTTGGCTACTGCTGATGATACCTATAGCGAAACCCGGTGAAACCGCCTGGGGAAGCTAGGTAATGACACTACTGAAATACTGAGCTGTTCAGGGAACACATCGCAGGACCATAGGGTAGCCGACGCTAAAGGCAGTCATCACATAGATTAAGAAGAGACAGCTTATTATAACGATAATTTCTCATCCACCAGTGGGGATACCTTAATACCAGCACCTGGATACTATTAGTAGCTACAGGGAAAGCCAGTTATATAAATACAAGGATTACTATAGGAACAGAATTTCGTCGAAGTGACTTGGTGGAATTACGCCACAGAGCTAAACCCGGTTCTCCACGAGCCAGGGGACGCTCTTCCTAGACCGCGTCCATATAGGGGCTATACCGAATAAAAGTGATTCATGGTCTTTAAGGCATTGTCTACTTATCCAAGTCTTTAGGGGTATGGCATAGCAAGTGACATATCTGACCTGCAATTGTAGTCGGATCATTAATTACCACACTGAGGAACCTTCACCATACTCACCCTTGTTCATACCTGTAGGGATAATAGGGACTTGATTACCGACTTTTCTACCGGAGGTAGTAGGGTGATCACCTGTAATTGAAATAAGGCGCTTTGTCATGTAAAGTATAGAAGTGTTAAGAAAAACATAGTTAAGATTGTTACTAAAAAAACATGGTTATCGTATAACATCTATGTTAAGGTGTACGGGCATATATAGTACCGGAGGATATAAGTTATTGGTATACTTCTGGCCATATTAATAGGAGTAAGGTACATACCGAAGCCCGGTCCAGTTCAATATTTCTGAGTATTGTGAGTGTTAGAGTAATAGTTCTTTAGTGATAGAAAATATTGTTATTACTCAACTGTATTGTGTAAGGTACACTGTTGTATGCATTACCTACCTATGTGTAAATAAATTGTTTAAATGGTAAATCCCACTGACCATTATTCCGGGTGATTCCCCAAGCTCACCCCGATAGTCGTCAACGACTATATATATATATATATAAGTGATTGGTGGGCGGTACCACCGACCTTGCTTGGGGTGGAGGCACTACCTAACAAGATTGCGGAAAACAGCGTTACATCTGGAGGCACTGCTGAGATCCATCGAACCAACATGGAACATCTAACTTCCCAAGAACTCCAGGAGTGGATGCAGCTCCATGGATTATTTGTGGACTGTAGTTTTGCTATGGTGGGAAAGTTTGACAACCTGTCTGACGAAGAAATTCTGGAAGAAGTTGATAGATTGTATGGAGTACGTCGACCCAAATTGGTCGATAAAAAATCCAGAGTTGGCGAAGGAGAGGTGTGGGCAGTATTGATTACTAACCTTAACAAATTGGATTCTACGTTAATACCAGCTCAGATTATAACCTCCCAGTCACCCACGCAACGGTGGAAGATTATCTGGCCGGAATGTGCGGGAGAGGAACAGAGAGAGATACAACTGGAAAGTTATGCTACCCATGCTGGAGATGGAGGAAGGGACAAGGACTCCCATACTAGTCCGCACTTAGATACTGATGCAACTCGGGAACCAGATCAAGACCCGTCGGTGGATAGAGTTATGGACCGAGTAGTCAGTCAGATGGAAAGGTGGCATTATGAGGGAGGATATAGGCGGTTACGCATATTTTCGGGATTGGTACCAGTTCCAACGGGAGAAGAAAATTATGAGGCATGGAGGGAAACTGCTACCCAGCATTCAGAAGAATGGCGATGCCCGGAGCATATAAAAAAACAACGCATCGTAGAGAGCCTTAGAGGGCCGGCCATGGGCATTATACAAGCTACCAGGAGGAGTAATAGTAATGCTACACTCAAAGATTATTTTGATGCCCTAGACTACTCCTTCGGAACGTTAGAGGATGTAGGAGATTTATTATCTAGACTTAATCACACATACCAAGAACCAAATGAGACTCTTACTAATTTCATCTATCGTCTAAATAAGATTCTGTATAAATTACTAGACAAAGGAGGAATTCAGGGGGCAGAAATGGATGAGAAAAGACTGAAGTACGTGTTGCGGGGAGCTTTGACATCCAACCCAGTGGCTCAACGACTTAGGTGTACTATCTCCAAAGACAAGGCCCCGACTCTGAGTGAGCTAATAAAAGAAGTGAAATTGGAAGAAGTGCAAATTGAAAACAGAGAAAAGACTCTCAAACGAGTCAAGGTGGTAATTCCAGCTACTGAAGTACCTTTAGCCTCTGACCGGTTATATAAGCTTATGGAAGAGCAAACGAAGAAATTAGATCAAATAATAGCCCTTCAGACTCCAGCTGCGCCTGGGATGACTGAAGCCCCTATGAATCGTGGAAGAGGATATAACCGAAGATCGGATGATAGAGGAAACTATACTTGTTATAGTTGTGGTCAACTGGGCCATCGTAGTTTCGAATGCCCCCAACGGGGAAGATATAGCCGACGAATGACTAATCCCGACTCCCGGGATTCTACACAGTCGGGAAACGTACAAGGGACGCCGATGACCCCCGCATCGACTCCCCACTCATAGATGTAACTTCAATGGGGAACACCCAGTGGTCTAATTTAATACACCCTGGTCTAGTTGGGGACGCCCCAATGGCTCCAGCGCTAATAAATGGACAGTATTGTAGAGTGTTATTGGACAGTGGGTCACAAGTCTCAATAATTTTTGAGGGATGGTACAATCATCATTTGTCAGACGTACCTTTGAACCCTATAGATGGACTAGTGATATGGGGATTGAGTCATCAAAAATACCCCTACTTGGGATATGTGACCACTCACATTCAGTTTATGGACAATACTGCAGAGTATCAAAACCCCGTGCCTTTTTTAGCCCTTGTATGTCCTGATCCTCCCTCCGGACAAGATGTTGTTTCTGTAATTGTGGGGACTAATTCACATTTATTCAAAACATTGTCTAAGTGGTGCCAAGACCAAGATAACATCATCTCACATTCGTCTGACCACGAGGCAAAATCTCTCAATTTCTTTGCGTCTCCCAAGGATATGGTCCCCTCCAGAACTGATGCGGTTGACCTTTCCGCCTTCAACCACCGAATATTGGCATGTTTCAATGGCAGCGATATCTCATATGACGATCGTGAACAACTCATCCGGGACATGAAAGTAATTGAATCAGTATATTCATTAAGCGATTGGGATTTAGGAACGGCCACCGGGGTGGAACACCGAATACGAATGACTGATGATACCCCATTTCGTGAAAGGTCAAGAAGATTGGCTCCGGCAGACTTCGACGATGTGCGCCTTCATTTAAAATTTCTCCTTGAAAATCAAGTAATAGCTGAATCCCAAAGTCCGTATGCATCTCCAATTGTGGTTGCACGGAAAAAGAACGGAGATATAAGACTGTGTATTGACTATCGAACTCTTAATAATAGAACTCTGGATGATCAGTACACAGTACCGAAAGTAGAAGAAGCGCTGGACTGCCTTCAGGGGAGCCAATGGTTTTCCGTGCTTGACCTACGGTCAGGATACTATCAAATACCCATGCATCCGGATGATTGTGCCAAGACAGCCTTTATTTGTCCGATCGGATTTTTTGAATTTCTTAAAATGCCACAAGGTATAAAGGGGGCCCCAGCCACTTTTCAACGGACGATGGAAAAAGTAATAGGGGATATGTGCTATCGTGAAGTACTTGTATACCTCGATGATGTCATAGTGTTCGGGAAGACCTTAGAAGAACACAATCGTCGATTAATGAAAGTACTGAAAAGATTACATCAAAAGGGATTGAAGCTGTCCATTGACAAGTGTAAACTGTGCCAGACCACCGTCAAATATCTGGGCCATGTAGTCAGCAGGGAGGGAGTATCCACTGACCCTGATAAGATCGCGGCCGTGAAGGAATGGCCTAAACCCACAACATTGAAAGAGTTACGTTCATTCTTGGGATTCAGTGGTTACTACAGGCGCTTTGTCCATCAATATTCTCAAATTGCTCGACCACTCACCGAACTTACCAAAGGGTATCCTCCGGTAGGGGCACCTCGGCAGGACCTGGGAAAGTATTATAAGCCACAAGAAGAGTTTGGCGAACGTTGGACAGCGGAGTGTGACAGCTCGTTTCAACAATTAAAGCATCAGTTGACGCACTCCCCCGTATTAGCATATGCCAATCCAGAATTACCCTATGAAGTTCATGTAGATGCCTCCATGGATGGAATAGGAGGGGTACTTTATCAATGGCAAGAGAAGGTTCTGCGACCCATAGCTTATGTTAGTCGGGGTCTTTCCAGTAGTGAGAAGAACTATGCGGTCCATAAATTGGAATTCCTGGCGCTAAAATGGGCAGTAGTGGAAAAATTCCATGATTATTTATACGGAGTTCGTTTCACAGTGCATACAGACAACAATCCCCTTACGTACATCAACTCCACGGCAAAACTGGATGCAACAGGGCATCGATGGTTGGCAGCTCTGTCCAACTACACCTTTGATTTGAAATATAAGCCTGGGATCAACAATACCGATGCCGATGCATTATCGCGAGTACCTCATTCCCGCAATATTATTGAAAATGATGAATGGGTAGAAGTGCCGGCGCCGGCTCTACAAGGGCTGTGTCATCAAGTGCACTGTATCCAACAAATGCCGGAACGGGTTAGTGCATTAGGCGCTTCTGGAAGATCTTTACCGTTAATGTATTGTTGGATTACAACAGCAGAAATGAGACATTTACCTAAATGGTCCCAGGAGCAGTTACGAAAAGCCCAGACCGATGACCTTGAGATAGGTCCTATGTTGCAGCAAATACAACATCCTTCCAAGCCAGATTGCACCTCTCCAGCGACTGTACGGTATAAGATATTGTGTCGTCAAAGAAGAAATTTAGTGATAAAACAAGGAATGTTGTATCGGAGAACTACCCCGCCCAAGGGTAGTACCAAAGACCAGTTAGTACTACCCGCGGAGCTAAGACAGGTGGTGTTGAGTGCCCTGCATGACCAACATGGACATTTGGGATATGACAAAACACAACAATTAGTAGCTGAAAGGGTGTATTGGCCTTTAATGAATCGGGACATTGATGAGTATTGCCGCAAGTGTAGAAACTGCATTCTAAGAAAGACTTTACCACAGCATGCTGCCAATTTAGTCAGTATCCGAAGTTCTGGGCCTATGGACTTAGTCTGTGTAGATTTCCTTTCATTTGAGAGTCCCAATGGTAAAGATAGTAACATCCTGGTGATAACTGACCATTTTACCCGATATGCTCAAGCCTTTGTCACCCCAGATCAAAGGTCAATTACGGTGGCAAAGACCCTCTGGGAAAAGTTTTTTGTGCATTATGGGTTACCTGCCCGCATTCACACTGATCGGGGTCCCGATTTCGAGAGTCACCTCATCAAGGAGTTATGTGAACTGTGTGGGATAAGGAAATCCAGGACCACTCCCTATCACCCCCAAGGAGATCCGCAGCCGGAGAGGTTCAACCGAACTTTACTGAATATGTTGGGTACATTAGATCCGAAACAGAAGACGCAGTGGAACAAGTACATTTGTCATCTAGTACATGCATACAACTGCACCAGGAATGAAGCTACTGGATATTCACCTTATTTACTAATGTTTGGCCGAGAGGCAAGACTCCCTATTGATATCAGTCTGGGCACTTCTCCTACTACAGTCAATGCTACTTCTCATTCAAAGTACGTTGATAAGCTAAGAAAAGAACTCAATAAGGCGTACTCATTAGCCCAAGACTCTGCCCGAAAACAGAATGAAAAGAATCAAAACCTGTATAACCGACAGGTAAAAGAGCACGTATTACTACCCGGAGATCGTGTACTTCTCAAGAGGCTGGGTTGCCCTCGCAAGCAAAAACTCGCTAATCGATGGAAAGACACCCCCTATGTAGTGTTAAAGAAGTTGCCTGACCTCCCGGTGTATCAGATTGTCCCTGAAAATGATACCGGACCAATCCTTACCTATCATCGCCAACATTTGTTACCCATTACTCAGGACATTGTGTTTTCCTCCAGTGAGACTAAGGAGAGTCTTGAATCGACAACACTTCTTGATAAGGACACTAAACTTACATCTTCTGATTGTCCGTTCGCTGAAAATGCCAGAGATGATGAGCTTGACATAGAAATGGGGTATTTCTACCAAAATGGAAATACAGAGCCAGCAGCCACATGGGAATTGGACTTTAACCAAATAACGGATTCAGGAACTCCTCTGGCCATAACCAGAGAGCCAGAAGTTATCGAGAACGATGTATTTCCAGAAGAGAGTTGGGGGAGTGACAGTTATGTAAATAATTATCCAAGTGAACCTCCTCTACCAGCCAGGGTGCGTAGACCTCCAAGAATGTTAACTTATGACCAATTAGGGTGTCCTACAGTCGTAAATAGAGTGGTCCACCCGAGCATTGTATACTCATGGCCCTATTTTGGTGGTTATATTCAAAATTGGTGAAGTTCTAAAATGTTATGATTCATAATGTGGTTATTTGTATGTGGAGATTAAGTTGCAAGTTGTGTTTAAACTTGCCAACTTGATCGCCAGGGGGAGAAATGTAATACCCTTTCATATCTATATATGTATATGTGAACAGGAAAGGTACAAAGGGTTTTAAAACTGTGTAAGAGTGTTATAAATATAAAAAATGTAGTTATTGAGTAATAACCTTGGACTTTATAGAAGTACTGTATATATGCATATATAGGAAGAGACTGCACATGTATTAGCTTCCTCACAGAGGAAATACAGCAAGGGTTAATATAACCCAAATGGGTTCAACTAATCTAAAAGGACTATATATTTGTCAATAAACAGATATGTATATCAGAAATAGTTTCTCTAATAAAGGAGCGACCGAGTATAAGGGAACATCCCTTCCTACTGTAACATATGGATAATTCCAATTATTATGCCCTATGGCAGATCTTGGCGGACTGCACCATTATTGCTGCATGTGGGGGAGAGACTTGGAATTGATTCTTTCGTTTATTGCCCACATATAGGGTTAAATAAAGTTGGGGTGCGCGAGGGGCAGGGAATGAGGAGCCCGCTCAAACGGAGGATATAAAAGGGGGAGAGGTAGAGCAGAGTGACGCAGTTGTTACCTCAGGCTTAAAGTATATCAGAGCCGTGCAGCATCGCAGGGGTGGACAGCACAGCTGAGGGAGTGAGAGACATTCTTACCCGTGGCTGACAGCGGGGCAGTACAGTATCTCTCCTGTCCTGGATGATTGCCAGCAGCCGGCTCAGTCGTATGTACAAAGCTTCTGGGCGGGGAGGTCCCGATCAAGGTGTCACAGAAAGAGGAGGCATCAGAGGCGGAGCCGATAATTGTAAAGTAACAGAGGGGGTGGTGAGTGGCTGTCTAGTGAGCAACATAGGGAACACCCCTCATATCTCACACCCCCACTCCTAGCCATATAAGGGGAGGTCATCAAGGACTGAGTGATTAACCATAAAAATACATCAGATCAGAGCAGCTACGAGAGAGAGAAATAAGACTGTCCCATTCAATGACCTAATTGGTTCATCACAGTATTTACTTACAGCTTTTATTGTGAAAAGCCCGAGTTAGGACAGAAAGCTGACCAACTTGTCAAGGAGTTTTTGCTGACACCAGCTGGCTGCATAAAATATAGCTTGTAGCTGTGGTATAGATCAGAGGTGACCAGCCACTTGCATTCTCCCCGTACTACAGTGATTTACAGTCATTGAGAAGGAGGATCACAGATAAAGTCAGTCAGCCTGGCAGAGCAGAGGTCAGCTCAGTGTGACATTAATTATTATTAGGCTGTGCACAGAAACTCATATTAACCGCCACGGACCTAGTGTGCTCCCGTGCGTAGTGAAGATAACAGGTGACTTACGGCTGCATCTGCACAGAATAGGGAACAGCCATCTGTTGAAAGCCAAGTGCAGAAGTGTGTAAAACCAGCATTTACTATATACATTGGGGTGCTCATAGACTGTAATAATATATATGGCACTGGTCACAGCATATACAGTGTTTACCCTGCAGCGTTTGAGTACAGATAGTGAGGAGAGTTCCCCTTAACCTTACCTAAGGGCAGTGATTCACCCCTCCAGCCTTACCGTCCTGGAAGCAACATTAAAGAAGAGGGAGGAAAGCTGGTTTAGGATGGAAAACTGTAGTAGCGAGGCAGCTGTTTAGACTATACACTGAGTGTGCACAAAGAGGGATAGCTGACCAGGATATTGAGTAAACTACACATCATCCTATTAGGGACTTAATAGTTACCTCAGAGCTACAGGAGTGATAAAGATTGGAGAGTGCTTATTAGTATCATCTGTCATCCAAATAAACTGCAGTCAGTACTATCCACTTATGAAAATGTTTGACATACAGAGCAATCCACCAGTTACATTATAGAAAACTAAATCTCCTTATACAACTTATTCTGTCAATAATATGCAGTGGAATATATGCTTTATAGGCTGATCCGTCATCTACTTTACTGGGAAACCAACGTACTCTGCAAAGTAACAGATCTCACACAGAAGGAGTTTATTGAGTGGATACAATTTGTCTAGTTTATTAGCTTTATTATTTTAACAGTTACATTTGGATTACAAATACTTTGTGTCTAATCCACACTTCAAGAAGATACAGTTTATTAATATCCTTATATTGTGAGGAATTGCCAGCATTCAAGAAAAGGAACATCGATATTGACCCGTCAGGTGTAAAGTTGGCTACTGCTGATGATACCTATAGCGAAACCCGGTGAAACCGCCTGGGGAAGCTAGGTAATGACACTACTGAAATACTGAGCTGTTCAGGGAACACATCGCAGGACCATAGGGTAGCCGACGCTAAAGGCAGTCATCACATAGATTAAGAAGAGACAGCTTATTATAACGATAATTTCTCATCCACCAGTGGGGATACCTTAATACCAGCACCTGGATACTATTAGTAGCTACAGGGAAAGCCAGTTATATAAATACAAGGATTACTATAGGAACAGAATTTCGTCGAAGTGACTTGGTGGAATTACGCCACAGAGCTAAACCCGGTTCTCCACGAGCCAGGGGACGCTCTTCCTAGACCGCGTCCATATAGGGGCTATACCGAATAAAAGTGATTCATGGTCTTTAAGGCATTGTCTACTTATCCAAGTCTTTAGGGGTATGGCATAGCAAGTGACATATCTGACCTGCAATTGTAGTCGGATCATTAATTACCACACTGAGGAACCTTCACCATACTCACCCTTGTTCATACCTGTAGGGATAATAGGGACTTGATTACCGACTTTTCTACCGGAGGTAGTAGGGTGATCACCTGTAATTGAAATAAGGCGCTTTGTCATGTAAAGTATAGAAGTGTTAAGAAAAACATAGTTAAGATTGTTACTAAAAAAACATGGTTATCGTATAACATCTATGTTAAGGTGTACGGGCATATATAGTACCGGAGGATATAAGTTATTGGTATACTTCTGGCCATATTAATAGGAGTAAGGTACATACCGAAGCCCGGTCCAGTTCAATATTTCTGAGTATTGTGAGTGTTAGAGTAATAGTTCTTTAGTGATAGAAAATATTGTTATTACTCAACTGTATTGTGTAAGGTACACTGTTGTATGCATTACCTACCTATGTGTAAATAAATTGTTTAAATGGTAAATCCCACTGACCATTATTCCGGGTGATTCCCCAAGCTCACCCCGATAGTCGTCAACGACTATATATATATATATATAAGTGATTGGTGGGCGGTACCACCGACCTTGCTTGGGGTGGAGGCACTACCTAACAAGATTGCGGAAAACAGCGTTACATAAATTTTATGTCATCATACCAAATTCTTCTAATTTATATTTGCCTACCCTCCCGTAAGCTGGAGGAGGCTAGCGGGGTATTCCCCCACAGCCCTGGAAGAGTAGGCAGCTATCCCGCATCCTGTCCGCCTTCAAGTGAAGCGGTCAGGATGGTGTTAAAATTACCAACAATCATGAGTCCTTCCCTGTGTTGGGCTGGAAAACATGAACAAATGGACAAAGTTTGAGAACCACCATTAAAAACATTAGCTGACCAGTGCGGTTTACTATGTAACAGTTAGTAACAGCAAGTATGCACTTGTTACACTTGCGACTATAGTAAAACACACGTACAGACAAGTACTGTATATAGTTATGATACTGCAGAGGAGGGTAAGAAGATCATCACTAGGGAGTAATTTCTTGTTGTTTTAAAGGCAGAACCACCCTCTAGTGCAGTGATTTTCAACCTTTTTAACTTGCGGCACACTAAATAGGACTTTAAAATTGCCAAGGCACACCCTAAGATCCCCACAGGCCAAAACACATTGACCACCACAGGAAAAAAAACAAACCTATTGGCCCCCACATTAAAAACAATCACACTGATCCCCACAGGTAACAAAAATAAAATACATTGGCCCTTTAGATGAAAAGAAGAGACCAGTAAATAACATTTGAACTGGTGGTGGCTGTAAATGGGTTTGGGCATCTCTAGATCTGGGGGCACACTTGAGAACAGCTCAAGGCACACTAGTGTGCCACGGCACATTGGTTGAAAAACACTGCTCTAGTGGCCTAAACTGGCTGCAGATATGTAGTATTGCTGCTCTGTAACTGAAGTGAATTCAAGTGTGACATGGCAAGTGAAGTGTTGATTCATTTGGGCAGTCACAGCTGCCAGGGATTGCCAAGCATTACATCCATGTTGTTCCATGTTGTTTAATAGGCTGGTCAACTATAAAAAGGTACTGTTTGGTCGCATGCAGCGGCCGAAATTACTGTTACATTGTCCCTGTCATTTTGATGGACTTGGAACTAGTAAACTATAAGCTTGGGCCCCATATTATAAAGTTCAGCGCAGTGTTTTGGTTTGGTATGCAAACACGCAGGAAACCCCTCTGCAGTCTGTAAACTTATACCCCTTTCTCACCGAACTTGTTAAATGGTATATTGCCATTTTTTTTTTCCATTTTAAAACGTTTAAGGTTGCAGTGGGAAAGCACCAGAGTTCATTTACCGGTTAAAGATAACCGGTATTAAAGGGGCGTGGCCTGGCAGCCATAGCGAGTAGACGTGCTTCCAGAGGGCTCTGTCTTCTACTCGCTAAAGAGAACATTTTCCCCCTTATTACCAGCCCTAGAGCGCCAAGCAAACAAAGCCCTAACTCACCTCGCCAGCGGAGAGTGACTGGGCGCCGGTTGCAGAGCCGGGGAGGGCCCCCTGCCCTCCTGCAGGTTGCGGCCTGGTGATCCAGAAAGCCGGGGCCTCGATTTTGAAGCGGACGGTGGAGGAACGCCGGCCGGTGCCGCCTGACCCATCTGCGGCGAGCGCGGCGAAGACAGAGGGGGACGGAGATTGCCGGCCTGCCGCTGACTCGGTGGAGCGGGTGAGCGGAGCGGGAGTGAGGCCGGGAGCCCGCCAGCGCCCGAGAGTCGCGGCCGCCATTACAGCACAAGAGCTGCGGCCGCCATTACTGCCGCGTGAAGGACTCGCCGCGGGGGGAGGTAAGGTGCGGCGGGGGGGTCGGCAACATCCCTGCTCCCTGGACCGGAGGCGGGAGACTGCCGCGATCTCCCAACAAGAGAGCCCCACTTGCCCGCGGGGAGAGGCGCCCAGTATCGGAGGGGCATCCCAGTGCAGCCCCTGTGCTGCCCCACAGCTCCCATCCTAGTGCAGCCCTGCTACAGGAGCTGCCCACAGAACTACTGCCCTCAGAAGTACTTGTGCCCCCATCACTCCACTGAGACCCGACACCCCCTTTGCAGGGTTCAACTCAGCAGGCAGTGCCCCCCTTGTTCCACAGGGCCCTAGCATAGCCCTAATACAGGCCCAGCCTGCTGCACAGAAGTTCCCGGGCTGACAAGAGACCCCTGGTGCAAAAACCCTATACGCCTCCACCTACAGAAATGGGTCTGCTCTGCTGACCTTCTACACCTATGGTCCCTGCGGTCCACGCCGTTCCAATGTGAATTACAGAGTCTATGTTAAATGAGTCTACTCTGCATCAGCTGACGTGACAGCCCTGACCCGGCTTGCTTCCCCTCCTTACCTAGTTCTGCTAAGTATTGGTCCCATACACTATCGAACAGGCCAGTATGCCTTCGAAGAAAACCAAAGTATCCAAAACTGTTCCCCAGGTGCCCTTTTTCAAACCATCCCCCAGGGGCTCAGGTGGCGGACTGACGGCTAACACCATGCTTCCAAGATCCGCGACTGGATCGCCTTCCCCAGGCGGAGACCCACCTGGCCCCTCCACCCGTACCGAGATTCCTGACGATGCTGCCCTGAATGTGGGCAACCTGAAGATACTACTGACACAAATGAGGGATGATGTGATGGCTGAAATCCGCACCTCCATTCAATCCTGTCAGATGTCGATTGATAACCTGGGTGGGCGTACTGATGCGCTGGAGACTAAGATGGGTGAGATGGTGGGGTCCCACAATGGCCTTATCGACTCACATGCTGCTCTGGAGGAAGAAGTGGCGGCGCTTAGGGAGAAACTGGTTGACATGGAGGACAGATCTAGGAGGAATAACCTGAAGATCCGGGGAATACCTGAAACGGTATCTAACAGTAGTCTGCATGATTATGCCCTGGACGTTTTCAGGAAATTGCTCCCTTCGGTTGCTTCTGCAGACCTTCTTCTAGACCGAATCCACAGACTCCCTAAGGCCAGAACTGCGCCCGAGGATGCTCCAAGAGACGTTCTGATGAGGGTGCACTACTTCCACGTGAAGGAGGCGCTCCTGAAGGCGGCAAGACCCTCGGCGGAGTCAGCTTCGGCCCTGGGCTCACTACAACTTTTCGGGGATTTCTCCAGGGCGACCTTACTAAAAAGACGCTCCTTTCAGCCTGTTACCCTGGCCCTCAGAAAGGCGAATATTGTGTACCGTTGGGCCTTCCCGACTCGCCTCCTAATCCAACGAGAAGGGTCCACGATTGCAGTTACATCTGTGGAGGAGGGCATGAAACTCCTAACAAAATGGAAGATGATTGAAGCACCGCGGAGTGCCTCGCCCGCACGGCGACTTCAGCAGGACTGGTCGTCGGCGGAGTGAGAGGCCTGGGAGCTTATCTATTTGCCCACTCAGAAGAGCTAAGCCCAAAGTTAATATGCTAGTGATATCCTATATCTTTCTCTTTAAAGTTTAATACGTTGCCTAGTTAGTATTTCAACGCTGTTAAATAATAGACTTTCGGGACTTGCCCTGGCTGGCGTGGATGGAGTGGGCCGGGCCAGGCTCTGTGATCAGGTTTTTGTTACTGTTTCTTAAGGTGCAATTGTGCTGATACTTGCATTATTAGGCCTGAATTAGGCCCTTATCACTGCAAAGCGTTCTGGGTTTATGTTTTAGGTGTCTTGATATTGCCTCCGTATGGACGCTCTCCACCCACATACCCTCCCAGAGCTAGGCCTCTGTCAGCACTGTCAAACCTTAACATTATTCTGGGATAGTGTGTGGGGACGGAGGATAGGCACCCTTTAGTAAATAGAACATGTTTGGTACGTTAGCCATTTTTCTATTAGCAAGTAGACTCATCTTTCCTGCCCCCTGCGGGGCATGGCGAGAGCGTAGGAATGGTGTTGATTGCGGGGCTGTGGGCCACCACCCCCCCTCGATCAATGGTTGAGGTGACCCTAGGACGGTCCCTCACTACGACCCCCCTGTGGGTCGCTTGCAATACCCCCCTTCTTTTGTTTCTTATTCCCCCTCCTCCCCCTGCGTCATTTCCCTTTGTGTCCTGTCTTGTAACTCCTACGCCCCCAGAGATTCTGTACGGTTCGTTACTTCACTATTTCCCAACAGTTAAAAGGTCCGCTATTGCATATTGGTTAGACCCAAATTATGGTTAAGATTGTATCTTTAAATGTTAAAGGTCTGAACTCGCCCCAGAAAAGGAAGCTGGCATTGAACTACTTCCATAAGCTCAAGGCGCATGTAATTGCTATCCAAGAAACCCATTTCACAAAACGCTCCCCCCCGAAATTCTATGATAACAGGTACCCACACTGTTTCACAGCAAATGGCCCCCAGAAAAAAGCGGGTGTGGCAATACTGATATCGGCCTCTTGCTCCTTCAGCGTGGACACACAAATTGCAGACCCCGACGGCAGGTACTTAATCTTAGTTGGGAAGCTGGAAGGGATAGAGAGTACCCTGGTCTCCTGTTACGCCCCAAACACTAAACAAATAACATTTAGCAGGAGGCTCTTCTCTCTGGTACAGAAACACGCCAGAGGCGCCTTATTGATATTGGGTGACTTTAACCTTGTCCTTGACTCGGCTATGGATAAAACAGGCCCCCCCAGTCATAGAGCCCACCGCCCCCCTGCCCAGCCTAAGAGACTCAAGCAACTCCTCAATGAATACGACCTACAAGACATTTGGCGGGCTAGGCATCCTTGCACACGAGACTACACCTTCTTCTCACATCCCCACCAGACGTACTCGAGAATAGATCTCGCTCTGTCAGACAAGTGGACTCTGGCTTCGATCAGCAAAGCCGAGATACTCCCCATAACGTGGTCTGACCACTCCCCGGTGCTGCTGGTGTGGGATCTGGGAACCTTTCGCAACCCCCCTGCCCCATGGCGATTAGGCAGCCTAGCTTTGACCCACCCGGAATCTAGGAAGGCCATTCAAGAATCCCTTACTTTATACGTCTCCACTAATAGCTCGGAGGACACCGGGGTTTTCAACCACTGGTGCGCCTTGAAGGCTGTGGTGCGGGGCTCGGCAATACAGGCAGCGGCCAGGTGGAAGAGAGAAAGGGCCAGGGAATCTGCTCGGGCAGAGGAGGACCTTGTTAAATTAGAGGCAGAACATAAAGCTAATCCATCCAACAGAGCTATTTATACGGCCCTGACTCAAATCAGAGATAAAATCAACGCCGCCTCTCTTCAAGAGGTGCAGAAAAATATCTCTAAATTGAATCAGCGTTTCTACTTGCTAGGGAATAAGGCCGGGAGACTCTTAGCCAGAAAGTTGAGGGGACGGAGGGCCAAGGCAAAAGTTGACCTTCTAATTAACTCCAAGGGAGCTAGGGTCATCGACCCCTTCCACATGGCAGACACCTTCGCGGAATACTATGCTGAACTATACAACCTGAACAAAGACTCGCGCACTTCTCAACCTACAAAGACTGACATAGACTCCTTTTTGGATAGCATTGGACTACCTGAGTTAGACCCTGGGTCCTGCCGGGCCTTGGAGACCCCATGGACATTGTCCGAGGTAGAGGCGGCAATCGACAGTTTGCCGAACGATAAGGCCCCTGGTCCTGATGGCTACCCATCAAACTTCTTTAAATGTTTTAAGAAGGAACTGGGCCCAATTTTGCTTAATGTCTTTAATGAAGCATCTTCGACAGAAAGCTTTCCTAGGGAAATGCTTGAGGCGCGGATAGTGGCCATCCCAAAACCTGGAAAACCTCCCACCTCAGTACAGAACTTCCGTCCCATAGCTCTACTGAATACAGACTTGAAAATATACGCCAAATTGATATCTAGCAGACTGTCCCCTCTATTACCGTTGCTGGTGGGGGGCGACCAGGTGGGGTTCGTCCCGGGCAGGCAGGGCCCAGATAATACTCGCAGAGTGTTTGACGTTGTAGAAGTGTGCGATCGCCGCAGGGTACCTTTGTTGCTGCTTTCTCTGGACGCGGAGAAAGCGTTTGATAGATTAAACTGGGGATATCTGAGAGAGGTGCTCCTGCGGTTCGGCTTTGGCAGAAGATTCCTAGAATCTATATTCGCGTTATATTCATGTCCTTCCGCGAGGGTGTTTGTTAACGGGTGCCTTTCCTCTAGTTTCCCAATTACCAATGGCACTAGACAGGGATGCCCCCTGTCCCCGCTCATCTTCGTACTTGCTATGGAGCCCCTGGCGGTAAAGATTAGATCAGAAAACCGGGTAGCAGGTCCGAATATTGGGGGAATATCTCATAAAATATGCTTGTTCGCCGACGATGTCCTCCTCTGCCTACAGGATCCGGAAAGCTCCCTGCCTGCGCTGCATGAAATACTAGAGGCTTACTCCTCTGTTTCCTATTACAAGCTTAATACCTCTAAGACAGAAGCCCTGCCGATAAACGTCCCGATCGCATCTGTTGCACGCATGAAGGATCTTTACCGATATGCGTGGCAAGAGAAAGCAATCAAATACTTAGGAGTGTCCGTCACCAAAGACCCTTATGTTACCGACTGTAACTACATCCCACTGCTCAATGCCTTTAATAAGTTAATCCTGGAGTGGTCCTTACATGAGGTCTCTTGGCTGGGCAGGCTGGCGGCCTCAAAAATGATTCTCCTCCCTAAACTTATATACCTATTTAGGGCAATTCCTAGGAAACCCCCCAGGTCCTTGTTCTGTAAAGTCAATTCCCTACTAACTAAATATATTTGGAAGGGTTCTAAACCTCGACTTGCCAGAAAAATCATGGCACTACCAAAGACGTTAGGAGGTGTGGGGTACCCTGACGTGGAAAAATACTACTCTGCCTGTATAATGAGCCAGGCCAGAGACTGGCTAGACATTGAGACGCCAAAACCATGGGTGGCCCTGGAGGACTCGCTATCACCGGGTGTCCCGTTGGGGGACCTCCTCTGGGTTCCCCCGCGGACCGTCCCGAATAAGACTGAACTTAGCTCAGCCACTAGGGCCACACTGGAGGTGTGGTCTGAGGTTCTGGGGCAGTTTGGGGAGGTCAGACTGCCTAGTGCAGAATTATCACTAACCACTATTCCTATGTTCATCCCGAACTTGAGGCTAACGGACTGGGTAGAGGCGGGGATTTCTTCGTTGGGACAGTTGGCAAAGGATGGCCATCTGCTGCAGTTCTCTACCTTGCAGGAAGTGTATGGGCTACCCAAAAACGACTTTTATAAGTATCTCCAAATTCGCCATTGGCTTATGTCTACAGACAGGGGCCCCACGCTGATTCAACCAGCTCCAAAAATCCTCACCTCCAAGCTACTGCACCAGTCCCACAGGGGTGGCATCTCCCGATGGTATAACCATCTCATCTCCACTACAAAAAAGGGTAAACTCCCTGCCCAGTTAAAGTGGGAGATAGACCTGAATGTTACACTCAGTGAGGAGTCCTGGGATTCCATATTACTTGCGGGCTTTAAAATGTCCAAATGCATAACTCACGCTGAAATGTTCTTTAAGTTGTGTCACAGGACTTATTTCACCCCTACTAGACTACATGCCATCTGGCCAAATGTCTCGCAACTTTGCTGGAGGCAGTGTGGGGAAAAGGGAACCATATTGCACGTGTTTTGGGACTGCCCAAAACTGAGCCCTCTCTGGTATGAAATCTCCTCCCTTATTAACGCAGTGCTCCGAAGCTCAGTCCAATTAAACCCCATGCTGGCACTGCTGCACCACACCGACCTGGTTTCTGGCAGTGACCTGTATATCCTGAGACACATATTGATTTCTACTAAAGCGGCTATTGGCCAATGCTGGAAGTCAATAGATATCCCATCTGCCCAACAGGTCGAAAATAGGGTCCACAAGCATTTCATATTTGAAACAACAAATGTTCAATGCACCCCATCTGCCATCTCATCCCAATTGAGATGGCTCAAGTGGAGCGAGTACAGAGAGTCTCAAGGAGTGCCCCTTACCTGAGCAGATATAGGAGTGGACATAGCTTTAGATTCTCAGATTCACCTATAGCAACCCGGACTCTCCCCGCTGTTCCAAATAGCACCAATAGTGGAGTGGCAGATGGCCTATTGTAAAGGATTATATCCATGTGTCCCCATATGTGTTCGTCCTCCTTCCCCCCCCCCCCCCCCCCTCCTATACTCCTCTTCTCCTTTCTCTCTCTCCTCTTTCCTTATAACTCACAACTAGATAAAAACGGTCTTAACATGCTAGTTCCCCTTTATCTTTCAAATGAGCATACTATTATAACCAGGCCCTAGGTATTGATAACATGCTGTAACTCAAATTTGTGTGCATTACTGTACTATTGAATTCAATGCCGTATTGCCAACTATATGTCTGTGTTATCTCTGTTTTTTGTTATTGGACCTAATAAAAATCTATTGGGAAAAAAAAAGATAACCGGTATTTCAAAAGGTACTCTTTACCTAGAACGGCGCCCACGATTTTGATCGTGGGCATCGTTAGTAAAAAATCGCGGGCATCGCATGCACTAAAAAATCGGGTGCGATGCGACCGACACGATGCCCGCGATTTCGCATAGGGAACAATGTTAAATGTCTCAATTGACCCGATTTTCCTGTTCAATGCCTCAATTGACCCGATTTTTCCATAGGAAACAATGACAATGTTAAATGGCCCACAGAGGCCTAATAGGCACCCTGAAGTGTGAAATGACCCCCACAATTGTTAACGCCACCCCACGATCAACGTGAACCCGAAGCGTAGCGAGCGCAGCGAGCCCACGAGGGGCGGCGGTATGCGTCCTACGACCTTTTCATACCCCCACTATCCACGTCGGTGTGGAGTTGAGAATAGAAAGTGTGGCGAGCGCAGCGAGCCACCGAGCCCGAAGCGTGGCGAGCGCAGCGAGCCACCGAGCCCGAAGCGTGGCGAGCGCAGCGAGCCCCGCGAGGGGACGCGGACAGCTGTGAAGCCCGCGAGAAGACGCGGATACCTGTGAAGGTGCCCGCGAGAAGACGCGGATACCTGTGAAGGTATCCGCGTCCCCTCGCGGGGCTCGCTGTGCTCGCCACGCTTCGGGCTGGGTGGCTCGCTGCGCTCGCCACACTTTCTATTCTCAACTCCACGCCGACGTGGATAGTGGGGGTATGAAAAGGTCGTAGGACGCGTACCGCCGCCCTTCGCGGGCTCGCTGTGCTCGCCACGCTTCGGGTTCACGTTGATCGTGGGGTGGCGTTAACAATTGTGGGGGCCATTTCACACTTCATGGTGCCTATTTGGCCTCTGTGGCCCATTTAACATTGTTTCCTATGGAAAAATCGGGTCAATTGAGACATTGAACAGAAAAATCGGGTCAATTGAGACATTTAACATTGTTCCCTATGGGAAATCGCGGGCATCGCACCCGATCTTTTAGTGCATGCAATGCCCGCGATGGCCGCGATGGGCGCCCTTCTAGGTAAAGAGTACCTTTCAAAACGTTTAAAAAGCAGAGTCCTACATGTTTCAGAACCGTTTTTTATGCAATCAGAATGGCTCTGAAACGGTATTTAGTAAAAACAACAGATTACAGACCTGTGATAGGCTGGCTGCCTTGAAACGTGTTCAGGGGATTAAACGGGTTGACTGATGTGAATGGTATTTAAACGGTATTTAAAACGGTAATCTACCGCAATGTGAAGGCGAAAATACTGTTTCAAAATACCGGTTTTTAAAACATTTAGGCAGTGTGAAAGTTGTATTACCCAACTGAGCCACTGCAGAAGATTGTAAACGTCACATTATTATTAGTTATATATACAGCGCACACATATTCCGCAGCACTTTACAGATAGTATTTGGCAATTCCCATCAGTCCATGCCCCAGTGGAGCTTACAGTCTATGTTCCCTACCACATGTACACACGCAGACAATCACACTAGGGGTAATTTTTTTGGGGAAACCAATTAACCTACCAGTATATTTTTGTATTGTGGGAGGAAACCGGATCACCCGAAGGAAACCCACACAAGCACGGGGAGAATATACAAACTCCACACTGTCCTGTGAGCTCAGTGCTGTAAGGCAGCAATGCTAGCCACTGGCTGTGCAGCCTCCGACCACTTTACACACCCTTTAACATTTTCTTTCAAAAATGCTCCTCAGCCCTGTATATGGCTGAATATATTCAGTTTTCTTGTTTTTTTTGTTATTCATTGAGACATACAAAATAGTTCATATAGCTTATGGTTTGAGATGTTGCAGTTTTGCTTCATGTGATTTGATGTGCGATTTTGCCTTGAGAACATTGTATGAAAAAGGTTTTCTCAGTTCTCTAAATTTTCCCTTAAATAAGGACAGTGTGAATAAAACTGGGACTATTCTAAGCAGTGCAAAGTCAATGGCTGGGGGGCACTGGCAAGTATCAGAGCCAGATTTACGCACACATGCATGGTTTGGTGGTGAGTTTAAAATACAAAGATGATAATTATAAGTCATAAATACTTTGTATTATTTCAATAATTTTTGTAGTCAATACTATGGGGGGTATAACCAGGGCCGCACTGGCCATCTGGCACTTGTGGCGAAAGGGGCCGATGGCCAGGTGAGCTGATTTCTTTTTGCAAGGTGGAGGCTCCGCCTCCCGATCGACATACATAGATAGCCGCTGTGACCGGCCCGATGGCTCTCTCTGTGTGCCGCTGAGGTCTAAGAGAGAGGGGGCATCACGCGCCGCTATTCCCCTCTCTGCTGCAAGCCGGGAGAGGCAGTGCACGCATACTCGATGCATGTGTGCGTGTGCATGTGCGTGCCCGGTGTGTGCCTCTCCTGACCACACGTCACTAATTATATTCGTTCATGTAGAGAAGAGATCTATTGCATAGGGGTACTATAAATGATAGCCAGAGACTGGGCATTTTGCAAGAGTACCCCATTAATAGTAAAAGTGTGGTTGGGTGGCATTAAGCAAGACCCCTGCATCTATGTACAACTATAATGTTATCAAATACTTTAATGCATATATGCTTCATGTCAAGGCTCATTCAGTACAAAATGGTGGAACATTGCTTTCATTACACAAAAGAGTCTGGACTGGATAGAATCAGACAGGGCCGGACTGGGACCAGAAATCGGCCCTGGTATTTTGTGCACAGTGACACAGGCCCACCTGCAGCAGGCGCACAGTGAAAAGGGGGCGTGGCCTCATGGAAAGGAGGCACAACATCACAAAAAGGAGGCTTTACACATTATGGAACACACCGTTATGCCCATTTTACATTATGGAACACACCGCTATGCGCATTACACATTGTTGCACACTGTATTGCCAATTACATATTACACACAACATAATGCCCATTAAGCATTATGCCACAAAAGTAATTTTGCCCATATTATGCCCCCAGTAATGTCCCTTACACATAATTCCCCCAAGTCGTGCACCTTAAACTTTGCCCACATAACAGCCCCCCAGTATTATTAATATTAACAGCCCCCTGTCCTCTAATTATAATTGTTGCGCCCCTCCCCTTATAATAATACATACATATTTGTAGATGGCAGGAGTCAGGCAAAATGGAAATACTAATATTTCTCAAACATAAAGAACAATTAGTAAAGTCCAAAGGCACAATAAAGCTTTACCTCTGTCAGAGCATTTGTATAACCTCTGGAGGATATAGAGAAATTTAAACTCCTAGATATTGGACTCCAAGGTGGCTGTTCAGGAGGCTAGTTAGAATTACACGCTCATACCTCCATATAGCACATGGGGACCGATGGTAGTCACCTCCTTTTCAACAGCAGGAGCTGGTAAAGTTGTATGGAGCCTGAGACCAGCTCCAGCCGTCCGCACACACAGCGGCCGCCACCTGATTGTGCTGGTTACCTCAGTGGTCAGCGAGTCAGCAACGTATCTCCAGGCGGCTCCAGCTGTCCATTGGCCGCCGCCTAATTGACGGACCGCTTGCAGGTGATCCAGCGGACAGCGAGCCAGCAGCCTGTATTGGAGTAGGTACTGAAGTCAGCTGGATATATCCTTTTTTGCCAGGAAGGTAGAGCAAATCAGAGGAGATATAAAAATGAGTTATGAGCAATTTAAATTGGCCCACAAGGCCATCGGCCATTCTGGCATTTGCCAGAAGTGCCAGTTGGCCAGTCCGGCCCTGGAAGCAGATGACACTAAACTGCATCACTACTGTCTCCTGTCTTTTACAAGATAAATTCAAGATAGCCTACCTTGCCAGTAGAAAATAAGGGGTACAAATCTTATGCAAATACACTTCAATACATTGCATGCTGGAGAATTACTGGAAAAAAAATTAATGAACATAATTTGTCGCACTTTGATTTACTTTAAAACACATCTTCGATGAATCCATGTGTATGATTATATTTATTTATTTGCTTGTCTGCATGCATTCCAGTATCACAAGTGTTCTGCCAGTCTGGTGTAATCAGACCCTAAATGAGGATTATGGAATATGACCTTTGGAGAGATATAACGAAACAGCTGACACAAACATACAAAACCACAATGAAATGAATACAAAAATGAATGTACGTAGGAATTAAATTGAAAATAGACAAAATAATGCAAGCACTGGGGTAACTCCTGTGGGTGCACAGGATGCAGCTGCTATGGGCTCTGAACTGCCAGGACCCCAGCCCACCCACTCTGCCCCTATCTGGCCATCTATCTGCAGCAGATCAGTGCAGTGCAGCGATTCACAAGTATTTAGGTAGCGGGCCTAATGACAGAGACTTCTGCAGGAGTCAGGTAGTGTCTCCTGCTCACTCCAATCCCCCCCCCCCTCTCTCTCTCTTCACTCTCCTGATGATGTCTCTTTCCATTTCTCTTTGTTTATGACGCTGTCTGTTTCCCCCCTCACCCAACACGGTCTTTCTCTGTCTCTCTAGACCAGACACAGTCTTAAACTCTCTCTCTCTTCCTGGCACTCTCACTCCCTCTCTCTCCCTGACACTGCTGTCTCTCTCTCTACCTGACATTGTATCTCTAACACTCTTTTCGGGGAACACCTGCGGACACTCCCGGAAAACGCCGGCTTTTTGCCCCCAAACCCGGGCGCCTGTCAATCACGTTGAGAGTGGCCTGTGAAGGGTAGCCTTCACATGGTCTGTTCTCACAGTGTACAATGTACTGTGCACAGTCTTTCGATAATCAGCAGGGCTGTGAATTCGCATCCCTGGGCATGGGTCTTATTTGGGACCAATGTGCGGCCAAAACAATTTGACATTTCCACCAGGCTCACTTTAGCCTCTTTAAAGAGTCGGCATTTCTTTACAGGCCTATAGAGAGGCCAGTTGCCTTACTTGCCATACACAGTTGCCTGAGCCAGTACAAAAGAAGTTTTCAAAATATAAATACCACTGATATCAGAGCTCATCCTATTACTATGGCAAATCTATTTAAATTTAGCAAACTTAAAGTATAATGAGACATTAGATCATATTTTGATCTAAACATTAAGCTTGCTGTCCTTGTCAAGATTTTTCAATCCCAGCAAGTCATAAACTGACCTTATGTTTCACATGGTAAATGTGATCCTGAGCAAAGACTGCTGGAAGGAGACCTGTGCATACTTCATCACACACATCATGGTTCTAAACTTACAAGGAAAATGGGCAACAAATCCTGACGGCTTTGTGGTTAGTGGAATCTGACAATAACCTTTACTTAAGTCTAAGGACAGCTCCTTGCACATGGATAGGCTCAAGCATCAAGACTACTGAGGTCATGAGTTCGATTCCCACGATGGCTCTATCTGTGTGAAGTTTGTATATTCTCTCCGTGCTTGCATGGGTTTCCTCTGGGTACTCCAGGGAGAGAAGGGGCACACAGGAGATGGTGAGATCTATTACTATTGTCATCTAGTAACCCTCTTCACCCTGGTCAGGAAACGGAAGGAGTTTTTTTGGGTCTCTTTCCATCTCTGCATCAGTGGTGTAACTGTAGAGGTTGCACAGGGCTGCACTTGCTATGAGGCCCAGCAGCAAGCAACCCGCTGAAATTATGGCATTAGGAAGCAGCATGTGAGTGCTGCTGGGAAGAGCAACAAGATATCCAGATTTGCAGTGTGAGAGCAGCAACAGCATGAGAAATCAGTGGAAGAAAGAAAGGGGATCTCCACCTTCAGGGGTACCCTAGCAGCAGAACGGGAGGTGTAAGTCTCGTGAGAGGACGGTCTGGGTGAGTGGTAGGAAACCATGTGAGGTTTGAAAGTCTAGGAGATATCCTGCTTAGATAGACTGCAGAGATCCCCCAATCCCTCAGTGAGCGGGGCTAAAATGCAGCGATCGCAGCATTTTACCCGTGGACACCCCCAACCCCCCCCCCCCCCCCCCCCCCGCCGAGGGACACATCGCGGGAGCTGGGGGGGGAATATGCGGGAGGATTGCCACCCTTTCCGGGGGGGGGGGGGGGGGGGGGGGGCTGGGAGGGGGACAGGAGGGGGACCCTGGGGTAATCATACATTAAGAGAACAGTCCAGGAACAGAGCATTGTGTCCCTCCTGGAGAGGGTCATGTAGGGAGGTATGGGTTACCACCCCCAAATCTCTGGCTTAATGTCAGTCAAATTGCAAGGGCATTGCGCTTATGGTCTATATACATTTTCCGAAGCTTATAAGGTTTGCGCATGAGCAGTGTGTACAAAATGTATGTGCAGTTGTTGGATAACCGTTCAATTTGCAAAATCAATGATTAGCAACCCATGTTTAATTAGGCCAATAACCATATTTATTTTTCTTCAGTTCCCTTCTTGTTACCTTAAAAGCACTGATAATATGATTGCAAGCTGGTAATCACACATACATCAGCCACTACACTGGCCTGAATGAGCACACTGGGTGCAGCAAACAGAATTCATAGATTAGCCAATCCCAGTCTTGCTGGCAGTGCACAAATTAACCCCTGGCATACAATAGCTTTGCCAGGGAGAGAGCTGCAGTGTCATCTCAGGCGTGCCCAGCTAAGCACAAGGGCCCAAGTTCTGTGTGCTATATGTAGTGCATAAGTTGACAGGCTGTGTGTGAGTTTCGCCCACTCCCTGAAGGGGGGGCATTGCCCACAGCCTCTTGTAAACCATTTATTAATAACGGAACAGTCAGCTTGTGCAGATGAGATGTCCAGTCCAGAGGAGGAAGGGGAGAACTCTCAAGAAGGGAGGTAAGTTTCCACATAAAATAGCAATACAAGGGCACCAGAGGTAAAATGCCAGATGAAGTAATAGCACAGGCACAGGGAAGGTAGCATTTCACACGAGACAGCAGTACAGGTGCCAGGGAAGCAAAATACCACATGGATTAGCAATGCATGGGTGAGAGAGGTAATTTCTCACATTAGACAGCATGAGATGGGACTAGCAGACACAGAGCATGAATTCACACAAAGTAGCAGCCCAGCTGAGGTGCAAGATTGCACATGGCATAGCAGCATAGGGAATAGGAGAGATGTGTAAAGAAGTGAGCCAAGATTACATTAAATCTAAGTGTGTTTGGTTAAAAATTAAACAGATTCATTGTACACAATCTGGGGATCTGCTTTATGGGCAAGGGAAAGGTCAGAGCAGCAGTGTCCACAAGAAAAAAAAGTTTTTTTCAGGAAAGAAAACACAGATAAATACATTATTAAATACCATAGTAACAAAATGGTATGTGTGTGTGTGTGTGTGTGTGTGTGTGTGTGTGTGTGTGTGTGTGTGTGTGTGTGTGTGTGTGTGTGTGTGTGTGTGTGTGTGTGTGTATATATATATATATCTCCACTGTTTATTATTTTTAGTTAGTTAATTTAGTGAGTGCAGGTCCCCTGTGATTTCGATTTAAAAACATGGTTACACGCCATAGGGCACCCAAGACTAGGAATGGTGAGTGCTGATGTTTAGTGTATATTGTTTAGTGGATACATTTTTTAAATTAGACTCTTTGTGGTCACATTCTCTCATGTACCCTATTGTTTTACCCTATTTTTCAGAGCTTATGTCAACTATTTCCCTAATTGTGTTGGTATTTGCTTCACCTTTAAATGCATAGGGGTCGATCCTATTGGGTGCAGATGATTCGCGAGTGCGAATCTTCACAGCACCGGGCACACTTTACAGTGGGATGTATCCGCTTAAAAGTGATCGCACCTCCGATAGCAGTGCGAGCACTTTTAAGCAAATCCGGACCAGCAAAGGGTGCACCCTTCGGACCTAATAGGATCGACCCCTAAGTCTGTTGTGAGCATTAGACCAGATAGCATGACTGAAATCAAACATTATTTTGATAGCTATGTTTATGGTCATTATTTTGAGCCATAGTATGTAGGACCTGCACAAAAGTGGGGTCATGTGAAGGGGGCTGCAGGCTTAAATGCATTGATCTATACAAGAACTAAGGGTGTTATTCTGGTTCACTCCTTCTGGCAAATTCCTTTTCAAATGGACAAAACCATTCACACTGCAGGGGGCAGATGTAGAATGTGCAGAGAGAATTAGATTTGGGCGAGTTATTTTGTTTCTGTGCAGAGAAAATACTGACCGCTTTATTTTTACACTGCAATATAGATCCCACCCAAATCTAATGTGGGGTACACACCAGGACGACTCGCTCACGATGCACATTGTGAGCGGGTCGTCAGTGTTTCTGCAGACCCGCACACGATAATGCGGGGGGGGGGGGCACGACCCGCTCACGATGTGCACCGTGAGCGGGTCCGATCCGATGGCGACCCACACCCAGCTGTATGGTCGTTATTCAGATCCTACTTGCAGCAGGTAGGATCTGAATAACGACCGACCGACAAGCGGGACCGCGCATCGGATTGGTATCGGTCCACACCAGGACCGAAAAGGGCCCAATCAGCACACAATCTACATCCAATTGGTTGGAATTGGATCTAGATTGAGGGGATCGGGCCCTAGTCGTCCTGGTGTGTACCAGGCATAACTCTCTCTGCGCAAGTAACATCTACCCTACCTGCAGTGCACATGGTTTTGTCCATTTGAGAAGGAATTATTCTGGAGTGAACCAGAATAATCCCCTAGATCTCCACTGTTTATTATTGTTAGTTAATTTGGTACTTATGTAGTATCTGGGCGTCCGATTTAGAAATCGGATCGGATCGCATCGCATCGTATCGCATCGCATGCGACCAAATCGTATGCGATGCGATGGTCAAGATTTTTCCATAGGATTCAATGTTAAAATGGTCTGAGTCCATTTTAACATAGAATTCAATGGGAAAAAGGGGTCCTTTTCCTTTCCCCACTATCCAAGTGGGCATGGAGTTGGATATAAACCTGTGGCGAGCGTAGCGAGCCACCGAGCCCGAAGCGTGGCGAGCGTAGCGAGCCCCGCGAGGGGACACAGAATACTTTTTAAGAAATATGCGTCCCCTCGCGGGGCTCGCTTCGCTTGCCACGCTTCGGGCTCGGTGGCTCGCTGCGCTCGCCACGCTATATAAAATCAACTCTATGCCCACTTGGATAGTGGGGAAATGAACAGGACCTTCTTAACATTGAATCCTATGCAAAATCGCATCGAATCGCATCGCATCGCATCTGATTGTATGCCTTAAGGTAAGGCATACAATCACAAAATCGGCAGCCCAGATACTACATAAGTACCGTTAATTTTTACTGCTTTCACATTGCAACCCTGCTTTCAACCCATCTTTGTAAACGTTTCATAAAACGGGTCAAAAACCAGTTGAACCCCTTTCACATTGCATGTTTTAACCAGTATATTACTGTTTATATACCGTTTTTGTACCTTTCACATTCAACCGTTTCACCCATAAAAAAACAGCTTCTTTGCAATAAAACTCCATTGTGCAATTCCTGCTTGTGGGCAGTGACAACATGCAGGAAGACAACCAATGACCCTTGTGCAGATTATCATGTGTGGTTCAAACCGGTTCTGGGACGTTCAGAATGCAGGAAAAACGGCTCAGAACCGTGTAGGAACCTGCTTTTGAAACGTTTTGAAAAACCGGTCTCTAACCGGTAAATTGTCTGGGGAGTATTCACACTGCAGCTGGTAGCGTTTTAAAATGCTAAAACAAATGGCAATATACCGGCTTACAAGTGCGATGTGAAAGGGGTATTAGTGAGTGCGGAGCCCCTATGTGTGGGTTGCTACAGCATGTTAAGAGCAAATGGACAAAGGTTTATTATGGTGTGTATACAGTGGCAAACGCAGGATTTTCAGAAGTGGGTTTCCAGAGGGGCGGACCAAAGCACGGAGATGGACACTTAGGTGACCCAGTATATGCCGGGTCAGTTAAAGTATTATAGATAGACCAAATGTATATAAATACTAATAATATATATAGTGGATTTTCAGCCCGGCACTCCCTGGAATGGGGAACTTCAGCCTGGGTGCCCTCTGGAGTTAATGGATACCAAACAGTGCGGATGCAAGCAACGGCACTCCCAGGTCTTTTCAAATAAACTTTAATGTGATCCCGACGTTTCGGGGAACTGGGTTCCCGTTTTCAAGGTGTAAAACAACAATCCGATCCTCCAGCGGTAGGGGTGGAGGATGCTTTGATGCCCTGCGGGTGGTAGGGGGTATTATATCAACCGCTCAGCATGTAGGGCCTGGATCAGTAATTTCCACTAATTACCCCTTTACTGCTCAGATGATGGGAGATGGGGTGGGAGAAGGGGGCATTGGGCTGAATGAAGGGGCCCTGATACATAACTTTCAGGGTGGTAAAGGATGTTTAATATGCAGAAGAGGGGGTATATAGTGGAGTGGGCTTATTATTCATAATTTTCTGGTGGGAGGACAGCTTGCTTGACTGCAGATATCTCCAGTTCCTAGAAATAGATTTCTTAGATTTTAATTGAATTAAAAACTAGAGAATCCCACCTACCAAATGGTATTGGGTACTAGGGGCTGAGAGTTCAGGAGGCAGAGCAATCTGCCAACGAGAATATAAAACTACATACCAGGTGTGTGGAGCTGGAGCAGTAACCAACTGCTTGAAGGCTGATATATCTGGTTCTGGGAAAAGTAGAGACAAGCTACTGGTGTCCATCAAAGGGGGGAGAGTCCAAGCTTTTGAAATATATCCTCAGAAAAACTTTAAGTCAGGCAGAACCTGAAATATCTGACTGGGAATAACAATTAACAGGCTTGGATGGGGACCACTGTTTTGAAGTCAGATATCTCCGGTTCCCAAGGGCCGATTTTTAAAATTCTTGTACCCCTGGAAAGAGGGGACCCTCAGCTTAGACTCCTGGGGGGTTTCTGGGTACTCAGAAACCCCCCCTGTGTGCGCTACTGGTATACATGGGTACAATCAGCATGAGATTTTGACTATGTAGTCAAATTCACATGCAGATTGCACAGGTTTTTTACCTTGTGATCCCTATGCGCGCTCAAATCAAAATCCAGATAAACAGGGCAGCAATGATTATACAGTGCAAATCTAATGCAGATTGTATGAATTGTATGTAAATAGTACAGAGATATGGTGTGTACACATGGTACTTTTTGCCTTCCTATATTGACGATATAGTCAACATCAGATCGGAATCAGATGCAGATCGCAAGGGTTAAAACCCGATCCGATTCCGATGCGCTACCACGTATCGCAAGGCAGAAAGTCTTGTCTGCCTTGACTATATAGTGCAGATCTGCACTATACAGTCAGCCTTGTATGCAAATCGGATGTGCCTTCAGATACTATCCACGATCCGATCTGATCGGATCGTGGATAGTATCTAAAGGGACATCTGACCGTGTGTACACACCAATAGCAAAGGATTGTATAGCATTCAAATCTTAAGTCGAATAGCAAGGGAATCTCACCATTACACTCCTGCAGTTAAAAATAAACAAATAGGAATATTTTATTGTGTATTTAAGCAGATCATTTAATCAATATTTTGTAGAGAGTGGAGAATACAGTATAACTGCCAAAGATTGATAAGGGTATCATACCACTTTATGTTTATACAAAAGGTAATTGTATGATGCAAATAAAGCACCGATTATTCACAATATGTAGCATGCACCTAAATCCAGTATACTACACATATCGGTATCATCAACTTGTTCTGTTTTTTTTTTTTTCCCCTTCTAGGGCTCTTCCACAGTCCAGTTCCTCTTTACCAGACACTGGAGACCTTTTGTCCCTAGAAGACATAGGGGTAAGGTTCCAGTTTTGTATTGCTGCTGTGGAAGACTTGGAAAGGGAGCGGGATGAGCTCATACGTGAATTGACCTTGCTACGGGAGCCCTCTTTGGAAGCTGTACAGCAGGCACATGAAGACATAATTCAGGCATTTGGGCAGAGGGCTTGTGCAGAATTGGAGAGAGACTCTTTGAGGGAAGAGATACGGGTTATACGTCGTAGGTTATTCCAGGCAACAAAGGAGTGTGTAGCATGTCAATATCAACTTGACAATCGCCGCCAAGAGTTTGCGCAGAGAACAGCAGAACAAGAGGAACTAAGGGCTCTTGCAAATCGGTTGACAGATGAGCTTACACAACTCCAGGCTACCTTTACTCAGCAGCGAGAAGGAGAAGAACAACGTCTTAGAGCACCACAAAGCAGGCGGCTCTCACGTGAACTGAAAGAAAGACGGCGGCTTTCTGCAGAGCTTCAAAGCCAAATTGATGAACAACACAAGACTTTACAAGATCGTTATGAACCCAGACTGCTGCAACTGCTGGAGCGCAGTGAAACTGGGACGCAAGCTCTGCAAAAAGCAAAGGAAGAGCTACTCAAGCTGCGAGAGGAAATCAGGCCGCTGGAAAGAGAAGCGTGTCAACTTCACATACAGAAATCTAGCCTGCAAGAGCAAATTCTTCTCATGAAGAGGGAGAGAGGAGAGAAAGTGATGCTCTATAGGGTATGAATTTAAGTGGCAAATTGTGGGAAGTTATTGGATATAATAAGAATGGCTGATGCTCCAGAACCAGATTTAGGGGCAGCTAAGTCACTAAATACACCCATTTTCCAGAGTTAGCTGCAAATTTTAACTATCCTCAGAATCTATCTAGGAGGAACTGCAGCAGGAATCTCCGATCCCTGCTACGATCCCTCCTGCTCCGCTGTCAGCCGCATCCCCCATAGGTTACTATGGGGGATGCAATGCTGCCTGATGTATCATCGGGCAGCATCGCATAGAGTTCCGTGGGCTACCGACATGCTGGGCTGGGCTATGCACCTCACTGCTGGCTGGGCAGTGTGGTCAGCAGGGAAGGTGGAGGGTCAGCATCCTCGGAGACCCTGGGGGTTATTCTGGTTGATTCGCTCAGATGAGAATTTGCACCCTTTCAAATCAACCAAACCCTGCCTTGCGAATGGTTGGCTGCCACCACCCATTCACAAGGACGACTCACTTGCAGGGGCCTGTGAATGGATGTTACACAGTAACATCCATTTGCAGGGCATGGGGAACCTCCCACATCTTTCAGTGGTCGATGACCATCGAAAGATGTGGAAGGTATACGACTAAATTCAGTATGGGACATTTACTAAAGATTTTACCATTGAAAAGTGGAGGTGCGGCCCATATCAACCAATTCAATTGTAGCTAGACGTTTTCTATTGCATTCCAGAAAGTTATAGAATCTGTTAGGTTGCTATGGGTAACAACACAGCTTTTAATTTGTAGAAACGGTACTTATTTCCTAGCACCGCGCCACCGATTTTAATTGTATTGATCGCAGCCGCAAAAATCGCATTGATCGCATCGCATGCCAACCAAATTGCATGCGATGCGATCAACACGATTTTTACATTGGAATCAATGTAAAATGGTCCCTGAGACCCAATTTTACATTGATTTCAGTGTAAAAAGACCCAAAACCCCCATTTTCATAGCAAACCCCCCCCCATATGGGTGAAATGGCTCCCCATTGTTAACGCCAACCCACTATTGACGCCAACCTGAAGCGTGGCGAGCGCAGCGAGCCCGAGAGGGGCGGCGGTAAGCGTCCTCCGACCTTTTCATACCCCCACTATCCACGTCGGCGTGGAGTTTATAAAGTGTGGCGAGCGCAGCGAGCCCGAAGCATGGCGAGCTCAGCGAGCCCCGCGAGGGGACGCGCATAACTTCACAGGTATATGCGTCCCCTCGCCATGCTTCGGGCTCGGTGGCTCGCTGCGCTCGCCACACTTTATAAAATCAATTCCACACCGACGTGGATAGTGGGGGTATGAAAAGGTCGGGAGACGCGAACCGCTGTGCTCGCCACACTTCGGGTTGGCGTCAATAGTGGGGTGGCGTTAACAATGGGGGGGCATTAACCATACTTAATACCCATGAGGGGGCATATACAATGAGAAATTGCAGTAAGTAAAGGAGAGAAAAATAAGTCAGAAAAACACCTGAAAGTATAATGCGGGTCAGAGTAACGTTTACAGCTCTTCTGAGCTAATGTGAAATGTCCGTGGAGTGTGCTATACTATCTATCCCTACCTCTAGGACCAAGACCGAGTGCTGCGGGTTTGGAGATAAGCGTGCTGCGGCCGGTGAAGACGCCGCACGTCTCTTCTCCTCCTCCGTCTGCACGAGCGGTGCGCCTGGTGTGGCGGCTGCAGCTTTGGCTCCGATGGAATGGAGCTTCCTTCCAGAGTTGGGGGGAGCACACTTGGTGGACCATGGATGAGCCTCTTCTACGCGTTTCGTGCTTGAAAGCACTTTTTCAAGCACGAAACGCGTAGAAGAGGCTCATCCGTGGTCCCCCAAGTGTGCTCCCCCCACCTCTGGAAGGAAGCTCCTTTCATTCGGAGCCAAAACTGCACCCGCCACACCAGGCACACCGCTCGTGCAGACGGAGGAGGAGAAGAGACGTGCGGCGTCTTCACCGGCCGCAGCACGCTTATCTCCAAACCCGCAGCACTCGGTCTTGGTCCTAGAGGTAGGGATAGATAGTATAGCACACTCCGCGGACATTTCACATTAGCTCAGAAGAGCTGTAAACGTTACTCTGACCCGCATTATACTTTCAGGTGTTTTTCTGACTTATTTTTCTCTCCTTTACTTACTGTTTATTCTTTTCCTATTAGCACTCACCCCCCAAACCTTATTTCATTTGCAAAATAACATTGAGCTGCTTTTTTACCTTATTTCAGCGGGGTGAAAAATACCCTTTTATACAATGAGAAATTGGCCATATTGGCCCTTTTCCCATTGTTCCCTATGTAAAATCGCGTTGATCGCGTCGATCGCATCGCATGCCGTTATAATGGCATGTGACCGACGCGATCAATGCGATTTAAACTTTTAAACTCATTTAACATTGTTCTCTATTGGAAAATTGCGTCGATTGCGTTGATCGCATGCCTTAAGTACCTTAACTTAATGCATGTGATCAACCCCGACGGGCGCCGTGCTAGGAAACAAGTACCGTAGAAACTTTAGTAATTCTACCCGTTTATCTGTAAAAATGTTTATTAATAGCTTAGGAGCTTGTGAAAAATAAGCTCTCTAGCTATAACAGCGATTTACAGGGCAACCTGGAGCTAAAAATGTGTCTAGGCACTGACAGAAATGCAAGCAAACCAGAGCAGTGTGCAGAGCGCATCGATAAGCATGCCCCCAGTAACTGTGCATGGATTTGTTGCACAATAGGCCAAATTATATTTGTATACAAATGAAATTGCAATTTTCTAGGCTACAGAGCTGCTAATGCTAGCAAGTGACGCTGCCTCCCAGCCTATGGCCCTTATTCTGGTTCACTCGCCAAGGCAAATTCCTTCTCAAATGGACGAAACCATGTGCACTGCAGGGGGGGGGGGGGCAGATGTAACATGTGCAGAGATATTTAGATTTAGGTGAGTTATTTTGTTTCTGTGCAGGGTAAATACTGGCTGCTTTATTTTTACACTGCAATATAGATCTCACTTTGAAGTAAAACCCCACCCAAATCTAATTCTCTCTGCACAAGTTACATCTGCCCCACCTGCCGTGCACATGGTTTTGTCCATTTCAGAAGGGATTTGCCTTTGCAAGTGAAACAGAATAACCCCCTATATGCAACAATGGGGAACATCTGTTCTAAGGGTTGGTCTATGGCAGAACTGAAGCAGTAGCGACACTGGCACCATGTTTCTCTGCATACATGAACTCAGTTAAATCCAGTTACATGACCTGAAAATGGCCATGACATGCCTGTGTTTTTGCCCCACTTCCTGAAACTCCTCCAGATGATCACTTTAATTTACTAAAGGCCCCCATACACGCCGCGATAGCAGCATGCAATGCGATGCGTTATCGTCTGGATAGCATCGCAATGCATGCGTTTTGTGTGCAATGCTATCTGCGGGAAGTACAAAAAGTATGTGCAGCACATACTTTTTTTTACTGTGCAATGCGATGCCCGCGGGAGCTATCGCAGCTTGTATGAGAGCCTTAAGATGGGAGTCCTATTGAAGATGAGATGTTGCCCATAGCAACCAATCAGATTCTACTTCTTATTTATTTAGCACCTTCTAGAAGATAATAGATATAATCTGATTGGTTGACCATAGCAACATGCCATCTTCAATAGATTTTAGTAAATTTACCCCTCCTGTCAATCACTTTGCAATAAAATCCTCGAAGTGAGCAGGATCACATCAGCTGTGGGACATCAGCATTACTTATTAACCCGAATTAGGCCCTATAAGTGAGCAGAAGTAGAACCAATGTAAACTTTTGAGGTAGTATATAGTAAACATGTTTTAAAAAAGGTTCTTCATGATCATATGGAAATGGTGTATTGTTAGGTGACTGTAAGGCAGCCATATGGACAACATATATCCATGTGTGCCTTGTCTGATAAACTGCTACTAACATGACTTCTAAGCATATCACATTGGAAATGGACAGGCCTGAGGTCCACACCTGAAATAGGTCAACATGGCTAAGGTCTAAAGCAGGGACCGGCAACTGGCGGACCGCGGTCCATCTCCGGACCGCAGAAGCCAGATCACCGGACCGCACAGTTACCGCACAACATTTATTATTGTGAAAAAAATGCCAGGGGAAGTGAGACTGACATGACGTCTCCTTCCCCTGACGAGCGAGCGTGCTATCACGTGGGCGGAGGCTGAAGACGCGCCCAGCGTGATCAGGGAGAGACGCCTCGCGCGCCAAGCCCTCCCCCCCTCCCTACCGCCCGTCCGCCGAGTGAAGGAGCTGACGCCAGTGCCGCACTCCACGCCTGAGCAGGGGCTGTCGAGCAAGGGCTGTCCCAGCGATCCCCATCCACTGCTGGAGAGAGGTGCAGGCAGCGGAGCCGGGAGGCACTTTTAAGTGCATCTGTGGGTTGCTGCCTGCCCGTCCACTTTTAAAGTACAGTATGCAGAGTTTGCATTTTTAAAAAGGTGAGCAGAATGTGCCTTCATTGTCACTGTATTGCCAGCATTGTCCCTGTGTTCAATACAGGGACAATGTTGCCAATACAGGGTCAATGCTGCCAATACAGGGACAATGCTGCCAATACAGGGACAATGCTGTGTAATGCCAGCATTGTTCCTGTATTGGCAGCATTGTCCTTGTATTGCCAGCATTGTGCCCGTATTGCCTGCATTGTGCCCATATTGGCAGCATTATCCTTGTATTGCCAGCATTGTGCCCGTATTGCCAGCATTGTCACCGTATTGCCAGCATTGTGCCCATATTGGCAGCATTGTCCTTGTATTGTCAGCATTGTGCCCTTATTGTCAGCATTGTGCCCGTATTGTCAGCATTGTCCTTGTATTGCCTGCATTGTGCCCGTATTGGCAGCATTGTGCCCGTATTGGCAGCATTGTGCCCGTATTGGCAGCATTGTCCCCGTATTGGCAGCATTGTGCCCGTATTGGCAGCATTGTGCCCGTATTGGCAGCATTGTCCCCGTATTGGCAGCATTGTGCCCGTATTGCCAGCATTGTCATTGTATTGGCAGCATTGTGCCTGTATTGGCAGCATTGTGCCCGTATTGCCAGCATTGTCATTGTATTGGCAGCATTGTGCCTGTATTGGCAGCATTGTGCCCGTATTGGCAGCATTGTGCCCGTATTGCCAGCATTGTCATTGTATTGGCAGCATTGTGCCTGTATTGGCAGCATTGTGCCCGTATTGGCAGCATTTTTTGGACCTCGACCAAAATCATTTCAAACTTCCGGACTCCATCAAAAATTACTTGCCTACCCCTGGTCTAAAGGGTTAGAAGGTCGACACTAGCATTAGGTCGACAATCAAAAGTTTGACATGAGTTTTTCAAGTTTATTTTGTCCTGAATATCGACATGGACACCGTCAAAGTGTACCGCATTCTGCGCATGACTCACTGCGCTCGCCATGCTTGGGCATGGAGCCTCGCTGTGACCAGAACATGATTATATTCTCCCTCCATGCCCTTGTGGATGGTAGGCCACCTGTCTGCACATGTCAGCTAGAAAAAAATGTGAAAAACTCATGTCGACTTTTTGACTGTCGACCTAATGCTTGTGTTGACCTTCCAACCCTGTCAACCTATTTCAGGTGTTGACCTAAGGTCTATTGGCCTTCAGTGGTCAACCCAATGCATGTTGACCATAATAGGATTGACCTAATGACCCTAGCCCATTACATGTGAGACTGTAGATGTTATGCAACCCAATATATATATATATATATATATATATAAAGTGATGGGATTTGTCATTTGGGACATGCAGAAAGTTGTAAAAAAAACAAAAGCAAAATGTCATTGGCCGCTGCTTGGTGGATGGGGTCCGGCTAAAAAGATCCAGTCTTCTCTTTGCTCCTCTGATAAAGTTTGGGGAGGGGGGGGGGGTGCGGAGGGGAGCGCTATTTGTTAGTTTAGTTCTACTAAGCCCAATTCTGAGTCACATGCAATGCTGGTGTTCACGTAATTGAGCTATTTTTTTTTTTATATTTGCGCATACAAAAAAATCCTAAAACCTCAAAAGCCATATGCGCAGCACATAGTGTACACACAAAGGTGCTGTTGTGATCAATTCAGAAGCGATCAGAAATGTTGTGGAAAAGTAATGGGCGTCCCTGGCCAGTAACTACTAGTGCACACAAAAATGATCTGTTCAGTGGATGTATCATGGGAGTGTCACAGGTGTGTCAATGCAAGTGGCTGCATTCACAGATGCACAGCCACAAGCATATGAGGCTATATTCAGAAGGACTATATTCTCAGACCCACAGCGCTGTGGGTAGTACCACAAGTGCCTCTTCCAACAGGCATCAAGGAGCATTACTAACTAATGTAATAATAAGGGGTTTGCAGAATAATTGTGGTAAACAGATTTTATATGGGAATATTGATCCAAATGATCTAATAGAAAAAGTAAACATAAAGCCTTGACACCAATCTATTCTGCATAACAAACTCCATAACTGGGGTTCTCCAGGAGGTAATGCACGTTATAATTCAATCAATTATATTTAACCATTTCAATATATTACAGTATGTTGCACAGAGGCGTAGCGAGGGCGGAGCACTTGCTCCGGGCGCAGGAAGATTGCATGGCGCCGGAGCTGTGCTGTGGTACCGCCAGCCAGCTCGCCCGCCCGCCCGCCCGAGACGTACTGCTGCAGTGCCTGCTGCAATGTAAAATTCACGGATCCCGCTGGACCGCTAGCCAATGGTAGCTTGCGGTCCAGCAGCCAATCAACTGATGGCTGCTGGACCGCGAGCGCCTATTGGCTAGCGGTCCAGCGGGAGATATGAATTTTACATAGCCGCATCTCTCTCCCTGACAGTGACACAGTAGGGAGCCGTGAGCGGGCGGGCAGTGCACAGTGGCAGGGGGGAGGAGAGGGGAGGGGTGCACAGCACACATGCTGCATCGCCCGAGCCTTCCGCTGTCCCGCTAAACCCGCTTACCCTCCCGGTATTTTACTATTTTGCTGGTTAGTAATCCGGTGGGCGGGGCCTATAGAAGACGCGTCATGAAGTAGACCTTGTTTCATATTCAAAAATAGCCAGCCACCGCGGGGATAGGAGCGTTGATGTCCGTTCTGCTGCAGCGCAGGATAGGTGCTGGGAGAGTCACCCAGAGCCTGCCAGCTCTCCACAGCACGGAGGTCCCGTTGTGCTTCTTCAGCGTCTGCTGCTGCTGCACCACCTGTCACACTGACAGGCAGTAGCAGAGCAGCAGTGTGACAGTGACTACGGAGGTTCCACGTCAAACGGTAGTGTCTAGATCCCATGCAGTTTTGGTAATTTTCCCATCATGCCCTGGGTCCACGTATACCTGGAGGGGGAATATAAATCTGTGGCGAGCGAAGCGAGCCACCGTGCCCGAAGCGTGCGAGCGTAGCGAGCCCGCGAGGGTACAATGGTGCAAAAATAGGACAAAATAACTGACACCTACATGATTTACACATAAATTAAAAAACGTTGTGAGGGCATCTAACAACTTCCGCCCTCACTGAACGTCACATCCTGTAACCAATACTGCATGGGATCTAGTCTCTACCCACGTCAAACCCCTATGGAAGTTCTACAGCAGAAGACATGGCTCCGCCCCCTCCCACAGGCTCCGCCCATCTAGCAGTCATCGGGCCCACAGCACAGGATGGGTAAGTTAAGGACAGTTTCCCTTCCTTATTTAAAGCTTATTTTTCTTATCTCCCCCCTCAATTCTCCGGTCCTTGTACCTACAGTATCTGTACCTTGTTCATGTGGGCATTATAGGGGTAAGAGGCACTATTCATGTGGGCATTGTGTAAATAAGCGGCACTATTCATGTGGGCATTGTGTGCGTAATCTGCTCTAATCCTATTGGCATTGTGTGTGTGTGTTTATAGCACTGCTAGTCCTGTGGGCATTGTGTGCATAGTGGCGCTAGTAGTCTTGTGGCCATTGTATGTGTAAGCGGTGCTATTCATGTGGGCAATGTGTTGCGTAGGTGACGCTAGTACTGTGGGTATAGGCGACTGTAGTCCTGGGGGCATTGTCGGAATGAAGCAGAGCGCCCCCCCTCCCGCTCTATTATGCTGCCAACCGTCACCTCCAGCATCAGCAAGTGCATATGCACTATATCGTTAATGATGCACACTGATGCGGGTTACTGATGTCCGTCTGTCGTCTGTACATGAAGGACGATGGGGGATATTGCTAGACAGGGCCATTCTGCAAAATGCAGCATCCGACACATATATTTCCCCCCTGTTTATACCTGACACCCCTGAGTGGAAATAGATATGCCCACAGGTGAAGCTAGACACACCCATTGGGCAGGACACGACACGCACGCTCGACGCAGCGCTTTGCAGGCAGGGGGGGGGCTGGCTGTCTAAGTATGGTGTACTCCCACCCTCCACCCACCCTGCTGCACCCGCCCACCCTGCTGCACACTACTGCAATCCACCCTGCTGCACCCACCCTCCTAACCCCATAACCCACCCACCCTGCTTCACCCACAAACCCACCCTACTGCACCCACCCACTCTACTGCACCCACCCACCCTGCTGCATCCTACTGCACTCACCCACCCTGCTGCACCCACCCTGCTGCACCCTACTGCCCCCTTGGCATTGAGCATGAAGCCCCTTGGCATTGAGCATGAAGCCCCTGGCATTGAGCATGTAGATAAGTGGCACTTAATGTGTCAAATGTTTAATGGGCATTATGGTGTGTTGTATGTAATGAGCATTGCGGAGTGTTGTATAGTATGTCATGGGCATTGCGGAGTGTTGTATAGTATGTCATGGGCATTGCGGAGTGTTGTATAGTATGTCATGGGCATTGTGGAGTGCTATATAGTATGTCATGGGCATTGCGGAGTGTTATATAGTATGTCATGGGCATTGCAGAGCGTTATATAGAATGTCATGGGCATTGCAGAGTGTTATATAGAATGTCATGGGCATTGTGGAGTATTATATAGTATGTCATGGGCATTGCAGAGTGTTACATAGTATGCAATAGGCATCATGTGTGGGCTTATGTGTAATTGGAATTACAAAGTTCACTAAAATGTGCAATGGCATTACGGTGTGTGGTATAATGTTGGTCCGTGTCCACTTTTCACTGCGCAGGAGCCTCACCTACTACAAATTGGGGGGGGAGAGGGGGGCGCGAAACATGCCCTTGCTCCGGGCGCCGTAGCACCTAGCTACACCACTGATGTTGCACATAAAACATAAAATACCACTTGGCCTGATTCAGAGATGTATGTAAATCTGATGGTTTACATATATCTCCAATGTTTCTGAGACGGTTTCAGCATCCTTGCAGACAATGCCCCTAAGCCTCAGCATGATTGACAGGCAGCTGCCATTTGGGGCTGGTGAAGGGGTTGTGCCTTGCAGCGTTCTACAAAAAGGGGATTTTTGTAAGAACTTACCTTTCAAATCCCTTTCTCTGAGTCCATCCTGGTGAAACAGCTAACCATGGGATGTAGGAGGGTCCGCAGGAGCAAGGCACCTATGCTAACTTCGAGAGGCAGGCTCCTCCCTTCTGCATCCCAGCATTCCTCAGTTCAACTTCTAAAGCACACTAGGATACATTACTCAGCACAACGCACATGTACCATAAATGGGCCGAACGAGTCAGATCTCAATACCGAGGAGATAATATTGAGGCTCAGCAAAATCAAAACAAACAAATACCCAGGGCCAGATTATATTCATCCGAGAGTACTAATGGAATTAAGGTTGGAACTAGCGACCCCTCTATATTACATTTTTGATAATTCACTATCAGGTAAGGTACCAAAAGACTGGAGATTAGCTGAGGTAGTGCCAATATTCAAAAAAGGAAAAAGGGACGACCCGGCAAATTACAGACCTGTGAGCTTAACATCAATAGTGGGTAAAATATTTGAAGGATTTTTAGGGGATGGTATCCTGGAATATTTAGACTCAGTACTAACCAGCATGGGTTTGTGAAAATTCGTTCATACCAAACAAATTTACTAGGTTTCTGTGAGGAGGTTAGCAAAAACCTTGATAATGGAAAAGCTGTAGATGTGATCTTCCTAGATTTTGCTAAAGCTTTTGATACAGTTCCGCACAAGAGGTTGATAAATAAAATGGAGGACCTGGGATTAGGGGCAAATATCTGTAGATGGGTTGGGAACTGGCTATGTAACAGAGAACAAAGAGTAACTGTGAACAGTGCCGTATCAAATATGACACCTGTACTAATTGGAGTGCCACAGGGTTCGGTTCTAGGGCCCATTTTATTTAACATTTTTATCAACGATATTGGGATTGGATTACTCAGCAATGTTTCCATCTTTGCAGACGATACAAAATTGAGCAGAGTTATTAATTCAACAGAAGATGTCGCCGCGCTTCCAAATGATCTTGACCATCTAGATGAGGTTCAATGTGAATAAATGCAAGGTTATGCACCTTGGGAGACATAACCAGTGTGCTAGTTATAAACTAAGCGGGGAGACATTGGGTAATTCAGTGCTGGAAAAGGATCTGGGGGTCCAACTAGATGACAAACTAGGGTATAGTGCTCAATGTCACATAGCAGCAAAAAAAGGCCAACAGAATTCTGGCATGTATTAAAAGGGGCATGGAAACTAGGGACTCAAAAGTAATTATGCCACTATACAAAGCTTTGGTTAGACCACACCTTGAATATGGAGTGCAGTACTGGGCCCCGCACTATAAAAAGGACATCAGAGAATTAGAAAAAATCCAAAGAAGAGCAACAAAGCTAATTAGAGGAATGGATAATTGAGCATGGAATGGAGAAGTTCTTCCGCCTGTAGAAGTGTCATCCAAACTACCTGGAGTTCCAGAATATTGATCAGCAGTTTTGATTCCAATCTGGACCACAGACCTTGCAATCTGAGTTGTAGCACCACTGCCCCCCAGCCCCTGAGACTGGCATCGGTTGTGACAACCAACCAATCCCATGAGCGTAGGGACCGCCCCAATTGAAGAGACTCCAGATCCGTCCACCAGATCAATGAGTCCCTCCTGAGACAGTAGCAGTGTTTCCTAGTTCATGGATTTCAGGTTCCCTCACCAACTGGACAGAATGTTCCATTGAAAAGGCCTTCAGTGATATCTCACATGCTGCAGGGTCTCGAATGTTGCCACCATTTTGCCCAACGGCTTCAAACCCTGCCATATCGAGGGATTTGGCGACTGGAGAATTGCCATCACCAACCGGCGAATGTCCGATGCCTTGGACTCTGGAAAGAAAACACAATGTAGATGTGTATCCAAAATCACACCCAAAAACTGACATTTCTGAGTGGGCATTAAATGAGACTTTGGCAGATTTAACATCCACCCGTGGTCTTAATCTGAGAGCTGCTGCCATAACAGCCATCACTTTTGTGAAAACTCGCTGTGGCCAGTCCAAAGGATAGAGCCTGAAACTGCAGATGAGTTGTTCCTATTGCGAAACGCAGCAAAGATTGATGTTCCTTGCATATCGGCACGTGTAGATAGGCATCCTGGATGTCCACTGATGCTAGAAATTCTCCAGGTTCTATGCTTAAAAGCACTGACCGAGGAGATTCCATCCTGAAGCGATCCATCCACAGATGTAGGTTTAAAGACTTCAGATTTAGAATGGGTCTTAATGAACTTCATTTGGGGACCAAGAAAAGAATGGAATAAAATCCCTTCGTTCTTTCCTCCTGAGGTACCGGGATCACAACTCCCTTCTCAAGAAGCGACGTTGCCGCCCCCAAGAGGGCTTACCGCAAGCTTCTCGCGGTAAGGGGGTTGGGAGAAATCTCTTTGGAGGGACTGCCCCAAGATTGATCCTGTAACCCTGAGAAATGATAGAGTGAACCCAAGGGTCTGGGGTGGAGAGAGACCACACATCCCTATACTGCAGGAGGCGACCCCCCACTCTGATACCAGAACGGGGAGTGTCCACCCCGTCATGCTGAGGACTTATACTCACTTTTGGAAGAATGTTTCTTTGCAAAGGCCCCAAAGCAGGATCTGGGCGCCCTTCCTTTGCCAGAGGGAAACTTTACTCTACCTGGTTGTCCTCTCCTTGAAAGGAGGAACGAAAGGACGGCCTGAAAGCCCCAAACCTTGACACTGAGAGCCTTATTCTAGTTCACTCTTTCTGACAAAATCCTTCTGAGATGGACAAAACCATGTGCACTGCAGGGGGGCAGATGTAAAATACGCCACTGCATCCCTGCGCTGTTTCTTAAATACACCCTGATTAGGTACTTTATCCTCATCTGAGAGATTCAATGTTTGTTTAACTACCAATATCAAATCTTCAATACCAGGGACAGAAGACTCAAATTCCTCCCTCTGATCTCAAAACATATCTTCAGTACATCCCCCTTCATCTTCGGACTCTAAAATTAAGAAGGGGAGGTGAGGATAAAGGGTGCCTGGGTGAAGTTACCTCAGGAGCCTTGGAAAACTGCTCCATAAAAGTATTCATTTTTATGGACACAATGGGCAGATGTATTAAGCCTGGTGAAGAGATAAACTGGAGATAAAGTGGAAGGAGATAAGGCACCAGCCAATCAGATCCCAACTGTCATATTTCAAGCACAGCTGATTGGCTGGTGCGTTAACTCTTCCAAGTTATCTCCACTTTATCTCCAGTTTATCTCTTCTCCAGGCTTAATACATCTGCCCCAATGAGCTGTGTCCTGCATCACATGCAGTAAAGCAGGGTCCCCCTGAGATGGGGTAAGAGAGCCCACAGATGGTTGAGAGGAGGAAAAAGGCCTAGGAGGTTTAACTAGGTCATCTCTCTGCCTTTTCAAAGCCTGTACTAAGGCATTCATAGATCTCCCCATGGCAGCCGCCCATACAGGTTCAGGCTGCTCAGACCTCTGCGCTTGAGCCCCACCGGGCACAGACTCACAAGCAGGGCACAAATTCCCCTGATCCATCTGTTTAACAGTTAATTTAACTCTGCAAAACCTTCAGTTAATTAACATGACAGACGCTCTCTCCCCAAGAACAGCAGCACTACACCTTTCTGACATGAAAACACACACCGTGTACAATGTCAGGCGTTTGTACAGAATAATATACCCAAGTACTTATCTGTCTGCACTGCTGCAATGGACAGCGGTCACCAGGGAAAGCGCTGACTAGGAGAAATTTTCCACTCAGTTCTGCAGTGTAAAATCCTCCTCCAGCTCCACACAGTGTGGAGAGAAAAGGCGCCAGAACAGAGTGTAGGAAGAGACCAAGTCTCTGCTTCAACGTGGAGGGAAGCATTTTTTGGCACCATCCCCCAAACAGCCGCTCCTACCAAGTGTTTCTCCTTACTTCCAGTGTCTCCCCTCAGTCCGGGACCACTTGGAAGCGTCCACTGTGCTGGACTCCTGTAATAGGCATCAACTGCTATGGCTTTCTGCCTATAAGCCCGTCAAAATGGTGGCTGCCATAGCGGGGGGTCCGTCCCCCAAGATCCCCCCTAATCAGGGAGCCGGTTCAGGACTCACCCCAGGGCCCAGGAAACCTCCTTTCATGGAGATCAAAGCACTATGCAGAGAGGGCAGACAGCGTCTCTCTGCACACAGAGTGCTGACAGGACACGCTTCTGGAACTTCTTCAGGAAGTTTCACACTGTAGCCTTTCACTAACTCATACCTCTTTCACACTTGCAAGCCGGGTCGTAAGCCGGGTTCTAAATTCCGGGTGCGACCCGGCTTGCAAGTGCTTTCACACTGGCTACCCGACCCGAAATGAAGTCGGGCGGGTGGCATCATCTGGAGACTTGGCCGGGGCGGCGCTGGGAGATTTCAGCACCTCCCAGCGGCGCATTTTCACTGCAGTGAACGGGATCTGGGTCACGCTGACCTGGAATACCCGTTCACACTCACCGCATCCCGTGTTGATTCCAGAATTTACCTGGGTAGAAATCCCGGTCTGGGCCTGGGTAGAAATCCTGGAATGCTGAACACGGTATGCGGTGACAAGACCCTTTCACACTGAGCTAAATCCCGGGTTGATGCGCGTTCATGTGCAAAAACCCAGGATATTTTTGTGAAAGGGGTAGAAGAGAATATTAATTAAAAAAAAAACTCCTAGCTACTCTACAAATGGCTGCAGCCCGCAGCCAGTCAGCACAGCACCCACTCCAGTGGGCACCTAAAACAAACTGGGGAATGCTGGGATGCAGAAGGGAGGAGCCTGCCTCTCAAAGAAGTTAGCATAGGTGCCTTGCTCCTGCGGACCCTCCTACATCCCATGGTTAGCTGCGTCACCAGGTTGGACGAATGGACGACAGAGAAATGGGAGGGGGGATGTCTCCCCTGTTTTATAGATATGCCTTAGAAACATAGATTTTGACGGCAGTTAAGAACCACTTGGGTCTGCTTCTTCCTATACAAATTTCCTGGCCCCAATAGTGTGCACAGCCAGGCCTTCTTGAGTAACCTGAGGGCAATGTTCACGCAAATTATCCGATGCTGCAGGTCACAGAAGCCGGCAGGAGGCATCTATTTAATCAAGACAATTTAGCAGAAGCAGCTGCACTGTGCCAATCTATGAATCACCCCTTTTGTTCAAATTGGTTTGTCCAATAACCATGGGTGAAGAACAAGGCGGCATTGTGTCCCTTCAGCAATCGCAGTTCAGCCTCTGCCCAGCCATCTTACCCCCACAAGGTTCTCCATTTGTTGCAGGAGGGAGTGCAGTGTGGCAAGTACAGGCTGTGTGGGCTGTACAAGGGGTGGTAGACATAGGCGAATCTAGAATTATGGTAATGGGTGGTCCCAGATCTAGACATAATAGCAGGGGGACCTTTGCGCGGCGCAGCAAAAAGGGGGCATGGCCTCATGGGAAGGAGGCGAGGCATCACAAAAAGGGGTGTGGTATTACACTTTAGACCATACACAGTAAAGCCCATTACACATTTTAGCAAACTCTGTAATACCCATTACACATAAAGACACACGCCGTAATGCCAATTACACATAAGGCCACACACCATAATGCCCATTACATACTATATAACAAACCGTAATGCCCATTACATATTTGCCACATAAGTGCTGCTTACCTACGTGCTCATTGCTAGGGGGTTCTTGCTTGATGGCACCATAGTACCCATTACACATGATGCCGCACACCATAGTACCAATTACACATGATGCCGCACACCATAGTACCCATTACACATGATGCCGCACACCATAGTACCCATTACACATGATGCCGCACACCATAGTACCCATTACACATGATGCCGCGCACCATAGTACCCATTACACATGATGCCGCACACCATAGTACCCATTACACATGATGCTGCACACCTTAGTATCCATTACACATGATGCCGCGCACCATACTACCCATTACACATGATGCCGCGCACCATAGTACCCATTACACATGATGCCGCACACCATATTACCCATTACACATGATGCCGCACACCATAGTACCCATTACACATGATGCCGTGCACCATAGTACCCATTACACATGATGCTGCACACATAATGTCCCTTCCACATGATGCTGCACACATAATGCCTCTTACACATGATGCTGCACACATAATGCCGCTTACACATGATGCTGCACACCGTAATGCCCCTTTGAAATAATACCCCTTTCACAACAGAAAATGCAGGGATTTACCTGGGAATATGGTCCCAGGATGCATTTTCTGGTGTGAGGGGGAGAGACAACCACTCTCCTCTCCCTACCCCCCTTTAACAAACCAGCTATATCTTTGAAACCAACTGACCCATTTACATGAGACCAGTATCATATTGAAGAACTTTTGAGTTGGCTTCGAATGATTTTGGTCCCGTTAAACTGGGCTGTTTGGTTCCAGAGAAATCTGCCCTCAAAGAACATAAACAGTCATGAAATTACATTTAAGAAATGAAAAAAAAAACGGTTTAACCTCAATATCCCTGGAACCAATTAATCCATATAGATCCAGCCTGGTATCAGATTGAAAGCCCAGCGATTTGGGTTCGACTGAGATCAACCTCGAGCTTCAGTGATGCTGAAGGGGGAACTGGCAGCCATTGAACAGGGTGGGGGTCGGAATTAGCGGGTCCCATGTTATCCTATAGGGAAAACGTTCCAGCTTTGCCTGGCCGTATCTCCGGTTCCCAGAGGGCTAGAGACACGGGGCTGGGCTCGTTGGAAAGCCCCATCCCTCAGCTACAAAATGGGCTAATGGGTGGTCCTGTGCACCCCCGGACCACCCCCTAGATTCGCCTATGGTGGTAGAGTTATATGGGGTGCATGTTAGTGACAGGGGGAGTTGTTTGTGTGGCATTATATAAGTGACACTCTTATGGGTATTATCTGTAAAGGGGGCACTGCTACTGTGGGGATTATTATGTGTATAAGTGGCACTACTGTGGGCATTATATATGAGGGGGACTAATGTGTGTATATGCCCAATATAATGAAGTCCCTGATCGCTGGCTGTGCAGGATGCCTTCCAAACTCTTATTTAAAGGGGAAATCACTAACAAGGCAAAACCATGCCCTGTCAATTATTGCCCCTTTAATTAAAAGTCAGAGTTCACCTAGCATCCTGCATGGCTGTTCTCGGACTTTATTACACCCTGCCCCCAGTTTTCAAAGCCACCATAAATCTGGGGTTTAGTAAATATACTAGATCCAGTGGCCTTGATGGCTAGATTAATTAATAAATAAATGCAAAACAAGCCTGATTCACTATGTATTACTGCTGTAGGTTTTACATTTAGTAGCTAAGGTCGTGCAAATTGCTAGCTTTGAAGACCCACAGTTGAGTAAATACACTCCAAGGAGTTTCTAATAGTTCATCAGGACAATGCTTTTTCCCCCAGATGGGATGTCCAGTGTTGCTACGAAGAAGTAAACTTTTCGTGTCACTCTAACCAGAGGCGTAACTAGATATTCGTAGGCCCCATAGCAAAAGTTTGTAAGGGCCCCCTATTTAGCAACTGATGGTGATAAATGTATGCAAAACATATTAGTTTGACAGCAAAGATGGGCCCCCTTCAGCTCTGGGCCCCATAGCAGCTGCACCCCCTGCACCTATGGTAGTTACGCCCCTGACTCTAACCGTTGGCACTATTGCCTCCGGCTCCATTACTTAGGAAGGGAGACGTCTATTTATAAAACAGCAACAAACTCATGGCCATAAATCTGTGGCTATCCTTTTATCCCATCCGCACACACCACTTTCTTTTGGCAGCCAAAATTGAGGTGCAGCTCAAATAACACAGGAAGTGCCCATGTGTCACCTCCTCATATAACATATTCAATCAGATGCCAGCACATTAGTTCTCTCAACAAACACACTATGCCAGATCAGCTCTGCAAAGATCTAATACCCCCCAAACCATCTTTCTACCCAGGAACAGCTGCAGGAGCTGGAAGACAGGAGGCGAGAGATTAATACATCGGTCCAGCTGCAACAACAGCAGAACAAAGAGATGGAAGAATTACGCAAGAGTTTAGCCCAGGAGCTCGCAATCTACAAGTATGTAATATCCAAAAAAGGGTTTTGCACAGTGATGTATATTCAGTAATTAGACACTTCATGGTTTTACAGAGATTTTACTGCTTGTAAATGGACAAAGTCTATACTTATTCATCAGAACATCTATAGTTACATGTATACAAGCATATATGAGCACAGATGCAGTATGTTCTATATTGTTGAAGTTACTAAAAGGTTAAACAAAGGGGCACACTGGACGGTTGTTAGGTTTCTGTGCTTCTGTGTTCCAACAGTTTCCTTTGCTAAACTTAAAATATGTCCAGCTGAAATTAAACACCAAGCTCAAGCCCCATACCCACTAGCCAATGCCTGCTCCGAGGTGAGCAACGGCAGGGGGAGTGACGTCAGCCATCGTTAACAATGACCTCACACCTCCTGACATGCATGGATGGTGAGGGGGTCGTTAATGACATGAGGGAGTGCTCATCGTTAACTACATAGAGTGTACACACTAGCCGGTCTTGTCCACAATATCGCTCAGAAAGCCCTTTCTGAGAGATATTGTAAACAATATCACCTACTGTGTATAAGACTTTAGGATATGAGCAGGTAGTACAATCATTTTGTTCAAAAACAAAAAACAGCATTACAGAAAATGCTTTTTTCAGTAATAACAGTGTGAAATTTTTATTTAAAGGCAATACAATCATGTTTTATTTTTGTGGGCTTTTTTTGTTTTTATTAATTCAAAGCAAAGAACATAAAGATCGAAAAATACAATAGTAAATATGTGACTATAACAAATAGTCAATGTTTGAGACGTAACAAATAAACAAGTAAACACGAGGCAAGGTAACACCAAATAATAGCAAATATGACATGTAACAATACATACTAGCAGTTGACCAGAAAAAAAGAACTACAGATAAGAGGGCGACATATGACAAAACCTCACTTTACTAGCATATGTTGGGGGTGAGAAGCCTTATTTCTTAAAATGTACCATGTGGTATTCGAGAAACACTTTAATAATTTAGAGCCTTATTCTGGTTCTCTCTCAGAGGCAAATTCATTATCAAATGGACAAAACCATGGGCCTTATTTTGGTTCATTCTTTCTGACAAAATCCTTCTTAGATGGGCAAAACCATGTGCACTGCAGGTGGGGCAGATGTAACATGCATAGAGAATTAGATTTGGGTTAGCTATTTTGTTTCTGTGCAGAGAAAATACTGACTGCTTTATTTCTACACTGCAATATAAATCTCACTTTGAAGAAAACCCCACCCAAATCTAATTCTTTCTGCACATTATATATATATGCCCCACCTGCAGTGCACATGGCTTTCTCCATTTGAGAAGGATTTTGCCTCTGAGAGTGAACCAGAATAAGGTCCTTAGTTTTAGTGACAGGGGGCAACATATCAATTCAACTTTAAGTACCAAAAAGTGAAAAACACAGACCTCTGTCAAAACTGCCATCGACCAATTTATTTTCAGTAGGTGTAAGTTTTTCACATTTTATTGTAGAAGAACTGCTAATCACCAAAGTGAGCCACTTACACAAAGGGTCATATGTTGTTGCGAAGGGATGAGTCTGAAAATAGCCCATTGTAGGGCAACCATTAGATTCTTCTAACAATCAGACAAGAAAGTGATAAATATCTACATGATCGGTCATATATCTGGGACAAGTATGGGAAAAGTCAATGGGGTTAAAACCTGTCTTGTAAAAAACAAAAACAAACAAACAACACAACTCAGATAAGAGTCATCATTATGATAGAAATAAAATATAAGACCAAGATATAACCCACCATTCTAATTATTTGTAGAGATGGGCGATAGCAGGAGACATTCATGTGCTAAAGAAAAGGGGGTTTTAGAGGTTTAAGGAATCTGGACTCTGAGGTAGGGAAGAATCTTCCATGCCCATATAAAATGGAGCACATTGTCCCCATGATGGGCAACAGCATGTAGATAGAAGGCCACAGATTTTCCAAATTTATGGAAAGCCCCAATATCAGCCCATGACTTAATTTTATCCAACATACGAAATGGAGGCCATGCTGGAACAAAGTAATATTATAGTCAAAGATCAAGAACAAAAGCAGATAGCTTAACTTCAAGGCTTCCAATGTGTTTGCCAATAAAGACTGACCACAGTAGGAGGATATGGATAAGGGAGTTTAAATTAAACAAAATATGTGACAATGAGCATCTGATGAGCCCCCCTGCAGACCATTCAGTGAGAAAGTGGAAGAAGATAGATAATAAAAATCCTTGGGGCAGTATACAACAGTATGGCTTAACACCACTTTAAGCACTGTGTCTGGACAGTATAGTTATTTTATTTTAAAGCTCCACTCAGTGGAGTATCTGTAAAGACAAACCCCGCTCCCTTACTCATTGGTGGGTGGCAGGGCCGAATCAAGGCCGCAATCCCCACAGATTTGATGCAGTGGGGCCCCTGAGCTACAGCATGTCAAGAACATGACCCCTCTGTAACCAGCCACCCCATCACCAGCAGTTAGCCAACCTGATTCAATACAATATGGTAAGGCAACGCGGAAAGGACCAATACTTGGAACGCTGGAACGCAGTAAGGGCAATGGGAAATGGGGCTACTTTAAAACAAACATGCCCTCAATCTCTACAAATGGAGCTGCCTCCCACTCACTGCCTAACGGTACAAGAGTTAGATGTACTAAGCTATAAAAGTGATAAAATGGAGAGTGATAAACAACCAACCAACCAACCAGCTCCTGCCTGACATTGTGCCTCCAACAAGTTGGTCCTATGTATGGCCACCTTTAGACTAGAGCTTCAACTAAAGCACCATTCTGACACTTTTGGAATCAAAATACCCTCTTTAGGTCCAATCTCAGCCAAGGCTGGTACCTGAAGTGGTAGCAAATATTATACTACACAGTCGCTTACTAAGGCTATTTGCCTATATGGTGACAGGGTCTATAGGAAGTCTTCAATTCTGGGATCAATCAATCTCCCGGATAACAGAAAAGGCTCATCATTATACTTAATAGAACTTTGGCATGGAAAGAAAACAAAAAAAAATGTTCCTTACTACACCATGCAAGATTTGTCTGAAGATACTGCATTTCTTATTAAATCCAAGTCTGAACAAAGTACTCTGACATTATTTGTTGTTCCTAGATCCAAGCTTCAGCTGTATATCTTTTTGAGAAGTGAGAACATGTAAGCAAGGGGTATCAGTGGTAAAGTACTAGATGAATTTCATATATTAGAAAACTTGACTGTGCATGTTTTACAGACTTTCTGTAGAGCCAGGGAATCACCAAGGCTATCTCTGCCTCATAACCAAACTGCTCCAGCTTCTGGATGCAGAGGTTGCTCATGTAAGAATGGACTGGTGACTCTAAGGACCTCTTTCCGATTCTCTATTCCTAGAACAGAAGACTGTAGCCAGGGCCGGCACCACCACTAGGCAGCTCTAGGCATTTGCCTAGGGCGCCGGCCACTGGAGGGTGCCTGTTTGCAGCAGGCCCCCCCCCCCACAGAGGTGAGCGGCACCGGCGGCAGCCGCAACTCCCCCCTCCAGAGTGACTAGGCAGCCGCATCACCCAATCCCCCTCCCTCCCCCTGGAGTTACTAAGCGGCATTCGCCGCATCACCCGACCCCCTGGGAAACGACGCATAACCCAACACCCCCTGCCAACCACCTCTCAAACGCTGCGGTGGCCTGCCGCCGCAATTACCGACACCCCCCCCCCCTGTACAGTGGCCGAATCGGAGCACACCCCCCCCTGCCTGGGGCGCTCCGGTGCCTCGCACCGGCATTGACTGTAGCTATTGCTGAAAAATTACTTAAGGAAGGAATAACCTGGATTATGAATCTGTAAGATATCCTCTGCCCTCATCATGGGTATCCGGCTTAAGAAGAACATGGATGTCTCAGTAAACAGCCAAAAGTAAGCATGCACCCTAGGAAGTTTAGCCTTACAGCCTGAACCAAGGATGCAAACTCTACTTTCTTCCAGGCATAGCTTTGCTAGAATTGCTCTTTCAGACATTTCCACAATATTGTAATAAGGAGAAACTGTAACAGTCTGAAAAACAGACACTAAATGCAAAAATATAAAATAAAAACTTTCACATCCAACATTTAGCAGATAACAAAGAGATTTTTTTTTTTTTTTACAAAATGCAGTATTAAACTGATTAAGAAGGGTGTGCAAGTTAACATTACACTTTTTTTTTTTTTACACCCATTTTCTAGAGTAGTTTATGCCAAGTTACATTACATGCACTCAAACAACCTAGGGAGGCAGCTGGACATATTCTTGTCTTCTACATGCTGGATGAAGGTCTCCACTGCATTTACAGTGACTCAAAATTTATCCCAAACATCTTGGGTTGTTTTTATGGGGAAACGGTCTGCATGGGGGGCCAGGTCTGAACAGCTGATAAGCAAACTACTGGGGGGCAGCAGCAGCATCCTGCCGCTGGAGGCCGATCCTGAGAAGGAAGCTGCCAGAGTGGTGTAGCGTGCTCGGCCATGGTCAGCTCGTTGCACTAAAGGAGCAGCGGGCTGGCCGCGGACAGCAGCTGGACCTCAGTAACACAAAGCGCAGCATGCTCCTGCTCTCCACCCGGCCACCCTCCCTGCTGGGGGGACTCAGTGCTGTGTGACTGCCAGTGGGGGCCAGCTCGTAGCCGGTGCAGCACTCCTCCATCCTTCCACCCTCCACCTCTTCTCCAGCTGCTTTCTCTGCCTCCCCAGCCACTATCTCTGCTTCTCCGGCCCCCACCAGAAATGGTCGCAAATTTCTGAACATAAAAAAAAATATATATATATATATATTTACCTTAGTCCGATATTTATCTGAGGATTCCAGCCCTAGAGGAGAGCAGAGCTTCACAGCAATCAGCAGATCCCCCTTTCAAGGGATGGACAGTACAATGTACTGTAGCAAAATATATTGTCATGATTCTGTTATGAACTGTCCTGTTGTGTTCCCGGTCATGATCTGGGTGAGCCAGTAGAGCGCGGAGGGAACTGAAAGCTAGGTGGTTTTATGTTCCGGAAACTCATGCACGGGAATGCCCTGAAGTGTTACACAGGAAAAACAGAATTGGCATGACCCAAAGCAGAGGTGCGGAATGAGTGGTTTTCACCAGTGACACCCATAAGTGTATATGGTCTACACTGCACATGACAGGCCAGGTTTCTGTGGCAGACTGGAGAGGTACTCAGGAGAATTCACTGATGTAGACCAGTGGTTCTCAAACTCGGTTCTCAGGACCCCACACAGTTCACATTTTCCAGGACACCCGACAGGTACACCCATTACTCACTGACACATTTTAAAAGATCCACAGGTGGAGCTAATTATTTCACTTGTGATTCTGTGAGGAGCTGTGGAAAACATGCACTGTGTGGGGTCCTGAGGTCAATCAATAGTGGACCAATGGCACTGAATGCTTGATAGCAACATTGGAAATAACAGACACTGGGGAACACAGAGGGATGAACACTTGAGTAGAGATAGCAAGTAATCAGACTAGAGGATAATGGAGGTTGTATAGCTTGGAAGCCAATGGGAATGTACTTCGCAGACAAATGATGCGGTCTGAAAACTGGTTAGTTTCTTGATAGTGTGGTCGATCTAGGAACTGATACTGCAGCCTTAGAGCCAGTGCTGGTAGTCTGTCTGGGAACTGATAGTATAGCCTAGGGGCTGGGAGTGTGAGCAGGTCTGGGAACCTATAACGCGGCCTGAGAGCTGACAAGTGTTTCAAGGCAAGGAGAACTGCGAGGCTGGCTTATATCCCCCAAGATGGCTGCTGATTGTCTGAAGCTTAAAAAGGAAAAGAAAAGTAGCGCTAGTACACCAATGAACATTCACAATATTTAATATCATATAAAAACATGTAAAACACTTAAAGTAGGACAAAAGGATCCATTCCTATGTATGCCACCAGTGCTAACGTATAAACTCCAATAATGTCCAAAGAAGAATCAAACCCACATGGTAGGTACCAGTTGGTGATGTGATGCAAGTGGGTAGATTTTGATAGTTACCACAATTAAATCACCAGGAGGAATTGTTCCATTTGGAATGCATGACAGCAGTGTCTCTCCAAGATGGGTGACGGTACCAAAGTCCAGTGGTATTGGATAAATGGAGTGCTTGGTGAATAACGCTGGAGGTGGCTGGTCCGGATCCAAAGGGAAATAGAAGTGCTGGGGGCAGTGACCAGGGCTTCTGATGAGTTTCCCTGCAACTAGGAGCAGCTTTGTCAAAGGAATATCCATGTGGCTTAGGGGATGGTATATATACTTGTCATTGATTGGACAAATCAGCACATGTGTGATTATTAAATCACTATGTTCATTGGTGTATTCATATACAGTTTAAAAAACAGTATATAGATGGAGGAGAGAGCTGAACAAGAAGGCATATTCATAAACATAAATAAAAAACAATATAAAGAAACAACACTCAGTAATTAGTATATCTGATCGTGTTTAATATTGGTCCAATATGTATGTTTATTGTTTACCATGACTACGAAACCCGGAAATGTTATTAAACAAGATCAGATATACCGCTATTACTGAGTGTTGTTTCTTTATATTGTTTTTTTATTTATGTTTATGAATATGCCTTCTTGTTCAGCTCTCTTTAATAATCACTCAGGCATACTGTACTTTAATGTACAACATGCAGAGCAGCACGCTTATCCACTAGCCTACACACCTGGTAAGAACTGTCTATCTACAGTGCTGTAGCTTACTGGACAGTACAGTAGTAGCAAAGTAGTTCCTGCGCTACAGAGCTTTTTAATACTGTAGTCACTTCATGCACATGCTGCAGCACACATTTCACGCATGCGCAGTGAAGATTTCAAAAAGTGACACCTGGTGGATGATCACTGGTATTGCACTCATCCGGCAATCGCCAAGCTGTTAAAATGTGTTGCGATGCCATGTGCCGTGGACCGCTGAATGAGAGGCGCTACATCTGTAAGCTCTGAACTCTTCTTTAAAACTACAGCATGCTTTATGGGACATGTTGCAAGATATATGTTATACAATGCAATCATTTTGCAAAAACGGTTATATGCAGTAATCCTACCATCTATTTCTATACATTTAAACACTACAATTTCCTGAAGCCTATTTGTAATACAATGCAGCCAGTTCTCGCCCCACCTTTTGCCTCTTCAGTTACACACACTGACTTACATCCAAACCTACTTCATATCTTGTGTGTGTAGCAGACTTATGGGACCTACACACACAGTGATTTAGAGTCATTTTCTAAAAGATGCGTACACACGGGTGAAAAAAATAATAAAAATCGCTGGAATATGGTCGCTGAGTGACCATATTGCCAGCGATTGAGTGTGCACCGGAGATAAATCGGAAGGTGCGCGCTCCCGGTTTCAGCCGCCCAATTTGTCACTGCTCGGAGGACCATGCTCCTCCGACCAGCAACTTCCCCCTCTTCTCCCAGTGTCATTTTTATCAGCTACCATCTCTGAGCATTATGATTGCTGAGCAATATATTGCCAGCGATCATATTGCTCAGTGTGTACACAGCTTAAAGGCCCCCATACATTAGTCCTAAGAACAAGTCTGATCTGATTGTCCTGGCAATTTATCACATGCAACTCCCGGGGAGTTGTAGGCAGCGGACACCGGCGAGGGGAGAATGCCCGCGACCAGTTAGACGAAGAGGAGGGAGACAGGGAGCAGGGCAGGGAACTCAGGCAGTGGTGGAGCACTTGGGAAAAAAAAAAACATACAAAAACCCCACTGATTGGCTGAGAGGTATCAACCAATCACTGGCTTCCTATTAATTTGTATTGGCTTTTTTTCTTCTTCTTAAGTGCCCTGCCTGACAGTCTTCTCCTGCCCAGCTCAGTGGTTCCTTGCACCGCCCCCCAGCATCCCCTGCCCCCTACCGTCCCCTGGGCTGCATGTAAGAATTAGCAAATGTTATGTGCAGCCTGTCGGACCACCAATGCGCACAGGACTGCGTATTGGGTCGGACGAGATGTCTACATGTGCGATTTGGGCCAATTTCACGGCTCAATTCATCCAAATCAGGTGAAATTGTGCCCAAATCGCATAGCGTATGGGGGGCCTTAAGCAATCTCACTAGATCACTTCGAAAATGCTCATAATTCGATACGCATTTAAGGGCCATAGCAAAAGCGATGCGCAGCCCTGCATGTTTATTGCCCGGCGAGTAAATATCCAGCATGCTAGATATTAATCAGTCACGGCTAGTGTTCTCACTGAGTCAGACAAATTGATCAGCACATCTCCCTGTGTGTAGGCCCCTACACGCAATACCCCATGTTTTCTTTATATTGTAGCACACAATCTTTCATTAATCTTGGGTAAGTCAGAGCACAGAAATGAAAAACATTAACTTTATACGGGTTGGGATCATTTGGTCTATTGCATTATGGTCGAAAGTCATTAGGTCGAATTCATTAGGTCGACATGCTAAAAGGTCGACATGACTCTAGGTCGACATGGGAAAAGGTCGACATGATTCTAGGTCGAAAGGTCATTAGTTCGACAGGTCATTAGTTCGACAAGGTCATTAGTTCGACATTGTCTATGTCGACATTCACAAGGTCGACATGGGGTTTTTCACTGTTTTTTTACCTGAATGTCAACACAGTCGACATGGACACAGTTTAAAGTGGACTGCATCCGCTCGCTATGCGTCGGGCACGGTGCCTCGCTACGCTCGGCACACTATTTTATTCTCCCACCACGCCCTAGTGGATGGTAGGGCACGAAATACCGCCTGTCGGCACATGTTGGCTCAAAAAACAGTGAAAAACTCCATGTCGACCTTGTGAATGTCGACATAGACAATGTCGAACTAATGACCTGTCGAACTAATGACCTTTCGAACTAGAATCATGTCGACCTTTTAGCATGTCGACCTAATGGATTCGACCTAATGACTGTCGACCATAATGCAGTAGACCAAATGACCGCATCCCCTTTATACGTAGACACCTACACCTACAACACATGTTCCATTCTCACAGGCATGGTTTTTTAGCTGCTTTGTATACATGTGCATAAAAAAGTGAGGAAGATACAAATACATGATTTATATCTGTAATCATACACTGTATGCAGTATATATGTATTATTGAAATACAAAGTTAACTTGGGAACAGATCTATTTTATAAGATTTGGGGCCAGATGTATAAAGTTTCAAAAAGTGATAAATGGAGAGGGATAAACAGCCAGCCAATCTGCTCCTAACTGCAATGTTACAGGCTGAGTTTATCACTCTCCACTTTATAACATTCTAAAGCTTGATACATTGGGACCTAAAACTGAAGCAGCTTAGAAATCTTTAACATCTGTTGAAACTATCATTAGCTGTAGAAGATTTAACCATTTTACATATTGTGTATATGACCTTGAAGTTATCTTTGTACCTGTACATATAACAGATAGAAAGAATGACTGGTTTGTTTATGTTGACATAATGCAGTAAGTAAACTGGACAATAGATTGGTATGCATTCAACAAAGTCAGAGGTTGTTGCCTAAAGGCCCATACACACTAAGATTATCCAATCTAGCTGGTCGGAATGAAAAGCTGAAAATTTTGGGGAGTAAATCACAATTGACCATTTGCATGGAAAACAGACAAAAATCTTTATTCAGGCAAATTAGTTGAATCAATTTATGCAGATGACTGCTTTTGGCAATTTTCCAGCTTTTGGGAAAAAATTGTTGATTGTAATTTGTTCCCCAAATTTCCAGATTGGAAAGATAATCTTCTAGTGTGTATGGGCCAACCTCCTTTCCATTGAGTCTGATTGTCTAGACCTGACACTACCCCAGGCATTCCCAACCACGGTCCTCAAGGCACACCAACAGTGCAGGTTTTCTAGATATCCAGGCTTGAGCACAGGTGACTTAATTAGTATCTGAGGGATTCTGATTAAACCATCTGTGCTGAAGCCTGGATATCTCTAAAACCTGCACCGTTGGTGTGCCTTGAGGACCGTGGTTGGGAATGTCTGCATATCTGCACCCACTATCTGCCAGTGTCCTTTGTAATGACCAGTAGTGGTATATAATCCAGAGAGTATACCAGACTCCAGATACTGCTCTCCTTTGCAGTCTCCAGCTAAAAAGCATGCAAGTGTATACTGCATATGCTGTGTGGTGCTCTGTAATGGCCAGCAGCTGTGCATATTCCAGGTACTGCTGTCTGCAAGGCCACTGACCATTTAGTTCCAATAGAACTGCTTAACAGAGCCAGTTTATCTCTCCAGCTCTATATGGCCCAATTCCAGGCTTTGCAGAGTTCTAGGAGATGCAGCAAGTTTTCTAGCAGGTCGCATGACCACAGGACCTAGTCCCAGCCTCTGCAAGTCCAGCCTACTGCAGACTGTTTGGCAGTATACTGCCAGCCTTCACCACTGGCCCAAGTCCACTGCAGGTGCCGGCCACTCTTGCAGGTCCTGGATACTGCAAGCTACTATTGTAGTAGCACAAAATGCTTATGGTTAATCATATTCTACAGCAGTCCCGAGATCAAACTTCAGCTGCTCTTACAGATAATGGGACAGATGTATTAAGCCTTAACAAGAGATAAATTCAAGGATGATAAAGAGATAAACGTCCAATCACCTACTATCTGCCATGTTACAGGCTGTGTTTGAAAAAAAGGGATTTTTGTAAGAACTTAAGGCCCCCATACACTAGGGCGACTTGTCCTTAGAACAAGTCGCCCCCGACCTTCCCCGGCTGCTCCCTGGGGGAGCTGGATTAGATTGGCACTTGATGTGCCATTTTTTACATGTGATAAATCGTCTCGATTTATCACATGTAAAAAAACCCGGGGAGCAGGGGGGGGGGGCTACAGAGCAGGGCTGCTGGTGGGAGCAGGGGGGCTGGGGACGTTGCGGGGGACACAGGCGGCACAGAGCCGGGCAGAGGCAGCCGGGAGCGGTCAGTGCTAGAAAAAAAAAAGCCTATACAATGAATGGGCAGCCTGTGATTGACTGAGCGCTCTCTCAGCCAATTGCTGACTGGCTGAGAGAGCGCTCAGCCAATCACAGGCCGCCCATTCATTGTATGGGCTTTTTTTTTTTTTATTCAGTTACTGACAGCTCCCGGCTCCCCCTGCCCGGCTCTATGCTGCCTGTGTCCCCCGCAGCGTCCCCAGCCCCCCCTGCTCCCTCCACCGCCACGCCGCCCCACTAGGTCCCAAGTCGGGTGGTCGGACGTGCAGCAGGTCCGACCACCCGACGCAGATCCGATGCGCACGGGACCGGGCATCAGATCTGAGGGGACATCAAAGCTAGCCGGTTTTGGTCCAATTTCGGCCAGATCCGACCGATCTGGCCGAAATCTGACCAAAATCGGCTAGTGTATGGGGGCCTTTACCGTTCGAATCCCTTTCTCGGATATGGTCCTGGTGACACAGCGATCCCTCCCTTACGCTCATAAGTATGCCAGTGTTCATGTTATGATGGTTACAAAGAAATGTTAAAGTTGTGCATATAATATGTTCAGGAGTTTGTACTGAGTTGATGTATTCCAGTGGCTTTGCAAGTTGAACTGAGGATTCTGGGATGCAGTGGGATGAGCCTACCCCTCTGAAATTTTTAGGATAGGTGCGTGGCTCCTACGGACCCTCCTACATCCCAATGTTGAGCTGTGTCACCAGGACCATATCAGAGAAAGGGATTCGAATGGTAAATTCTTACAAAAATCCCTTTTCTCTTTCAATGGTCCTGGTGACACAGCTCAACATTGGGACGTTCAAGAGCCGGTCCTTTGGGAGGGTACGCTCAGGTCTGCAGCTCTCATCACTGCTCGCCTGAATGATGCGTCCGAAGTGAACTCAAGGAACCTGTAGAATTAGGCAAAAGTGTGAAAAGGTGACCAAGTGGCGGCCCTGCATACTTGCTCAGCTGTAGCCCCATGGCGAACCGCCCAAGAGGTGGCAACAGACCTGGTGGTATGTGCATTGATCTTAGCCGGAACAGGTCTACCAACCTTAGTATACTCCAAAGCAATAACTGACTTCAACCACCTGGCAATCGTCTGCTTAGAAGCAGGCCAACCTATCTTGTGAACAGCATACAAAACCAATAAGGTGTCCGTCTTCCGGAAACCTTTCACCCTGTCCACATAAATGCGCAAGGTACGCACCACATCCAAATTCCTTAATTTGTTCCTTTTCTTCGAACCTTCGGGTGGGTTGAAACACAGGTAGAACACTCTCCTGATTCTAATGGAAGGTAGACACTACCTTAGGCAAAAATTGGGGAACTGTTCTAAGAACAGCCCTATCATCATGGAATATAAGGAAGGGAGGCTTACAAGACAAAGCCCCCAGCTCAGAAACCCTCTTAGCAGAGGAAACCGCCAATAAAAACACCACTTTCAAAGTCAAAAACTTAAGGTCTCAAATGGTGGCTTTTGAAGGCACTCCAGCACCAGAGACAAATCCCAGGGTGCCACTGATTGCTTGTATGGTGGTTTCAACCTGGAAACTCCCTGAAGGAAGGTCTGCGCCTCCGGAAGCACCGGTATCCTCTTCTGAAAGAAGATTGACAGAGCTGATATCTGTACTTTAAGAGATTGGAGGCTGAGACCTGAAGAAAAACCATCCTGAAGGAATTCAAGTAACTTTGAGAGACGGAACCTCGATGTAGGAGATTTCTGTCTGTCACACCACCTAATATAGGTCTTCCAGACTCTGTAATAGTTTGCAGAAGACACCGACTTCCTTGCCTTAATCATGGTATTCACCACAGCCTCTGAGAAACCCTTGCTTTTCAAGATGGCGGTTTCAATAGCCACGCCGTCAAATTCAGCCGAGCTAAATCCAGATGGAAGAATGGGCCTTGACTTAGTAAGTCTGGTCTTAGAGGCAGGCGCCATGAGTCCACTGACAGTCTCCGAACACTCGAATACCAGGACCTCCTTGGCCAATCCGGAGCGATCAGAATTACCGGAATTCCTTGAGACCTGAATCTCTTCAGAACCCTTGCAATCATCGGAAAAGGCGGGAAAACATACGCCAGACTCCCTGTCCAAGGAACAGTCATTGCATCCACCGCGGATGCTAAAGGATCCCGTGTCCTGGCATAAAACCTGGGAACCTGATGGTTGAACCTGGCAAACCGTAGCGTCTCAAAAGTCGCCACCATTTTGCCCAGCAACTTTAAGCACTTCCAGACCGAGGGAGTCTGTGAATCCAGAATCCCCCTTACCAAGAGAGACATGTCCTTGGCCTTTGTCTCTGGCAGGAATACTCGATGTAAATTAGTATCCAGGATCACCCCAGGAACTGAATCCTCTGTGATGGGACAAGTTAAGACTTTTGTAAGTTTTAAAGCCAACCGTGAACTTGCAAAAACTGAATAGCCTCCGCTAGGTGTTTCTGCAAAGTCTCTGCGTAATCTGCTTTGAACAGCAGGTCGTCCAGATAAGGTTTCACAATGATACCCCTCAATCGGAGAGCAGCCGCCATCACCAACATGATTTTGGTGAACACCCTTGGAGCTGTGGCCAGTCCAAAGGGCAACGCCTGGAATTGGAAATGCCGGTCCCCTATTGCAAACCTCAGGAGTGTTTGGTGCTCCAGGTGAACTGGGACATGTAGATATGCGTCCTGGATATCCATGGATGCCAAAAATTCTCCCTGGTCCAGGCTGAGAAGCACAGACCGCAGAGACTCCATCTTGAAGTGGTCCACCCACAAGTGGAGATTTAAAGATTTTACATTTTAAGATCGGTCTGAAGGTACCGTCTGGCTTGGGCACTAAAAACAGAATGGAGTAGAAACCTGTTTTCCATTCTCCCTGAGGGACCGGGATCACCACTCCTTTTTCTAGAAGGGACTGAGCCGCCCCCAAAAGAGCAGTTCGGAGCCGAGACTCCTTTGGTAATGGTGTGGGCAAAAATCTTCTCGGAGGAAGACCTTTGAAAGGGATTTTGTATCCCTGTGATACAATGTCCAACACCCAGGGACCCCGCTCCAACAATGCCCAAGTGTCCCGGAACCATAGCAGACGACCCCCCACTTTGACTACAGACGGGGGGCTCCCCAGGCAGTCATGCCGAGGGCTTCTCATCACCTTTGGAACTGTTTCTTATGAAAGGAACCGAACTTAGACTTTGGGGCTTTTCCCTTAGATGACTGTAACTTCCCCCTGAATGATTGTCCTCGAAAGGACGCACCCCCTCTAGGGGAGGGCCAAAAGCTGAAAACCTGGAAGTCTGTTTTGCCGCAGGGGGCGGCAGAAAAGTACTTTTGCCTCCCGTGGCATGCTTAATCTCAAGCTCAAATAACAGCTTTCCCTTAAAAGCCAATGCCTCTAAGGCCTTTTTTGATTTATTATCCGCCTCCCATGCCTTGAGCCTAAAGACTCTCCTGGCATTGACGGACACAGTGGATACTCTAGAAGCCATCTTAAAAGAGCTTCTTCCTCTGCCTCTAGCACATATTCCGCAAGTTGCTTTCAACTTTTCAGCTAGCACTAACACACCTGGATCAGCATGCAAAATAGTACACAAATTGCTAGCCTAGACAATCATAGCCTCCGAGACCCAGGCTGACGCGACAAGGGGGTCGCAGAGTAAACCCCACCCCTTCAAATATGGCTTTGAGGTTTCCTTCAAGTTTCTTGTCCACGGGGTCTTTATAAGCTGCACCCCCCTGGACAGGTAGCACAGTAGCTTTGGAAAGCCTTGCCACAGAAGCATCCACAACAGGCACTTTCTCCCAGAGGGCTGCATGTGCCTCTGGCATAGGATAAATACTTAAAAACCTCTTAGGCATTTGAAGCCTCTTATCGGGCGTTTTCCAAGACCCTTCCAGAATATCCTGGAATATCCTGTAAACCCTCATCTGCAGGGAAGGTAACAGCCTCTCTACGCTGCCGTTTAAACACCCCTTTGAAAAGGAGTTTTGTCCTCCTCTGACAAATTTAAAGCCTGCTTAACAGCAGCAATCAAATCCTCCACCCCAGGGGCCGAGGTTTCCTCAGAATCATCACACTGATCCCAGGGAATGTCTGGCATGCACTCTCCTTCCTCTCCAGACACAGTGTCCTGCATAACCTGTAAGAGTCCAGGATCTGCTTGGGTTAGAGGCAAGGAGCCTGAGGACTGCTGAGAGGATGACATAGGTTTAGGGGAAGACACCAAAACATCACTCTGCCTGTACAACAATTGCACTAAGGCATTAACAGACCTGCCCAGGGCACTGGCCCACCCAGGCTCTGGTTGCTCTACCCTCTGGGGTTCACTGCCCATGGGTCTCACACCAGCGCAAGCCAGGCACAAACCCCCTTGGCCATCTGTTCAGGGGCAAGTTTGAATGTACAAACACTAAATGCGCTCAATGTAACAGGGGCTCCCTCCCCCAAAGCCACAGACTGTTGCTCTGACATGATGCAAAGAAATCACACAGTGCACAATGAACAGGCGTTATACACAGTGCTAATGTATATCACAGCCACTTATCTGTCTGAAGCTTCTTCCAGAGAAGGGGGGAAGCGATGCCCAGGAAATCCTCACACTGTTAGGATACAGCCACTTCAGCTCCGCAGACTGCGTCTCCCGACTGGCGCCGAACAGAGTGAGGGAAGAGACCAAAGTCCCCGCTGCTGCGGGGTCTGTAACTTTTTTGGCACCAACTACCCCCCAGTCAGCCGCTCCCACTAACTGATTTCCTTATTCCTAGTGTCTCCCCCTCGCCTGGGGACCACTTGGAATGCGCCTGTGACACACTGCTATCCTCTTGGGAAGGAGCTCAGCGTGCAAGCTCCTCAGAAAATGGCCGACGCCATCACGGAGCGCCTGTCCCCCATGATCCCCACCTAGCGTGGAGCCGGCTTCAGTGCACTCCGGAGCCCAGGCAGCTTCTTAGTAGAAGCTGTCAGCGCCGCACAGGGAGACAAGACAGTGTCTCCTCTGTGTGCAGTGAGCTGACAGGACGTGCTTTTCTGTCAGCTCCTGCAGCGCTGTCAGTGTGAGGATTCAATGAGAATCCTCACACTGTGCCTACCTGACTAAGTGTAAAAATTAATAAAAACTTCTAATCTATCTCTAAACTTTCGGCTGCTCAGCAGCCTCTTCAGAATAGCACCCACTCCGGTGGACACCTAAAAAAAAAACCTGAGGATTCTGGGATGCAGTGGGAGGAGCCTACCCCTCTGAAATCTTTAGGATAGGTGCCTGGCTCCTACGGACCCTCCTACATCCCAATGTTGAGCTGTGTCACCAGGACCATTGAAAGAGAAAAAAGTCAGTAAGGAGCTGATTGGCTGGACATTTATCTCTCCTGATCAACCTTGCATTTATCTCTAGTTAAGGCTTAATACATCTGCTCCAATGAGTTGTAGCATGAAGAAAAAGGGAAAAGAAACAGAATATAAATAAATTATTCCAGGTAGTACTGACATAATCCTTCAGCACTTAAATTAGAAACAAAGGAAGGGTTTGGAGAAGTGCTGGCTCCTCAACCACACTACCACCTGGTCTAGAAGTGTACCCTAGATCAGTGGTTCCCAACCTTGGTCCTCAAGTACCCCCAACAGTGCATGTTTTGCAGGTCTCCACACAGAATCACAAGTGCTATAATTAGCTCCACCTGTGGATCTTTTCAAATGTGCCTGAATGAGTGCACCTGCCGGGTGACTTGGAAAACGTGCACTGTTGGGGGCACTTGAGGACCAGGGTTGGGAACCACTGCCCTAGATGGATAGACAAAAGAAGTTGATCCATTTGCTTCCCTGCCACTTAAGAGTAGGATTGATTATCCCTGTGGTGCATCAGTTTCTTAAAGCTGGGTACACACTGAACAAAATATATTGCCCGATAAGTCTGAATTAAGTTGTCCACAGACGTTGTGTATATGGCTGTGTACAGGAAGCCTGCCAACCGCCTGTGTACAAGGCAAGCACATTGACAAGTTGTGACATCAGGCAGACAACTGGCAAGTGTGCATGCACCTACCAATTGTTAGATAGGTCAGCAGATTGCCCAAACCCTCAGCAAGGTGTTTACATAGCTTTAGAGCAGGCATGTCCAACGTTGGCCCTCCAGATGTTGTGAAACTACACATCACAGCATGCTTTGCCACAGTTTTGCTATTAGAGAATGCTAAAACTATTGTAAAGCATGCTGGGATTTGTAGTTTCAAAACATCTGGAGGGCCAACGTTGGACATGCCTGCTTTAGAGCCTGAAGGGTAAAACACAATTGCAAATACCAAAGTATGAAAGACAGACTGTGTAAAACAGTGACTAAAAATCCAGCAAGATGTGTTAGCCATGCCACTTAATATGAAAGTAATATGAAAGTGAGCACTGAACTTCAATCTCAAGCTAAGCGTTCACAAGGACTACAGCTGTGTTCGCATACTAAAATAACTTGGAGCAGGTGTAAGACTAATTACTCCATATACTATTGTCACGGCTTATCCAGATCAAAATATTGTAAATCAGTTAATACGTGCAAATAACTATCTCTGCATAAATGTATTAATCCATGTGGTTTCTTTCACAGGGGATGCCTGGAACTATATGGGCAGCTTTTCAAGACTGTGACAAAAAAAGAATGACAGTCATTCTCCACTGAGTAACATTAGAGGTAACCCAAATCAGTCATGACAACTGCTCCATGGAGACTAAAGCACCAGAACCATACTGTAGTTGTATACTCCAATACAAGCGGAGGCAACAGGACACCGCATTTTACTAACCATGACCCAGACTGTCTACAGAAATTCTATGAATGGAGAACACCATCTAGAGAACATGAATCTAAATGGCTTTGTCCAAGTGTTAAATGATATCTAGCGACATCATAACTGCTACATCCTCAAGGTGTAATGTGCGCTAAATATTTCAGAACCTTTTGCTCATTCTGCATGTATATAAAGTTCCTCATGACGAGAAGGAGACAAGGTAAAATATAAAAAAAACAAGTTGAGCCATTTATTTTATGTGCGTTTTTCAACTACTGCATTAGGAGATGTGCAGCACAGACAGTCAAATCCACACATTAACAAGGAATAGTACTACTCCCTCTTCAGACTGTTCAGCACAACTAAACCGTTGATAAGGAACGACTCTAAAGAACAATGAGTAATGCAAAGATAAAAATATGGGGTGGAAAGATTTGGAGAGTTTGTCCGTGGATGATATTTTAAGTGGCGTTGCATTTTTCAGTGGGGGGGGGGGGGGGAGAAACTATGAGGAATGTTTGCATGAAGCTGCCTAGTCCAAGACTCTTCATAGTATAAAGGGATGCATCTAAAGGCACAGTGTCAGACAAGCTATGTTTTTATACTCTTCTCCTTGCTTTATATAAAAATGGGGGGGGAACCTTTGCAATGGACACATTTAAAATCACATTCTTATATAAAATATTTATATATAAAAATAAAATGGTGATTTTTCTTAAAACCAATAAAAGTTTGGATGACGGCATGAGCCAGAGCTTGCACTGAAGCACAGGAGGGTCAATGTCCAAGTGCTGGATAAACAGGAAAAATATCTGGAATGGGAAACTGCATCCAGAAAAACGGGAAAAAAAAACAAACAAACAAAAACAAATCTAGGAACCCTGCCCCTCAGGATCGGCACTGCCCTCTGTGTCTTCATCATTGTAGATGTTCTCTGCCTGCAAACAAAACAAACAAGGCTCACTGAAAGCAGTATATGCATAGTTTTAATTATAAATGGAAGAGAATGGTTTTGGAAACATTTGGGCTACAATTTCTGAATTTGTGCATTAACAGAAGGACTGACACAAAGGATGAATATACAGTATATGAACACACATTTTATGTATTACAAAATATATTCACCAACAAAACTTAGTCAATATTTAACTTTTTAGAGCCGTCTGAACGGAATGTGGTTCCAATCACATAAATTTAATGATGCATTTTGCCCGGCAGAAGAAAATAAAAAAAAGTGGAGGACGCCAACAAAATACTGTGCGGCTATAAAATTATACAGAACATAATAGGGGAGGGTAGGTTACAAGGGTGTGGTATAGGGGGCCGACAGTCATTATCCCGACTGGCCAGACCCAGACAGCATGGTGAGCGCAACATAGCCCCTTGCGGGCTCGCTGCGCCAGCCACCTTTTCTATTCTCCCACTATGGGGGTCATGGACCCCCACGAGAGAAAATAGCCAACGGCCGTCGGGAACTCGGCTGTCTGTGTTTTGACAGTTAGGATCCCGACTGTTGGGACAAAGTAAATGTCACAAAAAGGTGACATTTACTTTATAATGCTGATTGACTCAATTAAACAGGTAAATGCTATTTTTACTTTTTAATTTATTACAAATGGAAACCTCTAAACAAGAATACACTCACCATTTGCCAAACCTGCATGATATTATCCTCTGATACAGAGCAGATCACCCATGGCTCATTGGGGTTCCATGAGAAGTCAGAGATCTTTGCTGTGTGTCCACCATGAATAAACTAAAAAGGAAGAAAAACAAAACCCACAGCCAAGAGTTATTAAAAACCCCATCATATCAAATGCATTGTAAAACCACAACCTCAGCACACTTACCAACAACTCAGGAGGGCCATCTTCTGCATCCTCCGGGGACTGCTCTTCTCCAATTTTGCTAGAAAGAGAAAAATGTGAGATCTAAATTTGCACATTTGGAGTTTTATGAACACTAGTTCAAGTACATTTTGCTGCTACTGACATTTGGTTTTCTATTAAAAAAAAAACAACAACAACACACTACTGAAATAATAAAAGTTAGTAAAAACCGAGATATTGAGGGGGAATTTTTTTTCTCTCCAAAGTTTCATACAATTCTGCTGATTTTCAGCTTTTAGGAGTATTTATGTGTTAAGATAATGTTAAAATATTTATTGCCAATTTCTTTTCAGGTTGGCACGATGCAAATACATCATTGTGCTTGTATAAAATTATATTTCATCTTAAGGCTCAGTCTCAAATTAGAATAAGTTACTTTATTTACAGAGCACTAGCTGGAACTGTCTGGACATTTTGGTGAATTATTTGACACAAAATCGCAACTCTCGTGCTATTATATGCGGCCCTCCATCTGTGGTCTCAGACAAATAATTTAGACTCCTATGAGAACTTGTGTCAATTGCAGAAAGATTTGAAATAAAATAAGGAATTTGGTACTTACCGATAATTCCCTTTCACCGAATCAGCAGGAGACACTGCAGTCATTACATGTGGGGATAGAGTAGGTGTACTGGAGGAGTGGCACTTTAAGAAAACTTTACTGCTGCAGGCTCCTCCCTCCTCTATCCCCGCCCAGACCCCAGTCTTAGAAAAACTGTGTCCGAGAGGAGAAGAGAGACCAGTGCCTGCCCGGTAGGGAACGGAGCTAAAACATAAACAGAGTTAGTAGACAATGCACATAACGTGAACATACTAATAGAACAGAACACATAGGATTTAAGGAAAGTTTCCTATGTAACAATAACTATGCAACAAACATTGCAACAATAGAAAGAGCGTATCTTTCACACACACACAAACCACACTAACATCATGGCAGGAGAACCAGTGCTGGGTGGGCGTGCAGTGTCTCCTGCTGATTCGGTGAAAGGGAATTATCGGTAAGTACCAAATTCCTTATTTCACCTACATGCAGCAGGAGCCACTGCAGTCATTACATGTGGGGATACATACCCAAGCTTTTAAGTCCGGGCGGGAGAGCTCTGGGGCTCCTGTAACACTGCCCTACTAAAAGCCGTAGCCGAGCTGGCGAAGGTATCAAACCGATAAAACTTAGCAAACGTGCTAGATCCCGACCAGGTAGCCGCTTTGCACACTTGTGTCAAGGAGACACCTCTCGCCATGGCCCAAGAAGTACTTACTGACCTCGTGGAGTGCGCTGACACTCCCGATGGTACTTTCTTTTGTGCATACAAGTAGGCTTCCCTAATTGTACAGCAAATCCATCTTGCCAAAGTCCTTTTTGTCGCAGGCCAACCCCTCTTAAGTGCATCGTAGAGCACAAAAAGGCTGTCAGATTTACTTAGATGTTGGGTTCGCCTAACATAGACCTGTAAGGCTCTGACTACATCCAGAGAAACATCTTCACCCTGAAGAACCGGTACCACAATAGGCTGGTTTACATGAAATGCAGAAACCACCTTAGGAAGGAAATTCCTGCTAGTACGTAGTTCAGCCCGGTCCCTGTAAAAAGTAAGGAATGGAGACTTACACGATAGGGCACCTAATTCAGAAACCCTACGTGCTGAGGCCAAAGCCAGCAGCATCACCGTCTTCCAAGTCAGAAATTTGAGATCCGAGGTGTCCAATGGCTCAAAAACATCTGACTTCAAAAACTCTAGAACCACCACTAGATTCCATGGTTCCGTAGGAGCAGTGAACGGTGGTTGAAGTCGAAGTACTCCTTTCAAAAAGGTTTGTACTTCAGGAATCAGCGCTATCCTGCGATGGAAGAATACTGAGAGGGCTGAAACCTGAACCTTGAGAGAAGCAAGCTTCAAACCTGATGCAAGTCCCGCCTGCAGGAATTCAAGAAGTCTAGCCAGAGAAAAGATTGCCTTTGGCACCTTTCTGGCCTCGCACCAGCGATGTATGACTTCCATATTCTGTGGTAGTGAAACGCTGTTACATCCTTCCTTGCCTTAAGCATTGTAGGAATGACCGTTCCTGGTATACCTCTTCTCTTTAAAAGTTCGGCCTCAACCGCCATGCCGTCAAACGTAGACGAGGCAAGTTTTGGTAGACGAATGGACCTTGCTGCAGCAGGTCTTCTCGCAGCGGCAGACGCCAAGGTTCCTCCACCAACAGGTCCCTGAGGTCGGAGTACCACGGACGCCTGGGCCAATCTGGAGCGATCAAGATGACTTCTGCCGCTCCCCTCTTTATCCGTTTGAGTACCTTTTGAAGTAACGGAATAGGAGGGAAGAGATATACCAGGTCGAAGTCCCAGGGAATGGAGAGGGCATCCACTGCCGCAGCCGCTGGATCCTGAGCCCTTGCACAATACTGCGGAAGTTTGTGATTCAGTCTGGATGCCATGAGATCTATCTGTGGCATCCCCCATCTCTGAACCAGCTGTTGGAAAACCTCTGGATTAAGGCCCCACTCTCCCGGGTGGAGATCCTGCCTGCTGAGGTAATCCGCCTCCCAATTTTCCACTCCTGGAATAAAGACTGCGGAGAAACCGGTGGTGTATGTCTCTGCCCAGGACAGAATCGGGCGGACTTCCCGCATGGCTGTCCTGCTTCTGGTGCCCCCTTGTCGGTTGATATAGGATACTGCCGTGATGTTGTCCGACTGTATCCTTACCGGCAAGCCGACAAGTAGGGGGTGGGCCTGAGCTAGCGCCAACCTGATAGCCCGTAACTCCAAGATGTTTATGGGTAACTGGGCTTCCTGGCTGGTCCAAAGACCCTGGAAAGTGCGACCCAGCGTGACCGCACCCCAACCCCGAAGGCTGGCATCCGTGGTCACCATGGTCCAGACTTGAGACTGGAAGGAGCGACCCTTGGTAAGGTTGGATGTATCCAGCCACCATTGAAGAGAGAGTCGAGCTTCCTTGGAAAGAACAATGGTCTTGTGGATTTGAAGATGGGACCCCGACCATTGAGCCAGAAGATTGCCCTGGAAGGTCCTGGAATGAAACCTTCCGTACGATAGGGCCTCGAAGGCTGCCACCATCAGGCCTAACAGCTTGGTGCACAAATGCACCGATACTCTGCGAGGCGTCAGAACCTGACGAACCCTCTGCTGGATAACTGTGACTTTTGATAATGGCAGAAAAACTCTTTCCTGGACAGTGTCGAACAACAGACCCAGGAACAAAATCACTTGTGTTGGTTCCAGCTGTGACTTTTTGAAGTTCAGGATCCATCCGTTCTGAACCAGGAAGTCGCAGGTAGTCCGGGCATCCTGTTGTAGCTTCTGCGGTGAGGATGCTTTTAGGAGTAGATCGTCCAGATAGGGCACAATCGTTATCCCCTGAATCCGAAGGGCTGATATCATGCAAGCCATAACCTTTGTGAAGGTTCTTGGAGCTGATGAAAGACCGAAAGGGAGTGCTCTGAACTGGTAATGCTGATTGCGAATAGCAAACCTGAGGAACCGATGGTGTGGTTCCCAGATCGGAATATGCAAATAGGCATCCTTTATGTCAAGAGATAAGAGAAACTCCCTTGGCTCCAGGCTTGCAATGACTGACCTTATGGATTCCATCTTGAACCTGTGGTACACGATGTAATCGTTGAGGTGCTTCAGATTGAGAATGGGTCTTACCGAACCGTCCGGCTTCGGTACTAGAAAAAGACTTGAGTAGTAACCCAGCTTTTCCTGAGCTTTGGGGACAGGTATAATGACCCCTGCTTGTAAAAAACTTTGAATGGAGTTGACCAAAGCTGCTTGTGTTGTTGCTAAAGCAGGTAGGCCTGTTGTAAAAAACCTGTTCGGCGGAGCCTGAACAAACTCCAGTTTGTACCCGTGTTCCACAATCTGAAGCACCCAACTGTCTCGACAGTGAGACCTCCAGACGTTCTCGAAGAGGGATAACCTTGCGCCTACCTTGGGGTCCCCCAAATGGGCGGGAAGCCCGTCATGCCACAGGTTTGTCTGCAACCTTGGTTTCTGCACGACGGGTAGAGGTAACTGCGGCTGTGGCACCTCTGCCACCTCTGCCTCTACGCCCTCGAAAGGACGAAAAGCCTCCCCTGGCATGGCCTCTGAATGAGGCGCCCCCTCTAAAAGCCCGAAAAGACGGTGTAAATTGTCTTTTCGGCGGAGGAGTGGCCGAAGGAAGGAAGGTAGACTTACCTCCTGTAGCCTGAGCAATGAGCTTGTCAAGCTCAGGGCCAAACAACATATCTCCCGCATAAGGCAAAGCTTCTACTGCCTTTTTAATGTCGGCCTCCGCCTGCCAAGATCTTAACCAGATAGTACGTCTGGCCAATACAGCTGAAGCTGAGATTTTTGCACCTAACTCAGCTACATCTGAAGCAGCTTCTCCTGTATAGACAGCTGCATCCTTAACATACAGAGCCAGCTGTAACAGTTCTTCACGGGGCCTACCACTCTGTAAACCCAAAGCAAGCTCTTCAGCCCATTTCTCCATGGCCTTACTGACCCAGGCTGAAGCTAAGGCTGGTCTGATTAAGACCCCTGCCGTGGTATAAATAGCTTTTACCGTGGTCTCAAGACAACGGTCAGGAGCCTCCTTTAGAGCCACAGCAGCCGGAACTGGAAGCGTGGTTCGCTTGGAAAGCCTGGAGAGCGAGACATCAGCTGGAGGCGGAGTCTCCCATTTTTCCCTAGATTCCTGAGAAAACGGGTAAAGTAGCTTCATGCGCCTAGACAATTGGAATTTTCTGTCTGGCGTCTTCCATGCATTAATAAGAGGTCTGTCCAATTCAGCCGAATCAGGGAAAGTAACCTGCTGCTTTTGTGTCCGACCAAATATGGACAAAGGCATAGGAGCATCCTCCTCCTCCAAATTAAGTGTGGTGCGGACAGCCTGAATCAGGCCCTCTACCCCCTGAGGATCATCACGCTGTAGCGCCTCATCCTGAATGTGTTCAGGTTCATCTACCTGAAGCAAATCTACATCCTCATCCCCATCAGTATCAATATCAGCTCCCTGTATTGAACCTATGGGAGATCTAGGACGTTTTTGTGGAGGGCGTGAAGGGCCAGCCACTGGGTTTGCCCCAGAGGCCATAGACTGCATAAGAGTCTTAACCCAGGCTGGTTCAGTAGAACCCATAATGGAGAGTTGAGCATGAAACCGCTCCCTGTCCTTCCTAGAAGCAGCTAATTCTGCAGCCAATCCAGCCAACACATTTTGTAGTAAAGGCTCAGAAGAATCTGACTGAGAAGTCTGTGTCTGAGGCTCCACTTCCTGTGTGTGCTCTGCTTTATAGCAAGATTCACACAAGGAGACACCCTTTATATGCTGGGTAAACTGCTCCTTACAAGCCTTACAGGTGAAAACCTTAAGAGCAGCTTTGGAGGCAGCTTTTCCTGCCATACTGTCAGTGTATGAGATTATGTTATAAAATCACACACACACACACACACAGACACACAGACACAAATAACACAAGGTGCACAGACTGTAAGCAACAGATACTATTCCTAAAACAGCGGAGCTGAGCTAGGATAGGGAGGGGGAGCCTTCCGCCCTTGTATCAGAGATTATGCACAATCTCTGTAACCTGTGCACAAAAAATAATCCCCCAGTAACTTACAGACCTGCTCTGTAGAAATAAGGGGGGGCGCTGGACTGCAGTGCGTGCGCTGAGCGCGTTACACGATGTCCCTCAGTCAGCCTCGCGGTACACAGCAATGGCGCCGGCAGAGAGAGAGAGAAGAAAGAGAAAGGGCGGTATTAGGTGACATCACCTAAGCCCTCCCTCTCCCTCCGGCGCGTAGTTACACTAGAGCGGAGCGCTGTGTACAGCCTCCGCTCTATAACTGTCCCCGCTGACACACGCCAAAATGGCGGCCGTCAGTTACAATGGCTGCTGCGTGTATGAGACCAGGTGCGCCCGCCCGTCTCAGGCCACATTTCGGCGCACAGCGCCGCTTACCTGCAGCGATGCTGCTTGTCCTCCTGGAGTAGTGGCCTGGCCTAGGACCCGTAACGCAAGCCGCGTGCAGCTGCGGCGGGTCCCCGATGCGGTGGCACCGGTGGCCGGGTACATGGAAGGCGCACTGCAGGCAGTGGCGACCAGCACCCCTCCAGGTCCCACGGAGCAGGCAGACCCTGCGGAGGGGTCTGCCTGTATTCAGCAGATAAAAATAAAAATATTTCCAAAAGAAAAATAAAAATAAAAATTAAAAAGACCTAACTCCCTGAGGAGAATAGGCCCAGAGAACCTACTCCTCCGGGCACTTTTTCTAAGACTGGGGTCTGGGCGGGGATAGAGGAGGGAGGAGCCTGCAGCAGTAAAGTTTTCTTAAAGTGCCACTCCTCCAGTACACCTACTCTATCCCCACATGTAATGACTGCAGTGGCTCCTGCTGCATGTAGGTGAAATGGTGTCCACTGATTTTCAGTATATCAGTAAATATATTTTCTTAGTTATTAAGTTCTGACTCAATCTCTATTGGCTATATTTTGGGCACAGTATTTTACAATAAATGTAGTCATTTTTTGTTGACCTTAAAGCCAACTCATTGCTCAAGCTACTTTTTTTTTTAAACTGATTTTCAAAGACTATTAAATAAAAAGCCCAAACACAAAAAGGAGAATAGATAGGACTGTTTAAGCAGTACAGCACCTCTCAAAAAAGCAATACGCAGATAGTAGTAAAGTTGGTTTTAGGATTACAAAATGTTCAGTTATGTCCTCTGTACTAGATTATTAGGCTGTGTATATAGCATAAAGTTTTAAAAAAATTAATCTGACAAGCAACAACAGCAGTCAGCACTAAGATTATACTGTTGCGGCAAAATTACAATTGCAGTTAGACAACTTTGACCAGCGCAGAATGCATCACATCACTGATAACAAAAGGCCCAAAATTCCTGGCCTGTTCAATACCTCAAGTCCCAGACATTCAGTCTGCGGTCAGTACCACTAGATGCCAGAATAGTTTCATTGTGTGGAGACCACTGAACCTGCAGTTAAATTGAAAAAGAGTAATTTTAATAAAGCTATGAACTGAAAGAAAGGGGGGAAAAAAGGGGGAGGGATTGGTTTGCTATTTTGGGGTCATACCTGGAAAATTTCATCCTTATGGGACTCAAAAGAATGCAATTTCAGTTTCAGATTGCGTAGGTCCCATAATGCCACAGTCTACAGAAGGTAAGGGAAACCAGTTACATGGCATTAGACATGTTCCAGGACATTAAAAGTATGGTAAGGCATTCGAGCAAAAGTAAGCTAGCCAAATGAAAAAAATCACTTATCACGGGATGCAGTCAGTATCCCGGCAGTCGAAATCCCAACACTTTGTCCCTGTATGAGTGTCAACGACACCCACAGAGGGAGAATACATTAGTGTGCAGAGCGTAGCGAGGCACTGGACCCGCTGTGCGGCGAGTGATCCATGCCCCACCCATGTCGGGATTTCATACGGATCCCCTTCTCACAGTACAGAATGATACATGAATATATTGTGGTGCAAACCGTACTATCTACAGTTTAGCAGTTTCTGATTCTCACCAACACTACTCATAGTTTGTACGGAAAGTATTCAAAGCTTAATTTTTTCCACATTTTGTTATGTTACAGCCTTATTTCAAAATTAAATAAATTAATTTTTCCCTGGAAAATCCTACACGCAGCACCCCATAACGACCATGTGAAAAAAAAGGGATTTTTGTAAGAACTTACCGTTCGAATCCCTTTCTCTGATATGGTCCTGGTGACACAGCTCAACACTGGGATGTAGGAGGGTCCGAAGGAGCCAGGCACCTATCCTAAAGTTTTAGAGGGTAGGCTCCTCCCCTACTGCATCCCTGGACTCTTCAGTTCATCTTTCAAAGCCACTGGAATACATAACTCAGTACAAACGCCTGCACATATTATATGCACATTTTATAACAGAAAACTGTTAACTTTTAACCATTTTAACATGAACATCATGAAACTTCTGGCATACTTACTGAGCGTAAGGGAGGGATCGCTGTGTCACCAGGACCATATCAGAGAAAGGGATTCGAACGGTAAGTTCTTACAAAAATCCCTTTTTCTCTTTCAATGGTCCTGGTGACACAGCTCAACACTGGGACGTTCCAGAGCCGGTCCTTTGGGAGGGTACGCTCAGGTCTGCAGCTCTCAGCACTGCTCGCCCGAATGATGCGTCCTCCGACGCGAACTCATGGAATCTATAGAATTTGGCAAATGTGTGAACAGATGACCAAGTGGCAGCTCTGCAAACCTGCTCAGCTGTGTCCCCATGTCGAACCGCCCAAGAGGTGGCAACTGACCTGGTGGTATGCGCATTTATTTTGGCCGGTACTGGTCTACCCACTTTGGTGTATGCAAAGGCTATCACAGACCGCAACCACCTAGCAATAGTCTGCTTAGATGCAGGCCAACCAATTTTGTGTACGTCGTACAATACCAACAATGTGTCAGTCTTCCTGACACTCTTCACTCTGTCCACATATATGCGTAAGGCACGCACAACATCCAAAGTTCTCAACTTGTCCCTTTTCTTAGAACCCTCTGGGGGTTGAAACACAGGTAGAACTATCTCCTGATTTAAATGGAAGGTAGATACCACCTTCGGTAAAAACTGAGGCACTGTTCTTAAAACAGCCCTGTCATCATGAAAAATTAAGAAGGGAGATTTACATGACAAAGCTCCCAATTCTGAAACTCTTTTAGCAGATGCTACTGCTAACAAAAACACTAGCTTCCACGTGAGAAACTTAAAGTCAGCCGACCTTAAAGGTTCAAAAGGTGCCTTTTGAAGGCATTCCAAAACCAATGATAGATCCCAAGGAGCTACTGGTTGCTTGTATGGAGGTTTCAACCTGGATACTCCTTGTAAAAAGGTTTGAATTTCCGGCAAAATGGCTATCTTTTTCTGGAAATAGATGGACAAGGCCGAAATCTGTACCTTCAGTGACTGAAGGCTTAGGCCCGATGAAAAACCATCTTGTAAAAATTCCATCATTCTTGATAGCTTAAAATGAGATGTATGAGCCTTCCTTCTCTCACACCATCGAATGTAAGTCTTCCAGACTCTATAATAATTTGCCGAAGATACAGCTTTTCTGGCTTTTATCATCGTCTGTACTACTGCCTCAGAAAACCCTTTTCTTTTCAAAATGGTGGTTTCAATAGCCAGGCCGTTAAAATCAATCGATCTGAATCCAGGTGATTGAACGGGCCTTGTCTTAGAAGGTCTGGTCTCAGAGGTAGACGCCATGAGTCCACAGACAACCTCTGAAGCCTCGAGTACCAGGATCTCCTTGGCCAATCTGGGGCCACTAAGATCACTGGAACCTTCTGCCCCTGTATTTTCTTCAGAAGTCTCGGTAACATTGGTACTGGTGGGAATGCATAAAGGAGATCTCCCTGCCAGTGAATAGTCATGGCATCCACTGCCTCCGCTAGTGGATCCCTTGTTCTGGCATAGAACCTGGGCACTTGACGGTTGATCCTGGATGCCATCAGGTCCACATCCGGAGTTCCCCACATCGAAGTGATTTGTTGAAACACCTGAGGGTGTAAGCTCCATTCCCCTTCCTTGAGCTCCTCCCTGCTCAGGAAGTCGGCTTCTATATTCTCTATTCCTGGGATGAATATAGCCGATACAGCTGGAACATTCTGTTCCGCCCATAGGAAGATTCTGGATACCTCCCACATGGCCAATCTGCTGCGTGTACCTCCCTGGTGATTCAGATACGCCACAGCTGTGGCATTGTCGGTCTGAATCCGCAAAGGGAGGTTCTGTAACCTGTCTCCCGCCAAGGAAATCACTTTCCAGACAGCTCTCAGCTCCAAGATGTTGATTGGTAACGCTGATTCCTCTGCCGTCCACAGGCCCTGAAGCCTGAGATCCAGGGCTATTGCCCCCCAGCCCCTGAGACTGGCGTCGGTAGTTACTATCAACCAGTCCCAGGTCTGTAATGACCGACCCCACTGAAGGGAATCTACTTCTGTCCACCATTTCAAGGATTCTCGGGTGTCCGAAGACAGCACTATCATCTCGGATTTCATGGTCAAAGTGTTTCCTGACCAGGCTGACAAAATGTTCCATTGGAACCTCCGAGAGTGGAACCTGGCAAATTGAAGCGTCTCGAATGACGCCACCATCTTCCCCAGGAGCTTGAGGCACCTCCATACTGAAATGCTCTGAGCCCTGAGAATCTCCTGGACTAGGGTGACCAGATCCCTGGCCTTTACCTCCGGGAGGAATACCCGATGAAGATGGGTGTCCAGTATGACTCCCAAGAATTGGAGCCTTTGTGACGGTACCAACTGAGATTTTTGCAAATTTAAAATCCAGCCGTGAGCCTGCAAAAAACTGATGGCCTCTGCCAAGTGACTCTGCAGCATGGCTGCTGACTCTGCTTTGAACAGGAGATCGTCCAAATAGGGTATTACTGTGATTCCCCTGAGCCTCAGCACCGCCGCCATTACTGACATTATCTTTGTGAATACCCTTGGCGCGGTTGCTAGCCCAAAGGGTAACGCCCGGAATTGTAAATGCAGGTCTCCTATGGCAAACCTCAACAAGGTTCGATGCTCCGGGTGTATAGGAACGTGCAAATATGCGTCCTGGACATCCATGGACGCCAAAAATTCTCCCTGGTCCAGACTCAAGAGTACTGACCGTAGAGACTCCATTTTGAAATGGTCTACCCATAAATGCACATTTAGAGACTTCAAATTTAGTATTGGTCTGAAAGACCCGTCTGGTTTGGGCACCAGGAACAGCGTGGAGTAAAAGCCTTTCTTCCACTCTGTCTTGGGGACTAGTGTAACCACCCCTTTTTCCAAAAGGGAGTGCGCTGCTCTCACAAGAGCTGTACGCAGCCGTGCCTCCTTTGGTAAGGATGTGGGAATGAACCTCTTCGGAGGTGGCCCTCTGAAAGGGATTTTGTAACCCTGTGTTATAATATCTAACACCCAGGCATCCTGGCCTAGAGAAGCCCAAGCGTCCCTGAAGAGTGTGAGACGCCCGCCCACTTTTGTCACTGTCGGGCAAAGCCCCTGACAGTCATGCAGAGGGTTTATCCTCTCCTTTATTGGCAGGCTTCTTGTGAAAAGAGCCAAATTTTGACTTTTGTGTCTTGCCTCTAGAGGGCTGAAACCTTCCCCTGAAAGACTGTCCTCGAAAGGACGCACCACCTCTAGGGGAGGGCCGAAAGGACGGCTTAAAAGCAGAAAATCTGGATGTCTGCTTTGCTGAGGAGGCCGGCAGGAATGTACTTTTGCCGCCTGTGGCCTGTTTTATAATCTCCTCTAATTCGGTACCAAAGAGTACCTTTCCTTTGAAGGCTAATGTTTCCAGAGCCTTCTTGGACTCATTGTCTGCTTCCCAGGCTTTAAGCCAAAGCACTCTCCTGGCATTAATGGAGACTGTGGACACTCTGGTTGCCATTTTAATAGCTTCCTCCTCTGCTTCAACTGCATATTCTGCTGCTGCCTTAATCTTTTCTGCAAGCAGTAATGCACCCGGGTCAGCCTGCAGCATGGTGCATAATTCACCAGCCCACTCTATCATGGCCTTAGAAACCCAGGCTGAAGCAATAAGGGGTCGTAAGGTAAACCCCACCCCTTCAAAGATAGCCTTGAGGTTTCCCTCCAGCTTTTTATCCACAGAATCTTTAAAAGCTGCACCGCCTTGTACTGGTAATACAGTAGCCTTGGACAAACGTGCCACTGAAGCGTCCACAACTGGGACCCTTTCCCAGAGCTCCGCATGAGACTCTGGCATGGGGTACAGACTAAGGAATCGCTTAGGCATCTGAAGCCTCTTATCAGGAGTTTTCCAAGCCCCTTCTAACAATTCCTGTAACCCCTCATCTGAAGGAAAAGTAACAGCCTCCTTCCGCTGTCGCTTAAAAACACCTTTAACAGGAGTCTTATCCTCCACAGACAGCTTTAAAGCCTGCTTCACAGCTACAATGAGATCCTCTATACCAGCAGCAGAGTTCTCTTCCAAATCATCACCCTGATCCCAGGGGATGTCAGTATACTCTCCTTCCTCTTCATCTACCACAGTAGTTAAAGCATAAGACCTTCTAGGGGTCCCTGCCACATCATCCATTTTGTCCAGCATTTCACTGAACCTGTTAATGCCTTTTGCAGTATCCTGCATCACCTGGATAAGTGCAGGATCTGCCTGGGTAAGAGGCAAGGAGCCAGACGACTGCTGAGATGATGGCATAGGTCTCTGTGATTCTACCAGCCCATCACTCTGCCTGTCCAAAAGCTGCACCAAAGCGTTTACTGACCTGCCTAGGGCCCTGGCCCACGCAGGTTCCATATGCTCTGCCCTATGGGGATCACTGCCCATGGGTCTCACATCAGCGCAAGTAATACATAAGCCCCCCTTGGCCATCTGCTCAGGGACAAATTTTTGTGTGCAAACATTGCACGCGCTCAGTGCATTAAGGGCTCCCTCCCCCAAAACCACAGCCTGATGCTCAGACATGATGCAAGTGATAAATGTATATCTATCAGTATACACAGTGCAAACAATGTACAAGCGTTTATACAGAGCAATGCACCCAGTCACTTATCTGTCTGTTGGTTTCAACTGCGGGGAAGCGATGCCCAGGAAATCCAAGTCACTCTGCCAGGATCAGTAAGCCAGCTCAGCTCCGCTGCAAGCGTTCTGAAAGGCGCCAAAGTCAGAGTGAAGGAAGAGACCACAGGTCCCTGCTGCTGCGGGGTCCGTGACCTTTTGGCGCCAACCACCCCCAGCAAGCCGCTCCTTAGGTAGGATTTCCTAGTTCCAGTGTCTCCCCCTCAAATGGGGATCACTTGGAACATGCCTGTCACAACGCTGCTGTCCTCTCATCTAGGAGCTCAGCGTGTAAGCTCCGCATAAAATGGCCGCCGCCATCACGGAGCGCCTGTCCCCCATGATCCCCACCTAAACGTGGAGCCGGTTTCAGGGTACTCTGGAGCCCAGGCAGCCTTTCAGAAAAGGCTATAAGCGCTGCACAGGGAGACCAGACAGTGTCTCCCCTGTGCACAGTGAGCTGACAGGACGCGCTTCTGTCAGCTCCTGCTGCGCAAGCAGTGTGAGGATTCACTATGAGAATCCTCACACTGTGCCTACCTAGCTAGGGTAAAAGTTAATAAAATAATAAAAATCCCCTAACTACTCTAATTCTTCGGCTGCTCCTGCAGCCCTTTAGAATAGCACCCACTCCAGTGGGCACCTAACACGAACTGAAGAGTCCAGGGATGCAGTAGGGGAGGAGCCTACCCTCTAAAACTTTAGGATAGGTGCCTGGCTCCTTCGGACCCTCCTACATCCCAGTGTTGAGCTGTGTCACCAGGACCATTGAAAGAGAAAAATAGTTTTGCAAATTTAAATAAAAAAGAAATCACAGGTACATTAGTATTCACAGCCTTTGCCATGAAATTCAAAATTGAGCTCAGATGCATCCGGTTTCCACTGATCATCCTTGAGATATTCCTACAGCTTAATTGGAACCCACCTGTGGTAAATTCAGTTTGGAAAGGCACATATCTGTCTATATAAGGTCCCACACGTGACAGTGCATGTCAGCACGAACCAATTCAAGTCAAAGGAATTGTCTTTAGACCTCCAAAAATAGGATTGTCTCGAGTCACAAATCTGGGTACAGAAAAATACCTGCTACTTTAAAAGGTCCCGATGAGTCCTCCATTATACATAAATGGAAGAATTCCGGAACAAGGACTCTTTCTAGAGCAGGCCAGTCATCTTAACTTGGTGGAGAAGGTCCCTAATCAGGGAGGTGACCAAGAATGCGATGGTATTGGGTCAGAGCTACAGCATTACCTTGTGGAGAAGAACCTTCCAATCAAGGCTGTATGTTAGAGTGGCCAGAAAGAAGCCACACCATAGTAAAAAGCACATGGCAGTCCACCTGAAGTTTGCCAAAATGAACCTGAAGGGCTCAGACCATGAGAAACAAAATTATATGCTCTTATGAGACAGAGTGAACTCTGGTGAGAATGGCAGGCGTCATGTTTGGAGGAAACCATACCAATACCATCCGTACAGTGAAGCATGGTGGTGGAAGCAACATGTTATGGGGATATTTTTCAGCAGCAGGAACTGGGAAATATGAATGCAACAATGTATAGACATCCTGAATGAAAAACCTGATCTAGAGAGCTCTTGAGCTTAGACTGGGGCTATTGTTCATCTTTCAGTGGGACAATGACCCTAAGCACACAGCCAAGACTTGAGCCTGTAATTGCTGCCAAAGGTGCATTGAGCAAAGGCTGTGAATACTTATGTACATGTGATTTCTTAGTTTATTTTTAATACATTTCCAAAAATATCCCAAAAAGGTTTTCATTTGGTCATTAAGGGTTATGGTGTTTAGAAGTTTGAAGGAAAAATAAATGTATTCCCTTTTGAAATTAGGTTGTAACATAACAAAATGTGGAAAAAGTGAAGCGTTGTGAATGCACAGTTTGCAATTGCAGCAGTTGTACACACAAGCCTCACTTTTAGTTGCGGGTCTTTGGAGGAAAACAATAAGCCGAGAGTTCTAAACTGCCCTAAGGCAGCATATAGCTACACTTGTTTGCAAGGAGAGCTGCCTCTCAGTTAATTGAATTAGCATTGTCCATTTCGCATTGGAGCATAAGATCGCCTATTCTAGCCTCCATTATTATCAGACCAGCTTTTCATTTGTTTTATGCATGCCCTAATTTCCTATTCCTATCAGCCCATGTGTAACAGACTAGAACAATTTACCTTATCTGCAGACCCAGTGGCCAAGATGAACTCACTATAGGGGTTGAATGAGAGGCAGTTGACTTCAGCTGTGTGAGCATCGACAGCGTGACTAGGCTTTGATGTGTTGTTCGAACGGGTGTCCCAGCTGCAGGTACAGAAACAACATGCCAATGATCACATACACTATAACATTAAAAGCAGAGGAAACATACTAGAATAATAAAAGCATTGATCTGTTAAACTAAACACCCCTCCCCCTCAAAAAAAACCTCCAAAACAACTGTAAATTCCTTTAATATCTGGAATTCTTTACTATAGATTACCCAAAATAACTAGTCAATGTACATGATCCTCCCAATACATAACAGCCATGCACTACAAAGTAAGTGGTCTTAAGTCTACAAAATCTTTGATGGAAAACTGCTACCTCAGGATTATTTATACCCACTCAAATGGAACGTCTGCAGAATACTGCATCTATCAGAAATGCTTCTAGGTCTCTTGTCCATATGCAGTAGTGGTTCACCACAAACCTCATTCCTGCACAATGTGATAAAAATAGTGAAGAGTCCCTAGGAATATTAAAGTTCTGCAGAAGTGCACAATTTCTTCACTGCCTGATGTAATGGCAAGACATTTTTATGACTGGGCTTTAGTCTGAATTGCATGATGTTGCTGTGCATTACCGTACAGCTAATCCAAGGAGGCATCTGCTGTAAGACTGATCCTGCCACAAACCACTGCTGCATCTCAAGACACATAATCAGATCACTCTGTGTGACCATCGGCCATTGGGGTAGCCTTCAGGTTACTCAGTATTCCATCCACATGGAAGGTCAGTATATCTGTTTAGTCAGACGCAGACTTCAGCACTCTTACAACGCGGCTTTTTTGAGGAAACCATACCAATACCATATAAATAAAATCATCCACTGAGCAGGTATTCAACTAGATTTGGGAGAATTTGTTATGTACCTGGAGACTATGGGGTAAGTTTTACTACTACTATGGGAGTAAACGTGTCCAAAAAAAAAAAAAAAAAGAGCGTTGTTGCCCATTGCAACCAGATTCAGTTCATGATTTTCTAGGATTCAATTTTCTGGGATGGCAGACAAAATCTGGTTGGTTGCTATGGGCAACACCACCTCTTAATTTTTAAAAGCTTTAGTGTACCACTGCGCAAGCTATGCTTTGGACACTGTGCCTCACTGTTTGGCCCAGTATTATAATCTCGCTATGCCCACTTGGATTGTGAAGTTAAAAAAAAAAAAAAATTGACATGCCTACCTTTTACTTCTGTAGACCTATTGCCTATCCACCAATAGTGGTTGACCTTTCAACCAGATACCCTTCTGTGGAGTGTATTCTTGATAGTTTGTGCATCAGCTTAGTGGCCTGGAGACACTATGTCAACTGCCTGATGCAAGACCTCTCAGGGCTATTTCACACGCTCCGAAAACCCACGCTGCACACTGTAGTTAATAATGGACACGATTGCAGCCGGATCCTACCACTGGAAGGGAAGGCTGCCGGGCTGTGGCCATCCCCTCCATTGTAAACTACTGTGTGTGGCATGGCTTCCTGGCCGTGCGGTATTTTGCTGCCCGGCAGGAGCATGTGAAATAGCCCTCAGGGTTTTGTTTAATATTAGTGTCAATTGCTACTCTAGCAGTGAATCAGAATTGTGTAACTAATCAATCATACAACCACAATTAAATGTTGAGTACTACACTCAGTCTACCTATTTAAAAGTACAATGCAGTAGAGTGTAAGGAACCCATATATTATTGTGGTGAAATATTAGCAGTATCAACAAATACAAACATCCCCATAAACATGCCTGGTTCAACAAGTTAGTAGCCTATGTAAACAAAACTTGATAGCAAAATAGCATGTCAGCTGAATGTACATGACTCATTTGCTGAAAATATTTTAACTAAAGATTATATTTTATTTTGGATTCTGCAACTATTTATCAAGTGCTAAAAGAAGGAACAGTCTACTATGCGCACTTGGGATATCATTCAAGTTAGTATTTCAATAGCACAACCATCCATAACTTGATACCTACATTTAGGCTGGTATTCAATCCCTGTCATGACTGTCGGGAAGGACCAACAGTCGTGACCCAGTCCGTTCTTGGCCCGCTTGATTGCACCTCGGCAGGAGGGATCAATGTCCTGCCTGCCGAGTGCTGAAAAGCAGGCATGGCCACAAGAAACTGCCTTCGGTTCATCGAGACCCGGCAGTGAGCTTGACAATCCACGGCCGTTCTGTTAAACGAGTCTGACCTCTTTTAAAAAGTTGAGCTCATTTTGCAGAGATGCCCGTTCAATGCACTTGGGAAAGGCCGCATTGAATAGGCACCCGCCGCCATTTCCCCTGTCGGAAATAGTGGCGGGGGATTGAATACTGACCTTAGAAGTTAAAATTCACAGAATTGGGTTTCATCGATCCGAAACAGTTATTTTCAGTACAATGAATCTACTTCACACATACCTACTTAAGTATTGGATCATTTTTTTTTTTGTTTACAGCTAAAAGTTATTCTTAGCCCACATTAATATAAAGGTAAGCTGCTCAGCTGTCTAACAGTGCTAATAGAAATACAGAATGCAAACAAGCCAGTAGCCCAACAGTTCAGGTTTGAAGGATATCCATGCTTAGGCACAGGTTACACAAATAGAAGCTGTCAATTTGATTATGCCACCTGTGCATAAGCAGGGACATCACTGAAACCCGATCTGTTGAGGTGCCTTAAAAACCACCGATCTAAGCAAAAGCAACAATACCACAAAGAACTTGTTGATAATTGTGCAACTGCAAGATAGTGTTCACTCAAGGATAAATATACCAATGTATAAGTCCGGCACGCTTTATAATGAGAAGTGATGTTACTTGCCAGGGTGACTTCCCTTGCAAGGACAAATCCTTCAACATATGGCTGGTCAGTAGCTTTTCTGCTAGCACATCTTACACCAAAGTTCAAATTAAATTAGAAGCATTACAGATAGTGCAGGGCCACAAGTAAATGGAGCAGCTTTAGTATTGTCAAACAAATACATAATGGACTTACAGGATAAATATTTTATCAGGCCTACACACTCACATCATGAGTTTCTGGTCATCCGCCACTGATCCAAACAGGGACTCGTGTAATAAGTGCCAAGAAACATCTTCCACCACAGCAGTATGTCCTGTGAAGATAGTCTTCGCATCCACCACCTTTCCCTCTTTAGGAACAGCACTAATGTCCCATAAGCAAATGGTCTAAAAGCAGAATACAAATACTTTAAGTCTTACAATGATAGCAATAGGAGGACTTAATAAACCAACATGTGACCAAGGGAGAGACGGTAAAGCTTATAAACGCACATGGTCATCAGAAGCACTAAGTAGATTTCCACTAAGATTAGGGTTCCAGGATAAACCATATCCTTCCTTTTGGTGCCCACGAAGCCGGAGGTCTGGATTACATTCCCCTGAGGGATCTACACAATAAAACAAATAGATTTAGAAAAAAAAAACCTAATAACTAGAACATTAGTGTATTGTCTAAATGTAGTAAATTGATTAAACACAAATGTTATAACTAACACCAACAATTTAAGATAAATGTAGGTTTTGTATCACATTTCCAATTTTAGAGATAAGCCAATTAGTACTGCCATCATTGATATATACCAAACAGTTCAGGTGTAGTAAGAATGTACATACATCTTCACATATCCTTGTGTTTCGCAGCTGCTAGACAACTCCAGTCCTCGAGAGCTACCAACAGTTCATGTTCTCCAGACAACCTAGCTGCTGCACAGGTGCACTCATTACTCACTGACACATTTTAAAAGATCCACAGGTGGAGCTAATTACTTCACTTGTGATTCTGTGAGTAGTGTTCACGCTAGGCTTTTTTAGTGGGGCGCTGCGCCCTGCCCAATTTTTAAAGGGTAAAATGCGCCCTGCCCCTCTCGCATCGCCCAGCTAAAACAGCCTCACGGGGAAGCCCAGCATCGCCACAGACAGCGATGCCCGGTGCTTCCCCGGCAGCACAGTGGCTTTGGAGGGGCCCGCCCCTTTTGATGACGGCAGTGGCCCGGGCACGTCCCCAGCTGTGACGTCGGTGTGCACGGTCTGCCCCCCCGGCGCCCTGCCCGCTGTCACTCCTAGAGTGAACACTAAGGAGACCTGGAAAACATGAACTGTTGGTAGCTCTCAAGGTCTGGAGTTGGCTACCCCAGTGCTAGACCATAGTAAAACCTCACATATGCGATATTAACTACTTTGATTCCAAATTAAATTAAAGCAGGCCAGTGAACACTATACAATGCAAGAGAAAACACTCTGAAAGCAAGCGCAACAATATAGGTACTTACCTGGTTTGGATGGGTGTTTTGTGTAGTCAAACACAAGGACATCACTGGATGGTGTTTTTGTTGCAATGATGCAGGGGTTCTGTGGCATGTAGCGAGCTCTGTTCACCTCTCCTTCATGGTTTATCTTGATCTCAATCTCTATTTTTCCACTTACTGAACCAAAGCCTCCAAATTCTGAGATTAAAAGACGACATTAAAAAGTGAAGCTTTTATTTATAAAAAAAATAAAGTTTGGATGCTCAATGTTCCTTTTGTGCTGCCCATGTTTTCAGCCCTATATAAAAGAAGCATAGTGACCCAAAGATCTCGTTTGGGATTTAAAACAAATTACCAAAACTACCAATTTATTTTTTTGTGATGGCTACAGGACATTTGTGTCATTTAGGAGCAAACACATACAATCACAGGGAGAATCGTTAGGAGGGAGCTTCCCGCAGCCAGACATTAACGGTAACTGGAGAATGCCACTGCGATTTTGACTTTTGTCAAAACTGAGAAGTCGCTTGGAAAAACAGTGCATCATGGTCGCTGAGCAATAAAATCGCCAAAAATAATATGCTAAAATTGCTCAGCAACCATATTGCACCATGTGTGCACACCATAATCTAGACAGGATTACCATTAAGAATATTGGCAACAGCTACAACAGACCATGATGAAATAACTTAATACCCATCCAAAAGAGCAAATTGTTGGTGGTCCAGGACCAATGCAAATACATTATTGGAATAGGTAAAACCAGTGCTGGTAGCTGCCAGTCATAATCTAGATTGATAAACAGAAGTGATGACTGTCCTCGACCACAGTAAATCTTTGGATAAAACGGTTTACTTAATTTCATATATTTTTCCAGTAAGAAACTTATACCCTAGGGGTGCAGTGAAAACAATTCCGATAATCCAGGGAGCAGTGATTCAAAGACGTTTGGTAACCACTGCACTAGACATTACAAATGAGGTGGACGATAATGGCAGGTTCTGAAGGACAAATCTTTTACTTAATCCAGTGTGTACACTATCAAGATGCGAATGCACATTGTTAATGACCGCATACGCCTAAACATGGCCAATGATTACAGCTTTTGCAAGACTGCACACCGTGTGCACTATCATTTATATGAGAGTTCAAGGGGAAATTCTTGGAGACATTCCATAATCTGTTGTGTAGTCTATTGTGCTTGTACCTTTTGAGGAGTTATCGGAAAGCATCTGAGAAATTAGCCATATGGTAGTGTGTGTAATAAGCCGCAGATCACTGCATATACATTTGAAATTTATCAGTGATGCCTATAGATCCATCTCTTGAGGAGTGGCAGAGAACACTCTTGGAAAGAAAGTGGGCAAAAGATGAAGCCAACTACGCCACTCACCACAGAACCTAAGCAGCTCATGTGTAGGAGCTATAAGTAGCCTACTGCTCTACCAATAGATGTGATGGATCGCCACTGTGTAACTAAAGATACCTTTCAGTGAACGCGGGATAGAAAGTTAATGTAAGTGTTGAATTTCTCGATACTGGCAGACCGTGTTAAGTTATATCTGAAATATATATTTATGTGCACATCAGTCAGAATTCTAATTTAAGTATCTGGGAGGTTGTAAAAGAACCGAGAATGGTTGTGAACGGAGGGACTAAAGCGGTGCAGTACTGCTACAACTTAACTACTCGCTCTCAATTGATTTCTTTTAATGCTTCAGTGAAGCGGTTTCAGCACAGTGTGGGCAATACGCACCTCCTTTCTCACTGTCATAATGAGAGGCATCAAACTGGGCATCATCATTGGGAAGCTGCACACTAGCAATCACCAGGTGATTCTGCTCATCAGAGGTGTGTGTCCCGAGCACCAGGCGGTGGATGCTGAAATCTTTTCCCTCCGGCCTGTGAACAGAAGATCAGGGACAGGGCACAGGTGAGGTCCCACTAGTGCTCCGGGGAAGTCAATAAAAGAAACTTGCAGCGCATCAGGTGCATGTGCCGGGCGACCCCTACCTGGTGACATCTGGCAGCCACTGTGCGGTGAGGCTCGGCCACTCCAGGGCGTGCGTCATCACCAGGTCGTACAGGAAGGGGGTGTTCTTCTTCCAGATCTTGTACTCTTCGTTAATGACCCGCTCCTCCACCGCATCGTCAAACGCAGCTGCAGTAGCGGGGGGAGAGAGGGACAGCACAGGGTGAGGGGCGCAGAAACTTCTGCCGCTCTCCGGGACGCACCTGGATGGCCCCCCTACCACCCCCTCCCCATGTCACTGGCCGGCTGGCTATGGTCTCACCCAGAGTAGTGGTCGGTACCCGACATGGGGATGTCCCCCAGTCCCCCCTGCCCGGAAGCCGCGAACTTTCCCCACACTTACCCTCCTTGTCCGCCATGGTGCCCGCTGGGAGCAGCGCTGACACTTTGAACGGCCTCTCCGGTGCAGCGCTTCTGCCGGCCTCGCTGTCCGGACCGTCTCCCCCTTTCTCAGTCAGGGCAGCTCCTCCCCTGTGTCCCCGGTCTCCGCTCCTCTCCTCCCGCTATTGTTTCCCGCCTCCCCGTATCTCGCAGTCGCGCTCCTTCGCGCCAATCTAGGCCAATCGGAGAAGCTCGGATAGGCAACACGTCGGGTGGGCGGGGACAAGGCGGACATCACTCATCCCCGCCCCAATATCAGTAAAACGCCGTGATTCGCGGGGCCGCGGAGAGAGAGGTGGGGCTTTCATGACGCAAAATTACGCTACCCGCGTCATTTTAGCCCTACCCCCTCTCCGCGCAACCGGGAATTCCGGTAATTGAATCAGATAGATTTAGAACCTGTGAGAGGGCTCTTAGCAACAAGCTGGAGACTTGCCCATTTTCCTGGGGGCCGGGCGGCCATTCCGGGAGGGTAGGCAAGCCATATGTGTGAGACATATATGTGTATGATTGTGTGTGTGTGTGTGTGTGTGTGTGTGTTATAGCAGCCAGGCTTAAGGCTGAAATGAGACAAACTGGGAATTTCCCAGATGCAGTGTGAAACCCCCAGGACTGAGCAGGTATAATCCTTTGTTGTACTTATGAAAGTGGGAGAAGATACACACTGGGACCCGTCTCATAGCATTGGCAAAGTGGACAGAAAGCCCCTGACAGGCCAATCCTTGCAGCACTGAGCGAGTTAATATTCCCATTCCACAGCCAACAAGCCACCGTATATTTTGGAGCTCATCCACTTGCATGCTGGGACTTGTAGTGAAAAAAATCCAATCAAACAGCTGCCTGAACGCCGTGAAAACCACAATTCCCGGCATCCCTAGCGTGTCCCTGCGCTCTCATTGGTCCATCTCTGAACTTACGTTGACTTGCGGGGAAGTCTGGTTGCACCGTGCAAGGGCTGGCTCTGAGGTGAGGCGAATGGGGGTTTAATATTTGTGTTATTTTATGTTGTAATTAGGCGATAGAGGTACCAGTGGGGTTGTTACAGGGCTGATCGGGCCAAAGTAGCGTCCAGAAATCACGGGCTGCAAACTCCAGCTACGCATATATTAGTAAGAGCCCCACATCCTACCTAGTGTATCTGGGTGCACAGGATATAGACCTTTCTTTGGTCCTACAAACAGAAAATAACACCTATGCACAGAGGAAAAATGTCAAATGTAAGTGTAGTATAAATGTAGGAATTCTAAACAATAATCAATCCCAATATCTAATGCAATAAACTATCATTTACATTATATCTGTAATGTAAATTAGGGGCTTCCAAACAGTGTACAGAATATATTCACATCCTACTATGCTAGAACTGTATTATTCTAAGTACAGAATTGCCCATAGTGTCAGATAGATTGAGAGACTTGGAGTAAAAGCGTATACGAACTATATATATAAAGACTCAGTGCGCTGTCTCTACGCTGGCTGCAGAAACATTAGGACTGGTCAGTTTATGTACTTGCCTTAATTGCCAATTTTTGGCCTAATTCAGACCTGTACGCTAGGCTGTGTATGTTCGCAGCCGAGCAAACAGGTAAACGCCGCACACCTGGCCGATTGGAGTCCACTCGCTAGCATGCGAGTGGATGTGTTCGCATACACATTTACTCCTATGCAGCTGAATGGAAGAGAAATCATTCAATGGTCACTCGCCATCGAATGATCTCCCTTCCATTTGCTGATAAGACTAACTTTTATTTTGCCCGGAGATGACTAAATTCGGGGCAGGCGCTGACATTATGTGATGTTAGCCACCCGCCCCGAGCAGGCACCAACCCTGCTAGATTCCCAGGGGTATGTCCTAGCGTTTTCATGGCTGCACCTACCATTTTTGTGGGCATGCCCATGAAATTCTGGGCATACCCCTGCGCCTGCCTCTGGCCTTCCCTGCCCGGAGCTAATGACCCAGTTAATGTGAAATTAGCCAAAGCCATTCGCTACTGGGGTCTGCGCATGGAGGGGCAGCTCGTAGTTGCAAGCAGCGGGGTCCAAGTGGAGGCTTGCAGTTTGTTGCCGCAATTTGCGAGGCGGTGGGCGGGATGCGTCTGATAAATATTTTAAAATGAGGGGCCGGACACTGGCTGAGAGAAATCTCTCAGCCAATCAAAGTCAGGCCAGTCATTTCAAAATATTCAGCAGTTGCATCCTTCCCCGCCACCTGGCAAAGTGCTGCTATTGTAGCTCCCAAACGCCGCCGGTGCTCGGACGGATCTCGCTCCCTGGCACTAGGAGCTGCCCGAACCACACAGTCCGCCGTACGAGGAGGGAGGTCCCAGGTTGGATGGGCAGCAGGTCCGACCACCGGCTCAGGTCCAATGCGCATGGGACAGCAAACTGGGCGGATTTCATGGCCCGAAGAATAGTCGGAATCGGCCCATATCCGCTCAGTGTATGGGGGCCATTAGGCAAATTCCCTGGTGAAGCAGTTCAAAAGCAGACCTGGCAATTTCGACATGGGTTGCACTGTTCACACTGACTAAAAATCCATGTTAAAATTACCGGGTCGACGCGCTAGACCCGGGAATTTGCTTAGCAGTGAGAAAGGGGTATAAGTCACCCCAGAGTGTACACAGCATAATGCTCGGGTCATCTCTTCAGGGCGAAAAAAACCCCAAACATTTATCCAGGTTCTTTGCCTTTTTATTTTTCGTGTCACAACTTTCACTTAATATATAAATACAATAAATATTTAACATAAATATGCTAAAGTTTAGAAAGTGGTAACTTCAAACAAGCAGCAGCACTCAGAGATTTAAGGCATACTGATGTTATTAAATCAACCTGAATCTCCCAATGCTTTGGGCAGGCTTTTCAAGGTGAAAAAGATAAATGGGTGGCTGCGCCTTATAAAGTTGGAGTGTCCTGCTGGTTTAATAACATCAGTTTTCCTATAATCTCTGAGTGCTGCTGGTTGCTATGAGCAACATTTTTTTTTTTTTGTAATAGCACACAGTAAATGTACTCATTCAGGCAGGTTGTGAATAAAGAAGAGAAGTCTGTATGTAAGGAGAGCATCAGTCAGTAGATGTTTAGGGCAAAGGGGGTACAATCTGCAGATGCTTGGATATAAAAATATAAGTATTCCAGTTTATTGAAGAGTGGAGTTATTTGATTAAGAAAGGGGAAGTTTAATGTGAGTTTTAGGGTGGTATTCAATCCCGGGTCACGACTGTTGAGCCGGCCCGACAGTTGCGGTTCGGTCCCAATCTTGGCCCGCTCTACTGCATCTCGGCAGGCGGGATTCAATGTCCCGTGTGCCAAGAAGGGGATGTGGCAGCGAGAACGTCCGTGGATCGACGAGATACGGCCGTGAGCTAGACAATCCACAGCCGTTCTCGGCAAAAGCCCCCGACGGCTTTTAAAGTCAGGCTTGTTTTGCCGAGATGCCTGTTCAATGCTGTTGGGAAGGACAGCATTGAATAGGTGCCTGCCGCTATTTCCCCCGTTGGGGAGGGCGGTTGAAGTGCTGTAAAAGGTACAATAACACCTGTGCAGAGTTTTCAACTCTATAAACTATGATTTGCCAGAATTTTACATTTTTGGGGAGTCGCAAATAAGCTTGTGGACAACAGCTTGTGGACCTTGTAAATTCTGGGTTCCGGGCAACAGTAGAACAATCCCACAGTTACTGGTATTATATATTTACTGTGGCACGACTGCCACCACTTATTTTAACAAGTCTGTTTAACCCAAATGCCAGTTATATTCCCCATATAAAATACTATCAAAATAGCTTAAGTCAGTTGTTCCCAAACTGTTTACTATGGCACACTGAGTGCCTCAGGGAACTTTGTAGGGCAGTCATGTCCAAACTATGGCCCTCCAGCTGTTGTGAAACTATATGTCCCATCATGCCTTGCCACAGCTTTGCTATTAGTGGATGCCAAAAGTATGGCAAGACAGGCTGGGATGTGTAGTTTCACAACAGCTGGAGGGGGGTTCCCTGTGTTTGTGGTTAATGTGCTTGTGGCTTCCAAAAATAAAATATGTGGACAGAAGTGAATCATGTCACTCACCACATAAATGACCCTAAGAAGGACACACAGGTTGAGTATCCCTTATCCAAAATGCTCGGGACCAGAAGAATTTTGGATAACGGATTATTCCGTATTTCAGAATATTTTTATATTTCAAATATGTATCTTGAGGTATCTTGCATTTATGTTGTACAAACAAATCAAACACATGAAATACAAACAAATATATGTTATTTGTGCATGAAACAAGGTTTCAAAACATGAAACAAAGCTTGTGTACTATCTCAGGTACTGAATGTGAATGCCAAACAATCATTGTCTTGCACATATTTAGTGGCAGTTACATATCATGTCCTCAGTAGTGCTGTCGCAGATGTCCCCAGTTGTGCTTTTAGCAATAATTTTTTCCCACTTTCCGGAATGTATGGTTTTCGGAATTATTTGGTTAACGGATATTTCAGTAAGGGATACTCAACCAGTATTAACACAATTTGCTTCATTTAATGTTTTTTTTTTCTCAGAATTTCTAAATAAGAAAATTCTGATACTCTAGGGCAGACATGACCCGGGTTACCCATTTTCACTACCCCTGACTCCGGGGAAGCTCCATGTCCGACCCTGAACATTTGCCGGGTCGGACACCGGGTAACAGGACCCGGGTTATTAAATTTTTTTAGGCAATAATCCGGGTCGCGGCTCTGGTGTAAAAGGGGTATTAGGAACACTGGTGCTGTGTGGTGAGAAATACTAATGGATGTAATGATTATTAAATGATTGGAAAACTAATTATGGCTGTTGCAAGTGTGACGGAGCAAAACAAAGGAAAAATGGAGGGATACACACTGCTTGGCCAATTAGTTAGTAAAAATGATATATACCTGTATTAGATATATTAAATTATACCACGCTGAGCACAATGATCAGGACACGTTTTGAGATAGATATAAACTTTTTATAAAAAATTGATATTAACTTATTAACTGATCATTGTGTTTAGCGTGGTATAATTAAATTTAATATCTAATATATATCACTTTTACCAACTAATTGGCAGCACAGTGTCTCCATTTCTCCTGAGTAACCAGAACTGGTTTTGCCCATAAATAATTGACCATGCAAAGGGGGTAATTCTGGTTCACTCCTTCTGGCAAATTCCTTCTTAGATGGACAAAACCATGGAGGTTATTCTGGTTGGTGCGTAACTTTCCCAATTCTTTCGGAGCGGACCGCACGCCACGCTGTGCGGACATTGTAAGAACAAACGCCCACAGGTCCTCCGCATTCGGACGGACTCGCTCTCTAAGAAAGAGGGTGTGTTTTCGGACAACATTCAAACCGTGCGTGTGCGGTGGCCACACAAAGATTCTGCACGGTCTTACAGCGTCAGAACGGACGGGAAGCTGGCCGTACGCACCAATGCGGTGTATTTCCGCAAAACTCACAACTATTATCTGAACTCATAAATCTGTCACATGACACACTTATGCAATTAGGCTACCTCATAAAAAAGGAATTGTTTGTAATTGTAATCAATTAAATCCTATTTGATACTTAAACACCTTACTACCACTTTACATTAACCCTTACATCATGTGAAGTGCTATTCAATCATTGTTACCCCTTTAAGTAATGGTCCCTTTAGTCAGCAATGCTTCCAATTGAAGCAATGAAAAGAGTGTAATTAATGAGTAATGTGTAGAGGAGTGGATTGTATTGTGTTCAGCTGACAGTGCTTCAGGTGCGGGCGTACTAATTGGGCGAACCGAATGCCTAGCACATGAACAAGTGGTCTCCGCAAAGTGAAACTTGCTTATGAAGACCGCATATTTCATGCGTGTTGGTTCGTTTGCAGTCGGTGTGCTGTCCGAATGCACGCCTACCAGAGTTCGTGTACGCCCATATTTATGCCCAGTTTTTCCCACTTTGAAACCATGCCCTTGTGTAAGTCCGAATGACGCCCAAAAACGCCCATATTTCCCGAGTCAATTCGGTGGACATTTCTGTACGGTATTAGTGAGAACGAGTACGGAGACCATGCGTGGCACATGCGCATAGTGTTGCCTACGCATGCGCAGACGGCTAAAAAGCGCCCTCCGAAAGAATTCGGAAATTACCGCACCAAGCAGAATAAGGCCCCATGTGCAGTGCAGGTGGGGTAGATATTACTTGTGCAGAGTAAAGGTGCGTACACACATACAGATTTTTCTGTCTGATCTATCTGGTGGGAACAACAACCTGGAAATGTATGGGGGCATATTATAATCAAAAATTTCCACCCAAATGCAGGAAAACAGAAAAAATATATATGCTTTGAGAAATTTGTTGTATCAGAATGATTTAACAATATGTCTGACTGATCACTGTCTGTTTTCAAGTGTTTGGGAACAATTTTTGATTGTCATTTGCTCCCATACAGTTCCAGGTTTTTGTTCCCACCAGATAGATCAGACAGAAAAATCTGTACGTGTGTACGCACCTACAGTTAGATTTGGGTGGGGTTTTACTTCAAAGTGAGATCTATATTGCAGTGTAAAAATAAAGCAGTCAGTATTTTCCCTGCACAGAAACTAAATAACTCACCCAAATCTAATTCTCTGCACATGTTACATCTGCCCCCCTGCAGTGCACATGGTTTTGTCCATCTAAGAAGGAATTTGCCAGAAGGAGTGAACCAGAATAACTCCCATAGCTTTAATTGGTCCTGGATCACCAGCCCGTGGCACCCCTGCAAGTGTGCCAGGGCACCCCAGGGAGCCACGGCACACAGTTTGGGAACCAAACTACACTCAACGCCCCTGTAACTCCACTCCACTATTGTTGCTATTTTCTTGTCATTAAACCCTTCAGTGGTGGGTGGCAACCCGGCTGTGAGCGACATGATGTTAGCAAGGTCATGCCGCACACAGCCGGGGGAAGAGGGCAGGGCCAGATCTCGGCGGTGCTGCCCAGCAGGAGGGAGCGCAGGCAGTGGCCAGTCTGCGCCCTGGAGCATAACCCGGAAAATTCTCAGGAGTGCCACTGAAGGGGTTAATGGCATAGATTTCAGAGTCTTATGGAAAGCTTAGTGCTTGGGAAGATCCATGGTTCTCTGCAATCCTCAGTAAACAAGCAAATCACTGCCATTCATGCCAATTGACAATAACAAAAAAGTATGTTTCTCACAAATGAACATTTTACTAATACAATACATATTCAAGAAGTTCATAGAATAAATACACAATACACCTGCACTACAAAATGCCATGATACCACTTCACATATAGGGGGTCATTATAGTTTACACGATCCCCCTGCATGTTGACATGGGAGAGCAATGTTTTCATTTTGTGCATAATGTTTTATGCCCCGCATGTGCAGGGTCCCTGGGCAAATGGATTCTGCAACTTACATAGTCGCTGGCCCATTCACGTGGGGCGGTAGGCCCCGATGCTGCCCATGGGAATGCCCAGCGTTTCGTGGGTGTCCACATGAAAATGCTGGGTGTTCCTATGGGAATTTGGACAGGAGGAGGTGTGCTGGCGGAATGGCCGCAAATATGTCAGTCTCCTCTGACTTATATTTGCGTGCCTTGAAGAAATCATTCGATGGTCAGTGATAGGAAGTCATTTCATGTATAAAATATTGTTTTCCATCTAGTACCTGCAGTTTTTTTTAATCACCTGCTATGTTTGCCCATTTTACAGTGTAATCTAATGCTGCTTTCCCACTGCCTACACGGGTAATGACCCGTTTTTTTTAAACGGGTCTTTAAACGGGTAAGAGCCATAAGACTCTTTCCCACTGCAGCTTTTAAACGGTAAATTACCGTTTAAAAGCTGTTTTTGTCACATTCCCACTTACCCGTTTAAAAACCCGTTTAAGCAGTGTAAAGATAGGGGGGGGGGGGAGAATTAAAAAAAAAAAAACGGCGTGGGGTCCCCCCCACTGCCGTAACCAGCACCAGGCTGAAAGAGCCGGGGCTGGTAATAAAAAATCAGGAAACCCGACAAATAGGGGTTCCCTGATTTTTTACAACCAGCCCCAGGCTCCAGGTCCGGGGCTGGTTCCCAAAATACGGGGGACAAAATGACTAGGGGTCCCCCGTATTTTAAGAACCAGCCCCAGACCAAACAAGCCAGCAGGGTAATGTCACAGCCGGGGGACACTTATAATATAAGGTCCCGCGGCCAAAACATTCTCCCTACCGACCAGTCAGCTTGGCCAGGGGCCCTGGGGGAGTGGGGACCCCCCCAATAAAGGGGTCCCCCCCCCCTCCAGGACTTACCTGACCAGGCTGAAGCCTGGTGCTGTCCTCGATGCCCCTGGGCGGTGGGCATCGAGCTGATGGTATGGTGTAAAAAATAGAATAAAAACCATTGTCTTTTACTGGTGAACTATGAGTCCCAGCAAGCCTCCCCCGCAAGCTGGGACTTGGAGAACCACAAGTCCCAGCCTGCGGGGCATTAAAGGGCCCGCTGGGTCTTGTAGTGCCACAGTAAAAGAAAGAGTTAAATAAACACACTGACACACGTGAAAAATAAAAGTTTAATACATACATAACACATACATACATACTGATACTTACCTATCTTGAGCCCGTAGGTAGCCCTGGTCCTGATGTCCTGGTCCGTGTCGGCGTCTGTATCCATGTCGGCATCCCTGTCGGCGTCGGCGGTCCGGAGTCCGAAGAAATCCATTTGGGAAGCTGTGGAAGGAAACCATACTCACCTGTCCCAGCGCGACGTAGTCCAGGTAAGGTCTTTGCAAAAAAAACAAACCGACACCCAAAACCAGACCGGACTGACGGAGACGCACGTGTGTTTGTTTACATCGTGCGGCTCCGCCTCCCGAATGCCGCTATTGGCCGCCTTGCGGCCTAGCGGCTCCTGATTGGCCGCTAGGCCGCAAGGCGGCCAATAGCGGCATTCGGGGGCGGAGCCGCACGATGTAAACACACCGTGCGGCTCTCTGCCTGTTCGCTTGGTTCGGGTGTCGGTTTGTTTTTTTTGCAAAGACCTTACCTGGACTACGTCGCGCTGGGACAGGTGAGTATGGTTTCCTTCCACAGCTTCCCAAATGGATTTCTTCGGACTCCGGACCGCCGACGCCGTCGCCGACAGGGATGCCGACATGGATACAGACGCCGACACGGACCAGGACATCAGGACCAGGGCTACCTACGGGCTCAAGATAGGTAAGTATCAGTATGTATGTGTTATGTATGTATTAAACTTTTATTTTTCACGTGTGTCAGTGTGTTTATTTAACTCTTTCTTTTACTGTGGCACTACAAGACCCAGCGGGCCCTTTAATGCCCCGCAGGCTGGGACTTGTGGTTCTCCAAGTCCCAGCTTGCGGGGGAGGCTTGCTGGGACTCATAGTTCACCAGTAAAAGACAATGGTTTTTATTCTATTTTTTACACCATACCATCAGCTCGATGCCCACCGCCCAGGGGCATCGAGGACAGCACCAGGCTTCAGCCTGGTCAGGTAAGTCCTGGAGGGGGGGGACCCCTTTATTGGGGGGGTCCCCACTCCCCCAGGGCCCCTGGCCAGGCTGACTGGTCGGTAGGGAGAATGTTTTGGCCGCGGGACCTTATATTATAAGTGTCCCCCGGCTGTGACATTACCCTGCTGGCTTGTTTGGTCTGGGGCTGGTTCTTAAAATACGGGGGACCCCTAGTCATTTTGTCCCCCGTATTTTGGGAACCAGCCCCGGACCTGGAGCCTGGGGCTGGTTGTAAAAAATCAGGGAACCCCTATTTGTCGGGTTTCCTGATTTTTTTAATACCAGCCCCGGCTCCTTCAGCCTGGTGCTGGTTACGGCAGTGGGGGGGGACCCCATGCCGTTTTTTTTTTTAACGTGTAAGGGCTACCCCTTTCCCACTGCCGAAAAAACGGCTCTTACACGTTAAAAACACTGCTTTTTACACGGGTAACAAAAACCGGTATTTTTTACCCGTGTAAAGCAACCTGGAGCTTTCCCACTGCAGCTCTAGCCGTTTAAAAAGGCTAAAAAAACGGCATTTACACGTGTAAAGCCTGCAGTGGGAAAGGGGCATCAAACTGTGCCCACACCTGCAGAATACTTCAAACACATTCTACCATATTTCAGAATTACATTGATCTCCCCAGAGATACTTTCTGATATCCTCAGACTGTTTTTTGTTCTCTAAGACTGAAAACCAGAATGATTTTTTTCTAGAACCTGAATTTACCACCTGTATGCTTTGCTGATAGAACAAAACAGGGACCTTTTATTCCCTGTAAGAAAGGCTGGAAGTATTTTCAAATCAATCATTTTGTAGTGTTCATTCTAGCACCCGCTATCTTTGAAAACTCATGCAGTTCCTCTTCCTTGCCTGGGTTGTCGCTGTCTGCTGTGGTGTTTCTAACACAGGTCTGGTTTGCATATCAGTGCTGAAATTCAGTCCACACTGCTAGAAGCACTAAAGCAGACAGCGACACCCCAGGCAGGGAAGAGGAACTGCATGGTTTTTCAAAGATAGCGGGTGCTAGAATGAAGACTATTTTGGGTATGGCAGGATAGGTCATGAAACATGCCATTTTATGTGTAAACCTTTGTAGCAATACATGTGATATATACAGTCCTAGCAATAAAGAGGGGCTGGGTATGAAATGTCGGTGGTCAGAATCTCGATAGTGAAATTCCGACTGTCTGAATGCAGAGTGATTCCAGTGAGTATTCCATGCCGAACACTAGCCCTAATAATCTGCTCCTCCCGCAGTCTAACCCTACCATTCCCACTTGTGCCTAATCATTGCCGTTGGTATCCATCAGTATTGTGAGCATCGGGATTCTGACCATTGGGTTCCTGACTACATCCCATCTGGTAAAACTTTGCCACCACAGTATTACAGCCCATTTCATTATGTTTTCTGAAACCATGGACAGTTATTTAGTACAAAGTAATATTGGCCACCCTGAAGGACACATTCAGGAACTATAATAGGAATAAAGTGAAACTATCTAAAATACATTTTACCTTGTTTGAAGCAGTTTTTTAGTAACATTCCAAAATATGTGTAAAACTTCCAGGTCAGAACACAAGATATTTGATATTGCATTGCTCCTTGGGAATCCACACTATATTCCTGTGCACTTCTAACTTTCTGTTTTGCTGAAGTCCTAGTGTAAGGCTGTTTAACGACGTGGCAAAAATCCATACGCAGCGACTAAAGGTAAGCGTCCAAAATACAATTGTTTGCTCTAAGCTAATTTAATGCTAACTTATGTTTTATATTCTAAATTTAGTTGTGAAACATATACAGCCAAAAGGTTTGAGAATGATACAAGTATTGTTTTTCCACAAACTTTATTGCTTCAGTGTTTTTAGACCTTTTTGTCCAATGTAAAATGACGCACACATGGTGCGATTTGAACTTCTTCGTTCAAATCACACAGCATCTAGTTCAAATCCACCATGTTTATTTTTCTTTACGATGCATAGAGTCACAAGGCTAAAAAGTATGAGCAGGCAGGTATTTTTAAACTAGCTCAGATGTACCCTGTAATTGACTATAGTGTAGTAAAAAATCAGTTGTAGTTCAAATTCTGGTTCACTCTCAGAGGCAAATTCCTTTTCAAATGGAGAAAACCATGTGCACTGCAGGTGGGGCAGATGTAACGTGCAGATAGAATTAGATTTGGGTGGGGTTTTTCTTCAAAGTGAGATCTATATTGCAGTGGAGAAATAAAGCCGTCAGTATTTTCCCTGCACCAAAAAAAAATAACTTGCCCAAATGTAATTCTCTGCACATGTTACATCCGCCCCCCTGCAGTGTACATGGTTTTGTCCATTTGAGAAGGAATTTGCCTCTGAGAAAGAACCAGAATAAGGCCCACAGTGGGGGGTATTCAAATGTTGGTCTGTTATTTTTTTCACGCATATTCTCCCTTTTTTCACAACATTTATATGTCGTGATTTTAGTTTGCTATTCAATTCTCCCCCGTCTTTTAAAAGTTGACAGTTTTTTAAACATCTTTTCTCTTTCATCCAGTCCGGTGACACCGCTTCACCTTGGGATGTAGTAGGGTCCGCAGGAGCCAGGCACCTATAGCTGAAGCTTTTCCCTTGACTGCAGGCTCCTCCCCTTCTGCATTCCCAGCATGCTCCAGTTCGTTTTAGGTGCCCACAGGAGTGGGTGCTTGGCTGACAGGCTGCTGCTGCAGCCGGCTTTTTTTCTTGATTTTTCACTAGTTAGTGAGGTTTTTATTGTTTTATTAACTTAGTGTTAGTGCAGGTTTTTTCCAGTGTGTGGCTTCTGACAGAAGCACAGCACACTGAGAGCGCAGCAGAGGCTGATAGAAGCGTGTCCTATCAGCGCTCTGTGTGCAGGGGTGTCTGTCTGCACTCACTGCACAGCGCTTAACCCTAGCTTTGCTGGGGGTTGCCTGGGCCCTGGGAGCGATCTGGAACCGGCTCCTTACAGAAGGGGATCGTGGGGGAAGGACCTCCTGCGATGGCGCCCGCCATCTTGAAAGGGTTTAAAGTCTGAAATCCCTCCGGGGAAGTGAAGACTGTTACAGGTGTCCAGCGCTGCTGGACGACTCCAAGTGATCCCAGGAAGAAGGGGAGGCACTAGGAGGTGAGGAGACTGCACTGGGGGAGCGGCTGAAGGGGGTAAAGGTGCCAAACAAGGTTTCCTACCCTGCTGAAGGAGGGACTTGGTCCCTTCCGCTCTGTGTGCGGGCGCCACTTTCTCCACACAGTGTGAGCTGAAAACTGGCTTTGGAACGCTGCTGCACACAGTCTGACGTCTCCTGGAAGCGCTGCCCCTGCTGAGACTTGGAAAGTCACAGAACACAGCCAACAGACAGATAAGTGCCACTGTTTACACTGCTGGGTACTTTTGCTCGACATTTTGCACTGTGTTAGCCATGGCTGACACGTGTGATGATGATGCTGTTGCTGTGGGGGGGGGGGGGGGAGCGCTGGACATGTCTTTAAACTGCACTATTTGCGGGGTTAATTACTCATGTGAACAGATGGACCAAGGGGTGGCCTGCCCTGCTTGTAAGTCTGTGCCTGGGGGGTCACTTGCTCAAAAGGCTGAGCGTGAGCCAGCGTGGGCTGTGTCTTTGGGAAGGTCTATGAATGCCCTGGTAGAGGCATTAAATAGGCAGAGGAACAGTTTGAGGTCTCCTGGTCCCAGTTCTTCCTCCCAGTGTTCAGTGGGGTCCTTTGCCCCTGCGCAAGGGGACCCCATGTTGTTGCGGGTTGTTCAGGACACCGCTCAGGGGGTGCAAAAAATGAATGCACTCATGGAAAAGTTTGCTAGAACTCCTGATAGTCCTTCCTCTAGGCAGCCGATTGCTGCACCATCTTTGCTGGCTGATTCAGATGATGATGGTGTGTGTGCAGATGATTCTGCTGATCATAGGGAAGAGGCTGATGTCTCGGTTCCTGGCATTGAGGATCTTATACAGGCTGTTAGACAGGCTTTAGACTTGTCAGAAGAGGATAGAGTGCAGGCTCAGTGCATTTTTAAAAGGATGCGCAAAGAAGCTGTTACTTTCCCCTCAGACCCCGGTATGGTCTCTTTGGGCCTTATTTTGGTTCACTCTTAGAGGCAAAATCCTTCTTAGATGGGTAAAACCATGTGCGCTGCAGGGGGGCAAATGTAACATGTCCAGAGAGAATTAGATTTGGGTGAGTATTTTGTTTCTGTGCAGGGAAAATACTGGCTGCTTTATTTCTACACTGCAATATATATCTCACTTTGAAGAAAAACCCCACCCAAATCTAATTCTATCTGCACATGTTCTATCTGCCCCACCTACAGTGCACATGGTTTTTCCCATCTAAGAAGGATTTTGCCTCTAAGAGTGAACCAAAATAAGGCCCTTTGTTAGGAGAGGCTTGGAAAGCACCTGACAAAAAGGTGTCTATGTCCAAGAGATATGCAAACATGTATCCCATGCCGGAAGAGCATGTTAAATTGTGGGAGAAAGTCCCATTAGTGGATGCCCCGGTGGCAAGGTTGTCCAAGGCAACAGCGTTGCCAGTACAGGGTTCGGCTGCATTTAAGGACCCGGTGGATAAAAAAGTGGAAGGTTGCCTGAAAGCAGTATTTGAGGGAGTGGGATTCACGCTCCGCCCCATTATTGCCTCTGCTTTGGGTAGCAAAAGCTATGATTAAGTGGGCTGAGGCCCTGGGAGATCAGCTGCGGCCTGACTCTGAGGCCTTTATCCTAGCAGAAAAACTCAGGTGTGCAGCTGAGTACATCTCTGAGGCTGGGGAGGAGGGCGCTAAAATGGCGTCCAAGGTTTCCGCCACTTCTGTGTCAGCCAGGCGTGCTCTTTGGCTAAAAGCTTGGGAGGCTGACAGTGATTCCAAGAAGGCCCTGGAAACCCTTGAGTTTAAAGGGGAACTTCTTTTTGGTTCTGAATTAGAAGCCATTATTAAACAGGCCACGGGTGGAAAGAGTACTTTTCTCCCTACCGCCGCTAACCCTCAGGCTCTAAGTTTGGGGTGTTTAAGCCTGCTTTTCGCTCCTACTTTCGGGGCGGAGCCTCTGCAAAGGGGCAAGCAGGAAGAGGTAGATTCCCGTCAGGTAGAGGTAAAACTACCAAGTCCAGATTTGGTCCCTTCAGCAAGAAACAGGGGGCCAAGGGAGAGGATAAGTCCTCCGCATGACAGGGTTCAGGCTCCCCGTTCTGGCATCAGAGTGGGGGGTCGCCTCCTGCAGTATGGGGACTTGTGGGACATTCCAAAATCCGACCCGTGGGTTCTGTCCATTGTCACAGAGGGCTACCAGATAAATTTCAGGGGGAATCCTCCAAAGAGATTCTTACCTACCCCTTTGCCAAGGGAGGCCAGAGCACGCAAACTCCTGTTGGAGGCAGCATTGGCTCTCAGGGAAAAGGGAGTTGTGGTCCCAGTTCCTCAGCAGGAATGCAAGAAAGGGTTTTATTCAATCCTGTTCTTAGTACCCAAGCCAGACGGGTCAGTCAGACCCATTCTAAATCTCAAATCCTTGAACCAACACTTATGGGTGGATCATTTCAGGATGGAGTCACTGCGCTCAGTGCTTGGCAGCATAGAGCCAGGGGAATTTTTAGCATCAGTGGACATCCAGGATGCGTATCTCCACATTCCAATTGCCAGGGAGCATCAGTCCCTCCTGCGATTTGCAATAGGGGACACCCATTTACAGTTCCATTCACGAAGGTGATGGCGGTCATGGCTGCGTCGCTAAGACTCAAGGGGATTGTGATTATCCCTTACCTGGACGACCTGCTGTTCAAAGCAGAGTCAGAGGACAAGTTATTGGAACATCTGTCTGTGGCAACGAAATTCTTGCAGAAAATGGGCTGGGTGCTAAATATACCCAAATCCCATCTGATTCCGTCTCAGAGACTGTTGTTTCTAGGTGTAATTCTGGACACCCATTTACACAGGGTTTTCTTGCCGGAGTCCAAAGCAAAGGACATCCACCAGTTAGTCCTTCTCTTACTAAGAGCTCAGAGGCCCACGGTCTGGCAGGGAGTGAGACTGCTGGGAAAGATGGTAGCGACCTTCGAAACGCTGCAATATGCCAGGTTTCATTCCAGAACCTTTCAGTGGAACATTCTATCCTGTTGGTCGGGGAATGCAAAAACTATGAAGCAAGAAAGTTTGTTTCTTTCCCAGGAGACAAGGAAATCCTTAATCTGGTGGATGGACATAGAGATTCTGCAGCTCGGGCGGTCTCTTCGGTCCTGGGACTGGGTGGTAGTGACTACCGATGCCAGTCTCAGGGGTTGGGGAGCAGTCGCTCTTCATCTTCGGCTGCAGGGCCTCTGGTCACAGCAGGAGTCCAGACTCCCTATAAATATTCTGGAATTGCGGGCTGTCTGGAAGACTCTGTTGCAGGCCAAGGATTGCTTGAAGGGCCTGCCAATAAGAATTCAATCAGACAACGCCACGATGGTGGCTTACTTGAACCATCAGGGCGGGACTCGCAGCAGGATGGCTATGCGGGAAGTCTCAAGGATCTTTGCTTGGGCGGAAGCCAACATTCCGGTTCTATCTGCTGTCTTCATTCCAGGGATCCGGAATGTGGAAGCGGACTTTCTCAGCAGGGAGGTCCTGCGGGAAGGGGAATGGTCTCTGCATCCGGAGGTATTCCAAGAACTTGTACATCGTTGGGGGCTCCCAGAGGTGGATTTAATGGCGTCCAGGAACAATTGTCAGGTTCCGAAGTTTTGTTCCAGGATCAGGGACCCAGTCGCCTGGGCAGTAGATGCCATGACGGTTCACCTGGTTTATGTCTTCCCTCCGTTTCCTATGATACCGAGGGTGTTACGGAGAGTGAGGTCACAGCAGGTGAGTGCAATTCTGATTGCACCAAACTGGCCCAAGAGGTCATGGTTCTCAGACGTTCTGAGGTTGTCAGTGGAGTCTTGGCCTCTTCCTCTACGTCAAGATCTGTTAAGACAAGGGCCGTTTCTTCACCAGGACCTTGCTCGGCTCAGTTTGACGGCTTGGCTTTTGAAACCTCCTTATTAAGGAAGAAAGGTCTTTCAGATGCAGTGATTCAGACTATGCTACGGGCTCGTAAGCCAGTCTCAGCTGCAAATTATCACAGAGTGTGGAAGATCTATATCAGGTGGTGTGAGCGTCAGAAGGTACACACCTCCAGGAGTGGCTAGATTGCTGGAGTTTTTACAGGATGGATTCTCTTCGGGACTCAGTCTGCAGTCTTTGAAAGTACACCTTTCTGCCTTATCCATATTTTTCCAGAAAAAAATTGCTTTTCTACCAGAAGTCCAGACCTTTTTACAGGGTGTGACCAGGTTAAAACCTCCTTACAGGCAGCCAGTGGCGCCGTGGGATTTATCCTTAGTTTTATCTGTGTTACAGGGTTCTCCTTTTGAACCCCTAAGGTCGGCTGACCTTAAGTATGTGACTTGGAAACTTACTTTTTTGTTGGCCATTGCCTCGGCTAGGCGTGTCGGAGTTGGGGGCGTTGTCCTGTAAATCTCCACACTTAATTTTTCATGAGGATAGGGCTGTGCTTAGAACAGTACCTAAGTTTTTGCCAAAGGTGGTCTCCTCCTTTCATTTAAACCAGGAGATTGTCCTTCCGGTATTTTCCCCCCCCAGAGGGGGCCAAAAATAGGGACAAATTGAGAAAGTTAGACGTAGTTCGCGCCTTGCGAATCTACGTGGACAGGGTAAAGGATGTTCGCAAGACAGATCTGTTGTTGGTCTTGTTTGATGTGCATAAGAGAGGTTGGCCTGCTTCTAAGCAGACTATTGCCAGGTGGCTTAGGTCAGTAATTGCCTTTGCTTACACCAAGGTTGGTAGACCTGTTCCTTCTAGGATTAATGCACATACCACCAGGTCAGTTGCTTCCTCTTGGGCAGTGCGTCATGGGGCTACAGCGGAGCAGTTGTGCAGGGCTGCCACTTGGTCCTCTGTTCATACCTTTACCAAATTTTACAGGTTTCATGAGTTCGTGTTGGAGGATGCTTCATTTGGACGGACAGTGTTGAGAACTGGCGGTCTGTGCGTGCCCTCCCATAATACCGGCTCGTGAACGTCCCAAGGTGAAGCTGTGTCACCGGACTGGACGAAAGAGAAAAGGGGATTTTTGTAAGAATTTACCGTTCGAACCCCTTTCTCTGAGTCCAGTCCGGTGACACAGCGATCCCTCCCCTACGCTCAGTAAGTCATGCCGTGCATGTGTGTCATGTTATGGTAAGATGATTGTGCATTTAAGATGTTGAGCATTGTACTGAGTTGTGTATCCTAGTGTGCTTTATAAGTTTGAACTGGAGCATGCTGGGAATGCAGAAGGGGAGGAGCCTGCAGTCAAGGGAAAAGCTTCAGCTATAGGTGCCTGGCTCCTGCGGACCCTACTACATCCCAAGGTGAAGCTGTGTCACCGGACTGGACTCAGAGAAAGGGGTTCGAACGGTAAGTTCTTACAAAAATCCCCTTTTACTTCACAGTCATTTTCAATGGGCTTCGTATTCAAATGTTTGGTGATCAGTTTCACGCCTTTTAATAGTCGTCTAAAATTGGTCAATTTCTCTACATTTTATTCACCTGGGTGTCGGGTGGTGATAAGTGTTATTTTTTATTTATTTATTTTTTTAAATGAATATGGCTTATTTAATGAAATTTCCTTTTTTTTTTATAAGGGGTTAAGGATAAACTTTAAAAATAATAAAATGCAATAGAGCAGGGGTTCTCAAACTCGGTCCCCAGGACCCCACACAGCTCACATTTTCCAGGTCACCTGGCAGGTGCACTCATTACTCATTGACACATTTTAAAAGATCCACAGGTGCAGCTAATTATCTTACTTGTGATTCTGTGAGGAGACCTGCAAAACATGCACTGTGTGGGGTCCTGAGGACCGAGTTTGAGAACCCGTGTAAAAGTATAGACACACATCCCCCCATAGAGTATAGGCACACCTCCCACATAGTGTAAGCACACCGGCAAAACGCGTATGGGTCATTGGGTCAACCACTGAAGTTCAACAGGGCTTAGGTCGACACTTGGAAAAGGTCAACATGGTTAAGGTTGTCAGGGTCAAAAGGTCGACACATGCATTAGGTCAACAATGGGAAGGTTGACAGTCAAAAGGTTGACCTTTTGACTTTTTTTGTCCCTAATGTTGACATACACTAGTCGACATGGACACTGAAAAAGTGCCCTGCGTGTGCTCGCCATGCTTCAGGCTCGCTGCGCTCAGCACACTATTATATTCTCCCTCCACGCCCAGTGGATGGTAGGGCATGAAATACCGCCTGTCAGCACGTCGGCTCAGAAAAAAAACGTGAAAAACCCATGCCGACACTTTAACTGTTGACATTCCCAATGTCAACCTAATGCTTGTGTCTACCTTTTCCATGTTGACCCAATGCATGTCAAACGTAATAGTGTCGACCTAATGACTGTATACAGGCAAACCCCCCCCAACTCTTTCATACACAAGTCTCCCAAGTGTGTGTGAGACAGACGGATCACCCTGGTGGGTCAGCGGCTGCCGGCTCCATGCACAGTGCAGCGGCTCCTCTTCTCTCCTGTGGGCGGTAGGCTCCGGCTCCCTGCACAGCCCAGCAGCTCGTATTCTTTCATGTGGACAGCAGGCTCCAGCTTCCTGCTGAGTGCAGCAGCTTGTCTTCTCTCCTGTGGGTAGCAGGCTCCATGCACAGCTCAGCAGCTCGTCGTCTCTCCTGTGGGCGGCAGGCTCTGGCTTCCTGCTTATCGCAGCAGCTCATCTTCTCTCCTGTGGGCAGCAAGCTCCATGCACAGCGCAGAAGCTCGTCGTCTCTCCTGTCGGTGTCAGGCTCCATGCACAGCGCAGTGGCTCGTCTTCTCTCCAGTGGGCGGCAGGCTGCAGCACACATCCTCTGCTCTTCATCTTCCCCAGCAGCTCCCTTAATGTGGCCTCCGCCTGCTTGCACATCTGCTTTTCAGAATCGGGTGTGGTATAGGGTTCCTACAGTCGGGATCCCGACAATCATTAGCCCGACATCGGGATCCCAACTGGCCGGACTCCGACAGCATGGTGAGCGCAACTAAGCCCCTTACGGGCTCGCTGTGCTCGCCACCTATTCTATTCTCCCTCTATGGGGGTCGTGGATCCCCACAAGGGAGAATAGCCAGTGGCCGGGGAAACCAGTCTGTCTGTGTTTTAACAGTCGGGATCCCGACGTCGGGTAAATGACTGTCGGGATCCCATCTGGCACCCTTCAGTATCACAGTACAGGACACATCAGGGTGTAGTTGGGCGAGGGCAGTGCAAATTAAATGGCGTCTGTTTAACGGGGTGAGGGGCGCTCTTATAATGGAGACAAACTTGTTTGATTGGGCAGAGGGCAGGGTAAAAACAGGTGGAACCAAATAGGGAATAAAAACAGAATCAAAAGGCACGCAAATAAAATATATGCAATCCGTGATATAAAAAAAAGGGATAAAATGGGCGTGATATGAAAAGAGGGGAATAAATAAGACAACTTTAGCAGATTAGGCGTCTAAATAAAAAAACATTTCAATAGCAAAACCGACCATTACTTCAAAAGACGTCAGATGCGTGAATTTGAAAGGTGTGATCAATATCACGCCCAAAAGTAAACCTTTGAATACCCCCCAGTGAGTCCAAATTGTATAGCCATACCTTTCAACATGACCTATTCCAAGAGGGACAGACTGCTCTGCCCCTGGACTTTCCTCTTAATTTATGATTGCCATCACCTGTTTTGTACAGGTCAACTAATTAGAGAGGTTTTTCACCACAGGTGATGGCAATAATAAATTAAGAGGGAAGTCCAGGAGCAGAGCATTCTGTCCCTCCTGGAGAGGGTCATGTTGGTAGGTATGGTATAGGCCAAATTGTATGGCTCAAATCTCACCTAACACACCTCACCATGTGGGGACACCATTGCTATGGAGTACTGAAGTAAAATTACAAGTTCTCCATAGCATTTTATTGAGTAGTGGGTTTTGCTGGGGCACGACAAACCTACCAGGGCAGGTGTTTGTCCTGCCCCAGCAAAACCCACCACAGATCATAGGAAGCCGCCGCCTCCCCCCCTCACCTTCGCTCCGGCGTTAGTACGCCGGAGCTCCCCTGCTGCCCCAGCCGCCTGTCAGTCATCACACAGGCGGCAGGCTCAGGGATGTTTTGCAGCGGCTTGGGAGGGTGCCTGAACTCTCCCTAGCCGACCATAACATCTCCAAGTAGGCAGCCTACGTCACTACAGTATGTGATTGGCGGCGGGGGTGCTCCGGCGTACGATCGCCTGGTACGCTGGAGAGGAGGGACTGGGGGGACCAACAGGAGGGGTGGGGTGGGGGAGAATTAGGGGGGGCCCCTAAAGGTAGTGCGCCAGTGGTGCTCCGATGGAGGCACCACTGGCGCGCACCTACTACATAGTGGTATGCCCAGAAATTTTCTGGGACAGCCCGCTGCGGCAACCACTCAAGTGGTTAAAGCTGTGTACACAGAGTGTGATTTTGACTATAAACCGGTAGTTAATATAGCATAGCAAGTTAGTGAAAATCTCAGTGTTCAGCCGCATGTGATATCGATGTGTGGCGTCTGTATCGAATGGCTACAAAAACTGCAGGCATGTCTATCTTGACTATGTCGCTTGTAGAATGTATTTGGCTGAATGTAACCCATGCTTCGATTTTGACAGGTTATCGATTCGATTTTGCTTATAGAGGCAAAATCGAAACCAAAATCAAACGGTTTTTAAGACACTTTTGATCTGCATTTGATACGATGCGCGCTCCTGTTTTCTCTATTTTGAAAAGAAAAATAGACTGTGCAGACAAGGAAATATCGAATTTGATCCAGTAAATAGAATGTGTACACGGTGCCTTGAATGCATATCAAATTCGATATCGATTTAAAAGTGCAGATCGAATGTGAAATGAAATGGAAGCAAAGGCTAAATCGAAAAGGGGTAGAATTGGGGAAATAGAAAGCAAATCGAATCAAAAGTAAATCGATGCGTGTGTACACACCTTAAATCTTCTCAAAATCGGATCGACAAAATTGGCCCATTGGCCTGAATCTCACTGTGTGTACACACATTTATCCTGGCATAATTTCAATCAACTTCTGGGCCATGGCTGATGGCTGCCCATTCTAGCCTAATCAATGCTTGGAGTTTGTCTGAATTTGTGGGGTTTTGTTTGTCCACCAGCCTCTTTAGGATTGACCACAACTTCTCAATGGGATTAAGGTCTGGAGCATTTCCTGGCCAGGGACCCAAAACAAATGTTTTGTTCCCTGAGCCACTTAGTTATCCCTTTGGCCTTATGGCAAGGGGCTTCATCATGCTGGAAATGGAATTGTTCATTACCAAACTGTTCTTGGATGGTTGGGAGAAGTTTCTCTTGAGGATGTTTTAGTACCATACTTTTTTCATGGGCAAAATTGTGTTTGAGCCCACTCTCTAGGCTGAGAAGCAACCCCTCACATGAACATCCCTGATGTTTTTCCTGGAGAGAAGTGGCTTCTTTGCTACCCTTCTTGACACCAGACCATTCTCCAAAATTCTTTGCCTTACTGTGCATGCTGATGCACTCCCACCTGCCTGCTGCCATTCCTGAGCAAGCTCTGCACTGGTGGAGCCCCCGGATCTTGCAGCTGAATCAACTTTGGCGGTCCTGGTGCTTGCTGGACATATTTGGGTGCCCTGAACCCTTCTTCACAACTATTGAACCTCTCTCCTTGAAGTTCTTGATGATTTGTTAAATGGTTGAATCTCATTAGCCATAATATCCTTGCATGTAAAGCCCTTTTTGTGCAAAGCAATGATGACTGCAGGATTCCTTGCAGGTAACCATGGTTAACAGAGAAAAAGCAATGATTTTGAGCACCACTATAATTTTTAAGCTTCCAGTTTCTAACTGAATCAGCATGACATAATGATCTCCAGCCTTGTCCTTATCAACACTTTCACCTGTATGAATGAGAGAATCACTGATATGATGTCATATGGTCCTTTGTTGTGGCAAAGCTGAAATGCAGTGGGAATGTTGTTTTTGTCAGCATTTGCAGAGATCTGCGATCAGATAGCCCTGAATGACCTGCTAATGGATCAATGCTTTTCAATTCACAAGTCACTCACATCAAATGATTTTCCCAGTCATTGCAAGTGTGCGTAACTGACCCTTCCACAAGTCTGCGACAGATACAGGCTGATCGGAGCTGGCATCACACACCTTCCCTTAAAACACATGGACATGCCTGGGAACCCCCAAATGGAGTCTTCCTGTCAGTCAAACAGATTCATTGCTGTTTTGCTTCGCTCATGCGCAGTCTTTTGATAATAGATAGGATTGCGATTTGCAGAACGGTGCACAGGTTTTTTGTACTTCCACCTCACAGTGTGCTATTCCTGTAATGTGTACCTCCACAGATTGCAAATCCTGCCAGTGGTGACCTAGGCAGTGCACCCCAGCTGGTTGCCTCGGATGGTTCCACTGTGGGAAGGATGTGATTCACGTGGATGTTTCCATGCAGGGTATATCATACTACTACACCAGTGTTCATTTTTCCATATATACCTTCAGTCCTTGTATGGCTCATCGCCCACAGTGTAACCTTCGTAGTGCACCCAACATGGATGCCTCATCTGAAACATTTGTGGTTGGGATTAAAAATAAATGGACCTGAGTGTCTTATTGGGAATCTACTCTACACTGCAATCACCCCATTGTGTGTCATTTCTTCTAGTGGTAACACATATTCCACCCAGGGTAATACTACGCAGTGCGCCAAAGATGGCTGCCTAAACTGATACCTTGATAGAGTGGAATACACCCAAAATGTCTGCACCAACACTGCATTGTACTTACTGTGCTCTCAAGGCTTTCCTTTATGTCTGTGTGACTTATCTAATGCTGTACTACCCAAATCCTATGCATTATGTGCATTGTGATCACTGTACAGCGCCTGGAGTCCGGTTGGAGAAAGTGTGCTACATAAATTAAACATACTTTTATGTATTTTTCACTACTATTTAATGAAATAATCTTGGTACTTATGAGTTATCCGGGCGCCCGATTTCTAAATCGGGTCGGATCGGGCACATCGCATCGCATGCGACCATCGGATGCGATGCGATGACCCGATTTTTCCATAGGAATCAATGTTAAAATGGACTGAGTCCATTTTAACATGGAATTCAATGGGAAAAAGGGGTCCTTTTCATACCCCTACTATCCAAGTGGGCATGGAGTTGGATATAAACCTGTGGCGAGCGTAGCGAGCCACCGAGCCCGAAGCGTGGCGAGCGTAGCGAGCCCCGCGAGGGGACATAGAATACCGTCCCCTCGCGGGGCTCGCTTCGCTCGCCACGCTTCGGGCTCGGTGGCTCGCTACGCTCGCCACAGGTTTATATCCAACTCCATGCCCACTTGGATAGTAGGGGTATGAAGAGGACCCCTTTTTCCCATTGAATTCCATGTTAAAATGGACTCCGTCAATTTTAACATTGATTCCTATGGAAAAATCGGGTCATCGCATCCGATGGTCGCATGCGATGCGATGCGATATCGCATCGCATCTGATTGTATGCCTTAACTTAAGGCATACAATCAAAAAATCGGGCGCCCAGATAACTCATAAGTACCATAATCTTTATAAATGTTGTGTTTCATTTTGTCCTCTGCGGTGGTTGTTAACTTTTTTCTTTTTCACTTTACTTAAGTATGCAATGGGTCAGGGCTACTCCAAGTTCTGTGTACAACCATGACATTTGCTTAAAAGCTTGTTGTAGAGACACAGGGGATTATTAAAAAAACTAATTAAAAAAAATGCTCTGTTATTTCTCCAAAGGATTATATAATAATACTAAATATATATGAGACTGATACTGCTCTGAAGGATAAGACAGGAAAATGGAGAATAATAAAAATTAAATATCCATTACTAAATAATAACACAAAACAATTAACAGTACGAACATAGTACCCTGAGGGGTGCCTAATATTATCTAAGAATATATGAAAGAAGCATAAATAATATATATCAAACCCATAAAATCACAGTTTTAATCACAATTTCTAAACTTTTTTATACTTTCTTCAGCTTAATAGGATGTATAACTTTTTTATACCCTTTTTAAAGATTCTCAAAATAATGGTTGCATTTTAAGCTATGCTGTAATCAGTTTAATAGGTTACACTACAATATTTCTAGAGTGCAGCCAAAGGGCAGTATTCAATGCCGCCAGTGAGGGGGTTTCTGCGTAGAGGGTGGCATGATTTCGGTGAGGATCGCCTAAACCAAGCCATCCTCTCCGTCTAACCCCCTTGCCCTATTCTATATTTCTATATTCCAGGGGAATCCTCGCTGTCAGAGGATGACCAGGATTCCCCCGAACGGCGAGGTTTGCAGCTAATTCAGCAAGCTCGCTGCATATAGTGGAGACCCTCGCCATTTTGACAGCCGCATTCTCCATTTCCACCTCGCTGGAAAAGCCCAGCAAGGTGGAACTGGTGGGGGGGGGGGGGGTGTTCAGTTGAATACTGACCCACGAGCTATTGGCACTGCTCGCCGTCACAGCTCGCCATAGAATATATATTGAATATACCCCAATATATCTCGAACTGCTTTTCTTCTATTACTTGTACTTGAATATACAGCCTAACACAGGGCTGGGCAACACCGGCCCTCCAAATGTTAATGAACTACACATCCCAGGATGCTTTGCATTAGTTTTGCTATGTGGCCATGCTGAAACTGATGCAAGGCATGCTGGGATGTGTAGTTCATCAACATCTGGAGGGCCGGTGTTGCCCAGCCCTGGCCTAACAGCTGATTGATAACTAAACATTAATGGATAATATAGTTGACATGTATTACTTTATCTTTCAATGTGCAGAAATGTTAAAGATTATGTATTTTAAAAATTGGCATTCATTGTGGTTCTTTTGCAGGTGTCTGGCAACCACTGTCTTGGAGTCATGGAGATGCCGTCCTATTACACCAAGCTCCTTGGGGAACTGAATGAGCAGCGTAAAAGAGATTTCTTTTGTGACTGCAGCATCATTGTAGAAGGTCGGATATTTAAAGCTCATAGAAATGTTCTGTTTGCCAACAGTGGTTATTTCCGGGCCATGCTTGTCCACTACATCCAAGACAGTGGAAGGCACAGCACAGCTTCTCTGGACATTGTCACATCAGAGGCCTTCTCAACAATACTAGATTTCCTATATTCAGGAAAACTAAATCTGTGTGGGGAGAATGTCATTGAAGTTATGAGTGCGGCCAGCTACCTCCAGATGACTGACGTAGTTAACTTCTGTAAGGCATACATACGCTCCTCACTTGATATATGTAGGAAGATGGAAAGGGAGAGTTCCTTTGGACAAGCTGACAGTGGGAGTGATGGTTTAAGGGATGACCGGCTGGCACTTGGAAACTTACCAGATAAAACATCTCAGCGAGATTGTCAGAAGGAGCCTCCTTGTGGGGACTGCAGTAGCTGCAATTCTGTTGAACTGATGACTAAGGAACCCACAAGTGTAGGTTCTCCAGGAGAAAAAAGTCCCACCAAAGTGGTGGAACCCAAAGAGGAATTTGACTCTGATGTGGTGGAAGTATCAGAAGGTCTCCAGCAATACCCAATACCACCAGGTTTGGAGCAGGATGCAGAAAGTCCGCAAGGTGGTCCTGGAATGGACATAGCCTGTAATAATTATCATATGAAGCAATTTTTAGAGGCTCTCTTACGTAACAGCAATGCACAGAGGAAAGAGGATTCAGGGCACCATTTCCCACGTGACTTTGAGTCCCGGCAAGAGGAAGCAAGTGTCTCAATGAGCTCAATGATGGACATGCAAGGTGACTGGTATGGTGAAGATACAGGTAATAACACACATTGTAATGCTTTGTATCTCACATTTGTTGTCCTGTTTTGTTTAACCTGCAGAAGAAAATGTAGCAGGTTTGAAAATAGAATGTTAAGAGATTTCCATGTGAATAACAGAGGCAGGATAATCTTCAATGGCAGTGAACATACTTAAAAGTACCTACAGACAATTGCCTTTTTATTTATTAGCGGTGTACTTTAAATAAGAGGACCCCTTTAGTTCTAGGTGTTTTATTCAAATGTTAAAATCTTAATACCATTTATTTTCTGCTACTGTTGAGGGAAATTTGTGACCTATTTCATTCAAATCACGAATAAGGATATTTACTTGTTATGTTTATAATGTTTTTGGAGCCTTTCTAGAAGAATATAATAACTGTTCTGTTTCTCTTTTAAGACACAGACTTGGCCACAGCTAAATAGCAATGAGTGCTCTCGCTTTGTTTTTCAGGGGATGTTTTAGTTGTTCCAATCAAGCTACACAAGTGCCCTTTCTGTCCATACACAGCCAAGCAAAAGGGCATTTTAAAACGCCACATTCGTTCACAC